>NC_136646.1:22989258-23099258 GCF_949748355.1 Melanostigma gelatinosum | reverse complement strand
AGAGACAGAGTGCGAGAGACAGAGAGAGAGCGAGACAGAGAGAGACAGAGTGCGAGAGAGAGAGAGAGCGCGAGAGAGAGAGACAGAGTGCGAGAGAGAGAGAGAGAGTGCAAGAGAGAGAGAGAGTGCGAGAGAGAGAGTGCAAGAGAGAGAGAGAGAGAGAGCGTGAGAGCGAGAGAGCGAGAGAGAGAGAGCGTGAGAGAGAGAGAGAGAGAGAGAGAGAGGGAGAGAGAGCACGCGAGAGAGAGAGAGAGAGAGAGAGCGAGAGGGAGAGAGAGCGCGAGAGAGAGAGAGAGAGGGAGAGAGAGAGAGAGAGAGAGAGAGAGATTGTAGGGGGGAGGAATGTAGAAATTCACATTACAACTTCCAAGCCACGAGAGGCAGAGAGCCACTGCTGAGCCTGCTAATGACACTAAATGATCGATGGATGGATGGATGGATATATATAGATATAGATGGATAGACAGATATATATGGATATATTTGTTTGTTCTCTGATGAGGAAGTTGAGTGAAAGTGCCATCTGACATTTGGCCTGACCTTTCATGAAACCCCATGTTAGGGCCCTAAGCTGACTCTTCTAAGTAACGTATGCGTCTTAATGCGGTCACTCTCCATGTATACTTACTGTACCTTAAAGAGGAACTCCACTTTTCTTATTAAGGTCAGTTTACTCTATGGGGGGGGGGGGGGGGGGCAATGAGAAAATGACTCTAGCAGACCAACTGACTTAATGAATCTCATCTTGGGCTTCAGACTGCAACACAAAGTATTGGTAAACTAAAAGATGCCTGTTGGCTGAATGGATCCAGCGTTTGTTAAGAGACTGAAAGTCAGTTTTTCTTCTCAGCCCTTCTGCATCAATTGTGACTATTTGAAAAAAAAATACTACTACTAATACTACTACTACTACTACATACTAAATGGCAGGAGTAGCCCACAACGCGGATCCATTGAGCGTCCTGTGACAGTGACGGGAGCAGTGTGGCGTTCAGGAGCAGTGTGGCGTTCAGGAGCATGTCAGCGTGGCAGGAACCAAAAAGTCGGTGTCCTCTGTTTCCAGGTCGGAAGCAGTCCAAGTTAACCCGTTACGCAACCTGATCAACAGTTGAATCTTTTTTTTAAATAAACACTTCACAGATGAACACAGAACTCCTACAGGCGACAACGTAAGGAACTCTGGTGGAATCCCGCAGGTAGGCTGCCACGCGTCCTCTTTTTAAAACGTTTCAACAGTGACGATCTCATGACACAGTAAAACGTGGAATCCATTTTTTTTCAGTTCGCTCAACAAAGCATTGACGTGTTTTTATTTTATTTTGTAGGCTGCGTGCACACTTCTCGGTCTGCATGCATCCACATTTACAAGTTGCAAGCAGCGCTCCCACGTTTTATCTCAACAATGCTGCGTGAAGGTGGAACAACCGACTCTCGTTTTAGTAACATAGTAGGCTATATTTGTCTTTGCACCACTGGTTGATGTATACTTATATCCCCTTATCTGCTCTGCTGTGCTCAAGTTTGTATCCGGATAGATTGAAAACCCCAAAAGGCACAAGAAAAGGGTTATCCTTGACGAGAATTAGAATGGAGATGACTGAGAGAGGAGGGAGAAAGATTGCCGTCTGAACCATTTGCGATTTCGCCCCAACTCTGCCCGGATCAGTCTCTCTGTGACCGAGCTGCTCCCCGAAGGAGCTTTAGCGCAGAGAGAGAGAGAGAGCGCGCGACAGACCGACAGTCCGTCTATCTATCCAGCTGCCTCTGCAGAAGCGCGCGGGCACACACATAGACAATACGCGAAATCGCACGCACGCGTGCACAGACGGCACACGCGTAGCCCACTCTCTCTCTCACACACACATACACACGCACTTACACGTGCACGACGAGAGAGAGAGAGACGTTGAGAGCGAGTCCCACGGTTCGCAGACTGCCGGAGCCTCCACTGTTGAAGTCAACGTGCGTGTGCGTCTCTGCGTGCGTCCGGCGGCTGCTCACCTGCCTCTCGCTCTCCTCGGCCGGGACAGGAATAACGGGATACCGGGAGCTCTGATCATACAGAGGCAGGTTGAGCCCCCCCCTCCCCCTCCCGCTCCCCACCCCAACCCCCCACCAGCATGCGCGGGGCCAGCAGAGATTGCAGTGGAGAATCCGCGGTGGGCGCACGCACAACGAAGATTGGATTACAACGACAGTGATTTTTTGCTCGCTGCTGCGCGCCCGTTAAGTGCTAAAACGGGGGGGATTTCATTCAGGGTTTTTTTTTGTTTTTGTTTTGTTTTTTTGGAACACGCGTGGAAATAATTGACAGCCCGAGACTCCGTGATTTTTATTTTTTGTTCTTCTTTTGCTCTTCTCCTGTTGTGCCGTGCTTGTGAGTGTGAGCCCCGTCACAGGCTGCATGGTTTCTCAGAGGAGAGAGGGGACTGTTGCAATGTCATCTCACACCACTGTTTTGGAGCTCTGTGGAAGGGAGATGCTGTAAGTAGACTTTTGTCGTGTCTGTTATTTCCCCCCAGAATTTGGGTTATGATGATCATGCACCGTGTCTGTCTCACCCCCACCCCTTCACTCCCTTCTCTCTCTTGATCAGCGGGTACCGTTTTTACCCACTGGCGTCCCTTATCCAAAAGTGCGGCACCCAAAACCACGAGAGCACAGCTGCCCCTAAAACGCGAACAACTGGGATTTAAACGAGGCGAGGCACGCAGTATGAGATGCGGAACAAACTAACAAAATGAATCTCTTCTCGGCTCTTACATCAAGTGTCAAGTGTTATAGTTTCCTCATAATTCATATAGCACTGGTGCAGTGAGCTATAAAAGCTCATACAGCGTCTCTCAGCCGGCCAAAAATAATCTAAAAAAAGAAACACGACTCCATGCACCCTAATAAACTGACTGTGAAATACAAAGAAACGTGCCTCCTTTGGTAGTTGGGCGCATGCACCCAACAACCCCTCAACCATCACGCAGTGTAGTGCATCACACGATGTGAACCCGGTTTCACCAAAAGACAACGAGTTTAACGCAACCTCTCACAAAACGAAGACTGCTTTCTGGTGATTGTATCCAGAGGTTGGGTCACACATTGCGGGTTTTTTTTCTGGTCACGCCGCTGGTTGGCACAACTTCCAGCTCCTGTCCATCCCATACCAGGACGAAGAGTCCTGGTATGGGATTATAGGAGGCATCTCTAAGAACGCACCGCATATTTTTCTCAATTAAAACGATATTTTGGGGCAACATCTTGCGCATGTGCCCTCCCGAAACGTGACAGAAACAGAACACAGGCTTTGCCCTAAAAAAGGAAAAAGTCTTTCACGATGTGAGGAGCTCTTGGCCAACAGTGGAGGAGACTGGCCAACGTTGCGCCACTAGGGGGCGCCCTTGTATTGTGTAGGTCCGATTGAACGTACCGGGGAGATCCAATTGAATTTACATCTCCGCTCCCTCTCTCCCTCCTGTTCTCAAGATTCCGTCACGTTGTTGAAGCGCAGCTCTCCTGTCACAGAGAAGCCTTCTCTCCATGTAAAGACAGCAGCTGCAGCCCATGGAAGGCGATCCATATTTTTTTATGACCGCAAAAAGGAAATAATGTGTTAACCCAATGCTGCCGACCATGATCATTCTGGTTTCCCTGCTTCAACTACACGAGTGTGTTTGTGGGCATTTAAGAAGAGTTCTGAATTCATCTTTGCTCATTATACAGCAGTAGCACGCGGACAAGGGAGTAGAAAGAAGTGATGAAGATGAGTGGAAGAGTGAGGTTGTGTGCGAGACACAGAGGGAGGTCGATGTCATGCATTTGAATACTTAAGATATAGAAGAAGACATTATTCACACAGCTCGGAGGCTTCTGAGACTCTTGAAGTAAAGAGTTGCCGTCAAGTAGTGGACAGATTGCCCCTGCAAAGGCAGCGCCGCTGTGTTTCAAATTCACCAGCGTTGTTCATGGCTGAATAAAGTGTGAAATCCTTTGTGACTCTGGCCTTCAGAGAAAGACAGAAACACTGCAGGGCGAGACGCTCGCTTTGTTCCAAAGAAGCCACACTGACTACAACCTATATATGTCTCACCGCCCTCGATGACAATCTACACACACTTTGTTTCTATTACAACAACGATGACCTTTTTTCTTCGTCCTTTATTTTCCTTTAAATACGGCGGCAGCATATGCCGAGCCAGTAAAGCAAATTGGAACTCAGAAAGAGAGAGACGGTGTTCTGAAATGGGCCCCCTGCCTGCTAATGGAGCAGAAACGAACTGATGCAATTAGCACTAAAATAACTGAAAGGGGGGGGGGGCATGGGTGTGTATCAGGCATCAGGTGCAGAGGGAGAAGACACACACACACACACACACACACACACACACACACACACACACACACACACACAAATAGAGAACAGCAACGCGGTTCACACCCATTATATAAGAGAATACTAGTGGTGTCACTTCTTTCTTTGTTGGTCTCTCTCTTTCTGTCTCTTACACACACACACACACACACACACACACAGTGGGTTTGTAGGCAGCTAAAGAGGTGTGCAGTGGGCAGACAACATGTTGAAGCCTGAGCGGTAGCAGTCGATTACTTCCACTGGGCTTCTCGTGGGTGCTCATGCACACGTCGGGGCACACGGAGCAGATGGCTGGGCCCTGGGAGAGAGAGAGCGAGAGAGAGAGAGAGAGAGATGATGGGGGAAAATGGACAGAGGAATGAGCTGACGAAGGGGAAGAATGGTTGGGGCAATAGTTTGGGCTAACTTCAAAGGGACGCTCCCAGCAAAGTTGGGAGAAGTTCAAGATTGTTAAGAAGCTGCAGAGGTCGAGATATCCTGACTTTTAGTTCCCAGTATTGGTCATGATCCAAGAACACTGGATGTGTCTCTCAGTCCAAACCAAGTAAGTCCAAGTGAACAGTTTTTGTTGTGCAGAATCAGTGGCGAGTCCCTTTTATAATTTTGGCAAAACTAATTGGAGCTTAATCCCATTTGCTTCAAAACGACACATCCCATCGTCCTACTCGGTGTCGGTGGCGCTGTGACGTCATCTCTTGGACTTTATGATGCAGATTTTCTCTTGACGTCCCTTAGTGTCGGTTCCTGATCCATTCAGCCCCAATCGCTAACAAGTTCTGTGTTTATTTTCAACAAACCAAAATAAGTTGCTCATGCTGGAAATAAATAAAAATAAACTTTTTGTGCAGCAGAGGATTTTTGAGAAGTGTTGAGAGAGAGGAACAATGTTCCTTAATGAAGGTATATCTCAGTTAAAAAAGAACTCCAAACAGTCTTCTGTTCATTCAAAACATTTAAAATCCCTCTAAATAGTGTTAGTTTGTATGCCCAGGCCTGGAGACAGTTCCTAACTTCAGCAGCACATTTGCAATCATACAAATTCTATTCCTTGGTGGAGGTTTTCTTCATATGGCATCATCTCATTTTAGGATGAAACCCTCAAACTAGAAAGCGATGGAAGGATACAGGACCAGGGGAATGAATATAAGTGAGAGAAATAGGAATAAGAGAGGAAGAATGATGGCAGAGAAGTGAAATGTCTTGGAACAAAAGACCCCCCCCCCCCCCGAATGTGGCTCGTATCAGAACAAGCTCACAAAGTATACATGTTTAGAGTATAGTTTCCTTATGTGTGCGTGTCTACCTCTATTGGTGAGTTTCCATCCACTGTTCTTAATCTTAATCTTAATCTTAAATTACAGAAAAGTAGTGAATTTAAATGCATTTTGCTCAAGTTTAGAAAATTCATTGCAGTGAGAAAGTGATTGAAGGTGGAGGAAGAAGGCTGAAAGCAGTGTGAATGATGAAAGGAGACAAGTGAATAGATGACTGGGTGATGAATAAATGTAAACGTTATGGAGGAAGCAATGCGGGATGAAAAAAAACACATGAATTATTGAATGTAGCCTTCTACAAACCAGAACATATGTATGCACACACATGCGTCCTCTGGGCCGTGGCATCGGGAAACATACTTTCATCCTCGGTATCAAGCAGCCCAGCCCCGACTGTACATAAATCATCCATAGACTGTGCACAGTGTGATAATCTCATTTTAATGCCATTTAGGAAGGAAGAACGAATGTGGCCGCCGCGGTAAATGCAATCATATTAATCATCATGTAAAGATAAAGCGGCTGAATTATTGATGCATGTGAAACCTAGTTGTGTGTGGACCAGAAACGTGGGCTTTTGTGGAGGTGAAGGCTTGCGGGAGTTGTGGCAAGAGAGATTTTAGTGCTGGTGTGTAAAAAAAGAAACTTATAGAACAGAGACAAACAAAGTATTTTTCAACTCCTTCCACTTTCTTCTACCCTGATCACTGAGAGAGTGATTTGGTAAGAATACATAGATGCACTTGTGTGAGGAAGAACATGTATACGACTCTGTGTGTGTGTGTGTGTGTGTGTGTGTGTGTGTGTGTGTGTGTGTGCACGGTAGCCAGTAGTATGGATGTGCCTGCCAAACATCATTTACTGTTATGGTGCCAAGAAACAGGAGCCTTTGTGTGACGACAAACTGTCCCAATCCGATTTGGCTGTGGATGCTCTCTCTCTCTCTCTCTCTCTCTCGCTCTCTCTCTCTCTCTCTCTCTCTCTCTCTTGCTCTCTCGCTCTCTCGCTCTCTCGCTCTCGCGCTCTCTCTCTCTCTCTCGATCTCTCTCTCTCTCTCTCGCTCTCTCTCTCTCTCGCTTTCTCTCTCTCTCTCTCTCTCTCTCTCGCTCTCTCTCTCTCGCTCTCTCTCTCTCTCTCTCTCGCTCTCTCTCGCTCTCTCTCTCTCTCGCTTTCTCTCTCGCTTTCTCTCTCTCTCTTTCTCTCTCGCTCTCTTTCTCTCTCGCTCTCTTTCTCTCTCTCTCTCTCTCTCTTTCTCTCCCTCTCTCTTTCTCGCTCTCTCTCTCTCTCTTTCTCTTTAGCTTCATTCCCTAATGCCTGTATGCACTGTGCAGTATGTAGACAGAACTTTTCTGTACCAGTACTGATGCAGTCTGGAGCAGCTCTCATCCAGCTCCTCTCATCCTCGGGTCTGCTCTAACGCTGTTCATGCTCGGTTGGGCAGGGAGGGACAAACAGGATAACACAGGGAGCCCACATGCATTATTCGGCTCACAACAGAGCCTTTCCGCTGGAGTCTCAATTTCATTACAGAATCAAAAGGTATGACAAATCTTAGCCCACAGAAAATCATCTAAAGCCGTCGTCGGACTCACAAATAGACAATGCAGCTGCAGTTTTCCCTCTTTCTTGAGGCAAGATGGGGTTGAAAAGTAGTGGCGAACTTTACAAATCAGAAAATGTGTTTTATTATATTTCTTACCAAAAAGGTATTCTGATAAATAAGTTTATGACAATTGAGAAACTCAGAAGGCAAGTTAAACAGCAGCTGGCAGGCGTGAGACGCACCGGAAACAATTTGGAATGATTTGCTGAACTAAGTGGTCCTTTTTAATTAATAAACTACACTTCTGTATACTTTAAAAACAGGTAACCTCCACAATTTTTGAGGCATCTTGTTCAGTAAGAGATAAAAAAAGCAGGATTGAAAGCATCATGTCCTTGGTAACTACTAAAGTCCCTCTATTTGACTGTTTATGAAAAGGCATTGGTTGGTAACGTGTGGATGTCTCTTATGTTAATGATAACGAACGCTTTGTAACTGAGAATAGTTTCTTGTGACCTAGGTGCTTAAAATCTGCGCTGGTCCTGTCAATCAATTTGTGCACCGACAGCCTCCGCCCCGACGCGATATCACGCCGTCCCTGTCACTGGATCCATAAATCGTCAGCGGTGCACATGGACACATTATGTGACCATATGTTTCATGCCCTTCTGATTGTGCTCACACTCTGCTGTTCCGCACACCTGCCCATATGTGCTAAACATGACGATAAACCTCCTGTTCTACGCTCTCTGAGCATCGGACGTCCTCGGGGGTCCAGCGAGTGTCGTCTCCTTCGGGAGAGGGATGGTGTAGTCGTGTGAGTTATGTGTGACGATGGTGATGTCACGGCGCTCCTCTGCTCTGGTTGGTGCAGAGTATCCACACTCAAACCCACGCACACACAAACAACTGAGGAAAACCCCCCTCCAACCCTCTGCCCCCCCCCCCCCCCCGTCCGAGTCCCACAGTGGCATCCCAATCTATTTATAGCACTCATCAGCCTGCTCGTTCTCTCTCAGCCT
This sequence comes from Melanostigma gelatinosum, assembly GCF_949748355.1. Taxonomy (NCBI): domain Eukaryota; kingdom Metazoa; phylum Chordata; class Actinopteri; order Perciformes; family Zoarcidae; genus Melanostigma; species Melanostigma gelatinosum. Next base: position 23,091,053 of record NC_136646.1, on the reverse strand, counting down.
TTATATAACTTGTCTCATCCTTACCGCTCTGATACAAAATGAGTGTGTCTGGCAGCTGGGACTGCACTCGTTTATGTAAAAACCTAAAAAATTCATGCGAAGAAATTGACTCAAATCAGCATCGGGGGGAGGGGTAACCAACTTTATCAAACACAGTATTTATTTTGTCTTTTTTTATTCACTATTCACATAAGAATATCCAATTGGCTGAGCAGAGAGTTCTGCATGTCGATTCTCACCATACAGCTCCAATAGTTTTAGCTTACACTGTCATGTCCCTTTGAGAACTCATTCATTCTAAATGAGAATGAATCAGTATGACTGGCATACCCTGGTTTCATGGTTTTATATTTGTTCTTAATAGTTTAATAGATTCTGGCAGGAAGCTGTGAATTTGACCACAATTCAAATATTAATTATATACAAACAAGACAATGAGTCTACCTCCATGCTAGCAGCTTTGTGAGGCTATACTTTGCTTTGAGCTTAACGCTAACTTCAGCATGCTAACATGCTCACAATGACAATGCTACCCCGCTGATGCTGAACAGACATAATATGCACCAACTTGATTTAGTGTGTTGGCATGCTAACAGTTGCTTAGGAGCACTAAGTACAGCCGAGGCTGACGGGAATAGTTTTGCAGGTATAAACTAGATTATTGAGAAAATTAAAGTTTGACGTCATGGTGGTGCTAGAGGTAAAGTCAGGGGATCACAAACATGATTAGGATTCATCCTCTGGGCACCACGAATGATCTCAATGGAACTTAATTGCAATCCATCCAAAGGTTGCTCAGATATTTCTTTCAGTACGTGTATGTAAATGTATAGAACGCTGTTCCCCATACTGTGTGTGCTACAACCTTCAACTCTATAATATGAACACCAAATGACCCATCATTATGTCACTCCTACACAGTCATACATGCACATAATATTATTGCCCGGCGCAACATTGCAAATAATTGAACAGCTAAATCAACCGAGAGGCAGGAAGCGTAACAGAACCAAACATATGGGAATGTTGAGTACAGTTTGTCTATCACTGTCACTCACAGCCCCCCCCCCCCCCTTTGCAATTTGTGCGTCAATCCATGCTGCAGGCTGAGTTAAAAGATATTACACTGGTAAACTGCATAACTGTCTGCCTGCCGCTTCCGAACAGCACAGCTTGCTCCTGAATCATCTGATCCCAGCGTCGTGACCATAAAGAGTAGGCTACACTTGTTCGTCATTTTCTCTTTCTCTCACCCCTCCGCAACTTCCTCTCAAGGCCATCTCCCTCCCCACAAGGTTTATGTGTATAATAACGTTACTGAGAAGAAGTGGAATAAAAAGGAAAGATGCAACCTGAATGTGTGGGCTTAAAGAGCCGTGCACTAACAATTTATCTCCCGTCTTTTCTCTCTGCCTTCATCTTTCCGCACTTCTCTCTGCCATCTCCTTCTCTCTTTTTGATCTGTCCTCATCTGTGCTGTTCTTGCTCATCCTTTTCCCATGCAGGGGATGAAGTGGTTTGGCAGAATGTCCCTCGGCAGCAAAAGGAGTAAGAGGAGGAGTAGATGGAGCAGCAGTTTCACCAGTTGCACCATTAGCAGTGGTAGTAATGGAGTGCTGCTATCCCTGGCTCTCCTGGTGGCGGTGACCCTGATTGCTGACCCCGTGGCGGCCCAAAAGCAGCGAACTGGCGGCGCCTCGGATAAAGTGCCGGTCCTGAACATTGCGGTGGTCCTGGGACGCACGCGCTACATCTCAGAACGGGATATCCGGGCGCTGTGGAGCAAGGAGGACCCCATCGACGTCAACGTGGTCACACTGCTGGTCAACGAGACCGACCCGAAGAGCATCATCACCAACATGTGCGACCTGATGTCCGGGACAAAGATCCACGGCGTGGTGTTCGGGGATGGCACCGACCAGGAGGCCATCGCCCAGATTTTGGATTTTATTTCCTCGCAGACGCTCATACCCATCCTGGGCATCCACGGAGGGTCGTCCATGATCATGGCCGATAAGGTATGGAGGATCGTGGGTGGGAGGATGATTGCTGGAAGAGTGTTGTTTTTTTGATGAATGGATGAAGTTGTGCAAAGCCAAGTGGTGTATGGAGTTGACCGAATGGATGAATTACAACTTTGAAATGAATCAAATTGAATGATTGCTTCGGTTTGGAGTGAGTCTTTGCTGAACCGAGAAGATCAAGCACACACCCACCTGACACCTTTTACACATTTGGCTGTTGGGGCTGTCGAGAGCCTGTGAAACGGCAATCGCATCTTATCATGCTTACATGAGAAACATTGCCAATAAGAACCTTTCAAATATCAGTGTAGCCGAAAAGAAAGAATCGCAGACGAACATTGGTGGAAAGAAATGGTGTGGAGGATGTAACATGGGTAGGAGGATGAGGAAGGTATCCGCAGAAAGGTGTTGGAGGAATGGGTAGAAGAAAAGCAGGTAGAGAACAGAAGCAAGGGAAGAAGGATGGGTGACTCAAGAGGAGAGGAAATCTGGAAGGCAGTGGGTGTTTGTAAGTTTGGCTAACGGCGACTGCGTGGTACAGTGAGCTGTAATCTTGGAAGTCTCCATCCATGGTGCGGGATTCTTTCAGACAAAAGTGCGAGAGTCACGATTGGCTGTGCCATTTGAATAGCCGTCAGCCTGCCAATCACTTTGAACCGTGAATAGGAAGAGACGAGCGGCACATGATGCCGTGGACTCACGAGGCGGTGCTTAGCGCCGGGGATTCATCCGATCCACAATGAGGATATTCTTATCTGTATTATTTGCCCAGAAGATCAAAGGCGGCTTACCAGACGGTGTGTTAGCCAGACTTAAAGATGCTACATATAGCGCTTTGAAACACCAACGTGTCCATTGTCAAATCATTGACAGACATCTTGGTGTAATTGTAAGGAAATGAAATCGGGGGTCTTATCCAATGATATTGTTAGTCTTTTTCAAAATGACTGCCACACTTTTGATGAATTCTAGCTTCTTCCCCCACAACCAAGCGCCAACTAGTGAGTGTTTGTCTTTCCTTTAACACCCTAAAGAGGAGGAATTGTTTCTCGATAAACCTTTCCTTTTTCCTTTGAGATCCGCCAGTGTGAGACGATCACAAATCATTAGCTCCAGTCTCAGTGAAAGACCAGCATCGCTCTTCCTATTTCATGCCACGGAGCAATCGCTCTTTCTTCCAGCAGGTCTCCCACCAAACGCGACCCTGTGGCCCACAATAAAACATGCAGCAGCCGTAGAACGTCTCAGCGACTTATCCCGTGTGTTCATAGCAAATATACAAATGTCTTCAAGTCATTGCAGTAAAACATTATTGACCCTGTAAGGAGGAGGAGGAGGAGGAGGAGGAGGAGGAGGAGGAGGAGGAGGAGGAGGAGGAGGAGGAGGAGGAGGAGGAGGAGGAGGAATGAAATGGGGTGAGGTATAATCTCTCAGCTTGACCAGAGGCGAGGCTGAGTGGAGGGGAATTACAGAATGTCCTGACTGGCACCTGCCACACACCACCTACTTCAGCAACACACACACACACACACACACCCCATGTCCCCATGTCCCCATGTCCCCTGTCAACGAGTGTCATTGAAACAGCAGCAATTCAGCTCCTTGACAGCAGGAGTATTTCCTCTGCGGGAGCAGATGAGGAGAAAATAATCCACTTTGAAATGCTCGACCTGCCACTTTGTCTTCCCTTTTGTATTCTTTCTCACACTTTCCATCCCCCCCCCCCCATTTACCTGTGTGTCTGTGCTAGCTTCAAATCCTCTTCACAATGTGTGAAGTTCATTGTCGTCAATACATTGCTTTTTCTGGTTATGCAGTAAATGTACTGTGCATTTGAGGACACATTAGAGGATTATCTTGGATGGTTTACACCAGTTATTTTTAAGAATATATATAAAAGGGAACCTCGTAAATGTAATAGAAATCTCAGCATGGGGTTTGTTCAAATATACAACGTGTGAGTGTAGAAGCCAGAGCAATCAAAACGCTGACAAATTAAACCAGCGGTTTTAATGTGTTTGAAAATAATCAGTCTCCCACAATGCATCTTCATTGTTATTAGGCCGGCACATCAAAACCTCAATTACGTTTTCAATTAAGCATTTGTACTAAAATGTGCCAAAAAATATATTTAAAAAAAAAGGCTGATTGCAATTTCTCAAACAATTTACTTCTTCAAATAGCTCTTCTCTTTCCACAGAGAACAGTCCACAATCCAAATACGTTTTATATATATCTATGTATATAGATACATATATATGGTTTATTCAGTTACCCTCTGAAGCGTAAGCAGCGCGGCCCCTCTGCCGCCTTGTTCCATGCTGATGTTTCGCTAATCCTCACGTGACATACGAGAAGCTCGGCTCCCATGACTACGCCTTGTAAGACCCTCCGTGTGTTTGTCTGTTCACGATTACGCCTTCGTACTTGTGTGTGCATAGACGTGCATGAAATTGCCGAATGCACCACTCGCCTGTATTGAAAATAATACATTATTGATCGAGGAGAGGAATGTCTTCTCTTGCTGCATTCTCAGCAATCCGCCGCTCAGCCACCACCCCGGCAGTTCCTTTAAAAACAGAGTTTATTTCATTTCATTTCTTGTTTTTGCTCATTGCTGACATTTATTTTTTTTCTCTTTCGCTCTCTCCGTCCTCTCTTGCGTCCACTTCTGAAGGCTCCCGCTTTCCCATTCCCTGAGCCGGTGTGATTGCGTGGGTGGATGTCTGGCCCCGGCTTGTTGATTGACTTCGTGTAATTGTCACGCTAAATGCTTATCGACCTGCTGCGAGGTGAATAACGGCAACTGGATCCTGTTGGTCACGAACACTCTCTGTACTTCTCAAGTCTTTGTTTGTGTCTGTCCTAACTCGGAGCTGTTGATACTCCCAGTTCGTTAAGTCTTCTGCTGCTGTGTTTTCTGTTTTTTCATTTTCTCTTCACATTTTGAGGCCACCATGGTCCGTGTGCACCGCTTGTGTTAACAGCAGTGATGGGAGTTGTCCCTCCCTTTGCTCTTTGAAGATAAACAAACTTCCTTGCTTGTGAATAAATCAACGTGTTGGAGAATGTGACGCTCTTTAATCTTCCTCAGCAGTGTAACGCTGCAGATGTGACTCTATACTTGTGAGGACCTTCATTGATGATGCATTCTCCGGCTCCTTCTCCTTATCAGCACAACTAACCGCCTGAACCAAACCCCCACCCGAGACCACTGCTCTTTTAACCTGACTGTGACCAAAAGCTCGTACTTATTTGAACCCCCGAACCTCTGTGAGGACAGGCCGAAATGTTCTCACTTTCCAAAAATGTCCTTATACTCCCAATGTTCTGGGACTTAAACAGGTCCTCACAAAGATAGATGAACAGGAACCTAAACATTACCTGAATAACACACACTTGTGTTTCCATCACTTCAGAGGACATTACATTGACTTACATTAGTTTCCTGGAGTCTTTCCCGTACCCTCACCATAACACACACACACACACACACACACACACAATATTTTCACTTCAGAATTCATCCGTTGAGCGTCTTAAAGAGCTGACACATTTACACGGGTTGATTGAATAATTATTCAGCAATTGAAACCAGTGAATGGATACTGTGTGTGATGCTCAGTGAGCACAGAAAGCAAAAGCCTCCCAGATTATTCTGCTGACACCAGCGCAAAAAGAAGTAAAACACTGAACGCCAAGCAGATTTTGAATTTGTCACTTTGTTTTTCAAAACCAAAATCAAAGATACTTTTCCAGTAAAATGGGTCATTCCATTGGTCTCTAATTGGGAATATGTCACTTTAGGAGTAACGCACTCAGGGAACTCTTCTTGCTTCGGGCTGACTAGTGGTGACTGCATTTTATAAAACAGAAAATACACTGAATGATGCTCTACATGACGCATTTAGTAAGTGCACTGATGCTTTTCCTGCGTGCAGGAATCGGTGTGGAGTAACGCACTAATTATTGACTTTTGTTCTACTGGCCTGATCATGCATATGGATAAACTAGTGCCCTAGTGCTGCTCGTATGTGTTCCGATATGTTTTTATGTGTCATGACGGCAGAACTAACCACACACACCCGATGTAACTGCCAGCATTAATGTAGTATAGATGCAAACGTGTGTGTGTGCGTGTGTGTGTGGGGTGTTGTGATCAAAGGACATTATTCATCCATCCCTGTTGTTGTCTCCCCTCAGGCGGTGTAATTACACTCACACACTCACTCACTCACACACACACACACACACACACACACACACACACACACACACACACACACACACTCACACTCACACTCACTCACACTAATGGTTGTTGCTTCTTGCTTGTGTCAAATATAGCAAATCAGAGCGTAAAGGTGGAGGGAAGGTGATAAAGTGGATGGAAACAACATTTTTATGATATTACTCACAAGTTCGTCCAATTACCGTGTGGAGTGTTTGGTCTTTGTTTGCCTGAAATCACCCTGTCATTAAACTGCAGCCACTCTGTTCGAGTGTGTGTATTATTCCAATAGCTATGCAGCCGTCTTGCCGATGAGAAATGGCCTCTCACATCTCAAAGGGAATCGATTTGAATGAATATGTGGGACGAGAGAAAATGGAGCTGTTAGCTCTTTCTATGAGTACATTTCTCTCCCCCCCCCCCCCCCCCCCCCGCTCCTCTCTGGCTGTCCTTGATGGCATCTGTTCCAAAGTATAGAAAAGTAATGCTGCTGAGCTTTACCCCTCCCATTCCCCTCATCTCTCCTTCTTCAACTCTGTTTGCCTTTATTTCCTTTCTTCTCCTCCTCTCTCTCTCTCTCTCTCTCTCTCTCGCTCTCTCTCTCCCTTCTTTGGCGCCTCTTCCCCTTCAGCATCTCAGGAGAGTCTTTGCTTCAGCCGCAGTGTGTTCAGAGATTGCAGCAACACACACGCTCATAGACCAACACACACACACACACACACACACACACACACACACACACACACACACAAAGTTCCATCTTCCACGAGCACACACGGATGCTTGCAAAAGAAGAGGGTGCATTTTAACAGTGGCGGCTGTAGCCAGGTGGACGAGTCGGGTCACGAGCTGTAAATCCACTGGATGGGTATTGACCTGGCACTGTAGAAATGAAAGTTATGACCCTCACTACCCGGAGCATCGTCTCCACTCCTAAATGAATTGACAAAGGCTGGGGATGGATGGACTGACTGCGTTATGTGCTGCTGAACTGGGATCTAAATTGATTTTGATGTTGTGTACTGGTGTACGCATTTGCTTTTAGTCTTTAATTTTTTAATTTTTAATTTCAACCTTCTGCTGCTGCTTGGTCCTCAGTCAAACTCTTTTTGCAGCTCGGGTCCGTGCTCCGCGTGCCTTTGACCCACAGCGACGTTGATCGGTGTCACGCTGTCGTCGCCATCACATTCCAACTGTTTGTTTGCTGCACAAGTGTTGTTGTGTGTTCCAGATAGGGCGTGTTGTCACTCGGCGGCGGCGCTACAAGGATAAGCAAACAACGGCCTGGCTAACATCAGGCTGATCCTCTTGTCTGTTTGTCTTGTTTGTGTTTTTGTGTGTGAGTGACTCTCAGACTAATGTGTGAGTGGGCGGGTCCGTCCACCCATCTTTTTTCGTTGATTAACCCAAGTGTCTCAGGAGTAAATAGAATTTCTGATCTGCTTGACTCGACTCTCGTCAACCGCCGTAAGCCGGCAGAAATACCCGACAATGAACATAACATAAGCTCGGCGGCTGAGAGACTGAAGAGGCACGCAGAGAATAACGCAGCTGTCACAGCTTTGGAAGAGAGCATTTTGTCATCTCAGCTTAAGCCTGACTAATATACAGATAACACATGCAATGCAGTTGCCGGCTGAGAAAAGTCTTTTCATTCCTCTTCGTTGTGTCACGAGGCGATTGCGCCAACGTGAGAACGACATTAAAGAAAAAAGGCACGAAAAAGCTCCCGTCGCTGAAGCCTTCGGAGAAACATCTCCTCATGTTCTGAACATTGAAGTCGTTTCATTAAATTGTCTCGTTCTTTAAGAACGGTAAGAGCGGTATCAGGGATCAGTTTCGAGTCAAGCTGCTCTCTTCCAGCGTTCGTACGAAACTGAATGCGCCGTAATGAAATGGTGCAACAAACCTTGTGTGGATGGCAGAAAGAAGATCTCAAAATTGCCGCCCGTGTAGCTTTACTTTGCAGCTGCCAATCAACTGTTACATACAAACAATAAAATATCTTTAAAGTCAAAAGGGACAAATGAGAGAGTTTCAACTTTAAAGACGGAAAATATTCCAACTGGTTAAGGCAGTGTTTATTGAAATGCATGTATTACATTCAACGATAAGTATCTCGGCAGTTTGTGCTGATTCACCTGCTACGTTAGCACGAGATTCTTTTCTTCAGTTGTACAATCCTCTTGATAGTTCCCCAACATGAGAGCAATGTAAGTTTAAAATGGCAGCCATGGAAATGAGGTCAGCCAGACTGTTTAGACCTCGACATCAGTAATAACGAGGGAAACCTGGGAGCCTTTTAATAAAGGTGTACAGTTATTAGCAACATGTTATGAGGGCAGGGAGGCTGGAACACGCTGAGTGGTTCAACAGACACACTCGCACTCACACAGGTACGATTTGTGTGCTCACATTTCAGTCGTGTCTCGTCCTCTGGTGCAGTAAAGTGTCTTTGTTCTGTGAGTATCGGTGCAGTCCATTCTCCAGGCTTGTTTCTGCAGTTATTTTAAAAAAAACAGGAGGACAGGAGATTATTTTTAAATAGGTCATTGAAAATACAAAAAATAAAACTTTCATATTGAAATCTTTTGTATAACAAAAGTTTTTGCACTGTTTGTGTTTTAATTTGATCAAATCAGGTCTTCCTGCATCCCTGTGTTGCTGTGTCCTCCATCATCATCTCCTCCTCTCATCTAATCTGCTATGTCTATCTGTCCTCCCTTCTTCTTCTTCTCTTGTTTTTTTCTCCAGCCGCAGCTTCTTTGTTCAGCGTTTTTAAGATTGTGATGAGAGATCTCTCAGAGTGGCCTATCTATAGCTGCCATGTCGAAAGGAGCTCGCCACGGCTGCACCCCGCAACTCCCTCTTCCCTCCCATCCACACACACACACACACACACAGACACACACACACACACACACACACACACACACACGGCACTTAACAAAGCCACGTCCACGTTTCAGGGACACAGCGTTTGATTCAGCTCTCTCTTCTTTAATGGCACCACTTTTTCGATCTAGCTTTCCGCCCATTCCTTTCTATTTCTGACTTAAAAGCACACACACGTACACAAAGTATGCATGCAGCACACACACACACACACACACTGTCATGCAGATATGCTGTTGCCACATTACTCCGCAGTGTCTCGGGGAAACGGCATTATTCATGTTTTATTGGCACACTCAGCTCATTTGTATCTCCCTCACTTCTCTCCCAGTTTGTGTAACGGATAGCGAGCACTTTGCTCTTCAAACTTCAGCTTTAAAAACAATAATGAGTAGAAATGCTGCTGCATCACATGCATTAGCATGAAAGACAACTTAAGAGGACTCCTCGAGCCTGACAAGAAGTGTCCGTGTGTCTGACTGGCTGCTGGGAGCTTCACATGCTTCACATCCGCAAAGCTTTAACTCTCTCGGGCTGAAAACAGAAGAGAATCATAAAAGCCTCGGCTCCGGCTTTTATCCATCCGTCGGCGAGTTGTGTGTCGTCGCACCTTTGAGAGGTTCGCTTTGCCATCATATTAAGGTAATATTAGCACTGTATGTCCGTGAAAACATGGCGGCCATCGTCCACAATGAGTCAGTGGCATTGAATCCAGTCTAACGTAACTGATGATGAAGGCTTCAGTCCCTCTTCATGTGTCTTCCCGGTTTAAATGCTGCAGCGAACGACTTTTTTGGAGGAAACTATTTTTAGCTTTTCAGGTCATTTGCAACTCGTCTTGGCGCTCTCGGCTCTCGTCCTTAATATGTCGTCCTTAAAGTGTCGTGTTACATCACGGAACTGACGTAGTGTGGTGACCCCCCCCCCTCAGCTTTTTAGAATGCAGAGTTTTGGAATTTGGCTGACTTCAAAAGATAGAGGGAAGAGAATGAGGACAACGAAAGAGTGATTCAAGGATTCCTCCTTGAAAGAGAGAGGGGGGAGGGGGGGGGGACGAGCACAAACGACGGAGTAAGAAGTAGAGAGGAAAGCGGAGCGAGGCGTTATAAAGAGGCCACCTTTAATTAAGCTGATAGTGTGTGGTTATTAGCGATAAGGTTTTTGCTGAGCGAAGTCAGCGTGCATCCTATTCCCCCCCCCCCGCGTACTGTAATTACTGTATGCAACCTCTGATAATGCCAACACTGTGTGACCCTCACATCCGTCCTGCTGGTACTCAAGGGGACACAGGGCCACAGCTTTAGAAACATGTAAATAACTAATAAGATGAATACGTGTGGGTTGTGTTTGCTTTGATGAATTGTCTCATTGACTGATTGATAACACAAAACACAGAAGTTACGCTTCGTTCATGTTGGCAACGCCTTATGTAATAACGAGTTGAACTGTTCATCGTGTTTTTTTGTGACCGCCAGGTTATCGGCGATTGAGCGCTTCCCAACATATATACGTTATCATTTTGTTACATGTTGTTCTTTCAACTGTTTTTAGTTTTAAATGTGTTTTCCGTTCATCTCTACATTGCCACTGAATGCCTCGTTGACATCCAGTCCTCTGCAGGGTGAGAAGCTGCGCTACCAGCAGACGTATGCACTCGCTGAAGAAAGCTTGATTTGTTATTTGGTATGTTAATTGACATCACATTGTTATGGCTCATGTTTTGGCAAACGGTTGCATTTTTAGTCATCCTGCAGATGAGCAACATTAGCTTTACGATCTTCTACAATAACGTACAGTACGTTATTTCATCACCTGTTCCTACATGTTCTAGTTTGGTGTTCCACTTCCCTCCAGCTTCAGCATCACTCTTCTTATTCTATCTCTTCCCCCCCCCCCCCCGTCCTTTTCCCTCATCCTCCCCCTTTCGGCCCATCTTCTTTTATAGTCTGTTTTGGGAGGATGGCTATACAGAGAGACATATGGGGAGGGTTGTAAAAATAGCAGAGAAAGGGAACAGAGGAGGAAATGGAAGACAAATGGAGGGGGGTGGAAAGGGGAGGTGTTTCAGGGTCAACATTGACAAATGGGTCTGCGGAGTTAGCCGTGGCTCCGGGGAGCACCGACAGTTAGGTCAGCGCTCCCCAAGGGGGACAGGGAAATGGGGTTTTACCTGCCAAAACACCTGAGAAAGAAAGGGAGGGAGCGAAACAGAGAGTAGACGCAGAGAACGGGTGAGTCCATCGTTTTTTGTGGCGAGAAGCAGTGATTATGGTCTAAAGACACAGGGTGTGTGGTCACAGGTTGTTGAGTGGCACAGCAGCTAGCAGCAGCGTAACCTTTACGCGGGGCTGTACTGGTGTGATTCACGTCAGTGTCCCGCAGCTTTGCACATCAGGGAAGCTCTACTCAAAATGCAGCCATGTTCCCAGGAAGTACATGAATATTTGACGACCGTGTGTTCACAACATCCATCCAGTGCCAACTTTCACTGCCATGCAGGAAGAAGTGTGAAGGAAATAGCAAAAAAAGCAGGGTCCAGCGTCTTGATGTGGTTGGGTGTTGATTGAGCTGGAGAAAGCGATACACTTGTGCCTTTAACATGCACTTTTCTTCACCACAACTTCTCAACAAACCAACTCCTCGTCCTCACCATCCTCCGCGAACTTGCTCACAAAAGCATCTCTGGGTAAACCACCACTTTGTGATGGCTGAGGTAAGCTGTCCTTGAGAGCAGTGAGTCTTTATTCTCTTCTCTGCAGTAAACCCACGCTCTGCCTTGCCGGCCCTGGCTTCCTGAGCTTGAATACTGACGCTCCTGAATGAATAGACTGAGGTTTGTTATTAAGGCATTCGAGTTAATCAAAGTCATTGGATTTCAATAGCTCATTTTGAAGAGGAGTCACGATGAGCTGGGCTTTGGCGTGTTTGTGCGCGCGGCGTTGAGCGAGTGGGTGCAGCGTGATCAAGCCTTTTCTTGTACGTCCCACTGCGTTTGAGATGTTAGTTTAGTCCAACCGTGACACGGAGGGACGAGGTGTTATTAATGCAGACCCACGGAGAAATATGGCCTGACGGAGTGAGACAAGCGCACTCACACACGCACACACACACACACACACGCACACACACACACACACACACACACACACACACACACACACACACACACACACACACACACACACACACACACACACACACACACACACACACACTGTTAAGCACAGTTTGCTGTCGATGAAGACTAAAAGCTCCCTCCTTTAACACTCTCCCTGCAGTATACTGTCTGCAAACACACACATGAACGATGGCTTTGCGCTGCCGTCGCTGCAAGGCCAGTCGAAGCTATTCATTTAGCATTCTGCTCAACGTGTGTGTGTGTGTGTGTGTGTGTGTGGCAGTATCCTGTAGCCCAACATTAGAACAGATTCATTCATCTGTGTGTCCTTGGCTACTCTCACTCCAACGCCGAGGTTTGCCTCCAATAATCAAGACACCTTTCCGAAGGTAGCGATAGGAGATCACTAACACCCTAAAACATTGCATGTATTGTATTTTAAACTGATATGCATTGAAATGAAAGTGACAATATTACAGTTAAAGAAGCATTTAATCATATATATTCTATTCTGTACATTTTGATATCCTGCCTTTATGATTATGGTCTGGTTAGGTTCAGATCATTAAAGCTACGTTGGTAAGCTGAGGGAAACCACCATCATGGCTTAACAAAACAAGACAATTGGAGCCAATTAAAATCTGTGAATTACGTAATGAAGACAAAGGAGATAGGAGCCCAACATCTCGACGGCACAGTCATCACGCTGCAGACATTGGTCATTTATACACACATTGATTTCACGTGTGACTTTACCAAACACAAACGCACACCCATTGCAGCTGGAGACTGCCTCAACATTTAATTAGCACATTTGTACCTGTCACTAACCGGCACGTAATCAGAGTTCAGCTCTCCAGCACGATCACAACAGCAGCAATTGTTTTCTCTGTTCCCACTTAATATCATGAACAAGGAAATGTTGCAAATGAGAATTTAATGATTTAACAGTCAGCGTAAATAGTTCTCCTCCCACGATACTGGTGATGACGGGCGAGTTCAGAATGCATTGAACAAGAGTCGGGAGGACTTCAGCACCCGAAGCAAGCTGCACAGTGGAGAGGACGATGAATGAAGGGTACAGGGGTGTTGTGATAAACTGGCTGAATGGGATAAGTCTCTCCTCACTACCTTCCCTTGTCTCCTCTCCTCCTACCTTTTTCCTCCTCAACAAGCCCGTGATGACGGAGCCCGGGAGTGGCCATAGAGAGGAACAATTTATGTTTGTATAGAGGCCACACTGTACTACTTTGTGCCCACAAGATATACCGGTAATTCGTGCCCTAAATTGAATTAAACCGTTCCCACGTTTTGATTAATTTGTGCGCACAAGATAGTAATTCGTGGCCTCAATTTAATTAAAACGTTCCCACGTTTTGATTGATTTGTGCGCTCGAGATAAGTGTGTATATAACAGAGAGTCGGCACAGCGCGCCACACTGCAGTCTCTAACGGCAGTGATGTTGCGCGCTGTCAAGCCGCATTTACGCGCAACACATCCACTGTAACCAATGCAATTCTACACATTGTCTTCAATACAGGCAGTATATATATATATATATATTTCTTTCTGTGGCCACTCCTGGGTTCTGTACATAATAACCGAATACATTGAAGAAAGGTACATTTGATGACATCTCTCTCCTCAGTCTCCTCCTGCTTTGTGCTTTCTTTCCCTATTTCTGCCTGCCACAGCATTTTACAGTCACTTTCTCTGCGTGTTCGCGTGTGTGTTGAAGGGGGTGAATCGTTTTCAAGGTTCCCACTCAGCTTGCAGTCACATATTATTTTAGATGATGTGTGTGTGTGTGTGTGTGTCAGGTGTTCCTGTCCCTGTGGCGAATCATCTGTCTGCTCCTTGGGGGTCGCCGGCAGGTGCTTTCTAAACAGGCCTCCCCCTCGGACACCTCTGTCCTCGTCGCTGTCTGAAAGTGCTCATATCTTTCTCCTTTAACTCAGTGTGTGTGTGTGTGTGTGTGTGTGTGTACATATCTTTTTTTTTTTTTTTAGCATTTTCAATTGAAAAGCAGGCTGATGACAGCATGTACTGCCTGCAACATTGAACCACTTTTACACTGATCTTCCTCAGAACACGATGGTTTGCAACAGAAAACATGAACATTATTAATGAATTTGGATCAGACAGATATTTGCATCAATTAAAGCAATATTATTTAAAAATATGCTGCACTATTTAATCTCACAAAATGTAGTAAACATGTCGGACAAGTGAAAAAAATAATTGAATACAATAATGAATATTGTTTGTCAAACAATTAAGATAGCCTAAAATAAATATAAAGTTACTCTTCCTTTACCACCCATCAGTTATTTCAATGCTTTAATTTATATCTTAATATATTTCATTATTCTATTTAACCGTCACAAGCCTCATTTTAAATAACAACTCTATATTTTTAATTGATGCATTCAGTTATGTTTTTGATTTGTCTGAAAACATTTGAATACATTTTGTCAGTTGCAGGGTTCCTCTGGCATGTCACCTAAATAATATAACCCAAATACCCAACTTAACAGATGAAGGTGACAAATGTCAAGTACAGAGAGGATATGTCTGATAGAAAAGGAAAGATGCATCACTCTCATGGGTAAACATGAGAAAATTATGTTTGACGCTTTGTTAATAAATAGGATCTCTGTCACTCAGGATGAAACCATTTTTACCTGTTTAAGCTTTAAAAGGCCGACTTTCAATATGACATTTCATTTGCCCTCACGCTTCTTTCTCTACAAAGACCTTGCTTAGTTTGTACTGTACACGCCTCGGACCCGCTAACACCGGCCATTCTGACCAAAGCTTTTGTAAATTCTGCATTGTACGGCGATATCAATACCACAGATCAATTCCACAGCATTGCAGGCAGTGGGGATAATGAGGCTTTCCCATCGATTAGAATTTAATTGAGAGGCAGCGACGGCCCGAGGGAGCGAGGAAAGGCCACTGAAGCCGCTCGGCGCCGTGATGCTCCATTCTTCACCAGAGAGCTCCTCTGGCTCCTTCACTCTATCACTGCGTCTCCTGCTCCCTCGCTCCCTCGGCCACTGTGGTCTCTCTCTCTCTCTCTCTCTCTCTCTCTCTCTCTCTCTCTCTCGCTCTCGCTCTCGCTCTCGCTCTCGTATCGACGGTGTACAGGCACAATAGAATTAGGACTGTCGCTGCTGCTCATCGCCGTGGCTCTGGCCGGGCGCCGGGGCTGCTGGAGATGATGCAGCTGAATGATAACCGAGTCTCGCAGCGCTCGTCGCAATCACACCCTTCCAATTTACAACTTAATTCAGCTCAGATCGCTCTCAGACAGTCTCTCTCTCACACACACACACACACACACACACACACATACACACACACATACACACACACACACACACACACACACACACACACACACTGACAAAGCAATAGACTCTCCACACACTGAGGCAATTTGGTAAACTACCCTCAAACTTCATCTGTCTCTTACTTCTCCCATCTTTCTCTCTGTTTCCCCCTCTCCCCACCGCTCTCTCTCTCTCTCTCTCTCTTTCTCCCCCCCCCTGTCTGTATTGCAGTCTGTCTGTATTGCAGTCTGTCTGTATTGCAGTCTGTCTGTATTGCAGTACTTGGGGCAACACTTTATCATTCTAATATGAAAACGACTCTCCGGTCTTGTACGCCGAGTAATTGATCTTCTTCTCTGGGGTTTTTATTTTCTTCAATTACATTCTGTCAGAGTGCTGACAATGAGAGAGATGGACACACTCTGTTTGCCTTCCGTGTGTGTGTGTGTGTGTGTGTGTGTGTTTGTGTGATACTTCTGAATAGCTAATTTGCCTGAAGCGGACATGGAGCGATTGAAATGTTCCCAAGGACAGATGTAATTGCATTTCATGTCCTGTAGTGGTGGACACACACACACATGCACATGCACACGCACACACATGTCGTCTGCAGTACGCACACACAAACAGGTATAATAATGAGGGGGCGTTCTATCTCCTATCTTTTCAGGGTATCATTAATGTGCGTGTGTGTGTGTACATACTCCTGAATGTGTGGCAACACTTCTTGGCACAAGTAGGTCACTTTCACTTTAAATTAGGTGGAGGTAACGTGAGGAGATGGAGGTGTGGTGAAGGGGGAGGGGGGAAGAGGTGATTTTGGGGGAGTAAGAGGAGCTGTAGTGGTGGGGTAAAAAAGAGAAATAGATAGAAGATAATACGGGTAAAGCAACAGGAGGAGGTCCGAGCGAATGAACCACATTTTAGTTATCGCAACATGAAATTGCTACATCGGCTGAAAGAGAGGAGGTGAGAGAAAGGTGGAGGGGGGGGACATGGAGGGAGAGAGAGAGAGTAACAACTGTGTAAAATACAGATTACACAGTGTCGTAGCCTGTCCTTCAGCTCTTGGCAGTGCCACTCCTGCCATAATCGATGTCCTCTGCGTGTGTGTGTGTGTGTGTGTGCGTGTGTGCGTGTGTGTGTGTGTGTGTGTGTGCGTGTTCGCACATGCATAAACAAGAGCAATCTCGCTGGCCTTGTGTTGGAGACAGTCATTAACCCTCGTACCCTCTTCTCGTTATCTCTCCCACCCCTCATCTATTTTGTGACTAATAATATGGTGTGTGTGTGTGTGTGTGTGTGTGTGTGTGTGTGTGTGTGTGTGTGTGTTTTGTGGCTGGCGTTCGTCTTCATAAATCAACAGTCTGTCTCAATTTTAAAGAGATTGGTTTGGGATTTGAACCCACATCAAGTGGTGATTTGTCCCGGCCTTCAACCAGCTCCGGTGGCAGTTATGTCTTTGCACTGTGCTGTTCAAACAGAGAGAAGAAGAACATGGAAATGAATCTACTTGGTTGGAGCGAATAACTGCTTTGCCAACTGTGGTTGAGAATATGGAATGTTTTTTTATTTGGTCATAAAAGGCCATTTATTCAATCAATCTCTTGATGACTAACAGGCAGTCATCAAAATGCTGGATTCAAGATGGATTGGTTGCCGTTCTATTCCAACTCCAAAACCAACAACGTCCTGATGTTTACCTGCTGGCCATGTGACAGATGTGCTCTGACTATATAATATAATATAATACTGCCACAAAAGAGCGCGCTTGTAGTCCAATTACCAAATCTGTGACCGATGGCGATGGAGTCGCTGCACATGCGGACACACATCCAGCACCCTTTGGGAGATTGGGCGGTTGTCTTCTGCTGTATGTTCATTTAAGAGCAGAATCGTTTCGTCACCTCGCATGTTGCATGCATTTGATCAGCTCCTCACAGCGTTCCTTTTGCACGTCTGATTGTCATCCCTTTCGAGCAGATTTCCATTTGAATTCAATTGAAACATAATTTTCCTCTCGTACTTTTTTCCCCTGTACGTCTGAATGCATCGTAGAATTTATAATGTAGTGTAGTTAGCCGTGCTTCATTTGCATGTTGTGTAACGCAATAAAACGGCAAACTCAGTCATCTGTACCTCTGTGCAGAGGTTTCGTCTTGTGCCACGCGGCTTCTTTTGGCTGTTGAGGTTGGCCCATTTCCTCCTGCACATTCAGCGCAGCATGGCTGAGATCGCACTTTCACCACAATACAAGCACCATCTCCACCCAGCTGGTTCAATCCCACCCATACTCTTCATGGGTGGGATATCTTTTGTGTGCTGGACCTCGTGTGGGGTGAGAAGGTAGGGATGAATGGGAAATACGGCGCGAGGAAGAACATGTCGTCTGCAGGTAACATAACAGGCAAACAGGCAAATCCTCTAACATGATAAACAGCTGCAAAGATAAAAAGACTCTCCTCTCTCCACTTTGATTAGAAGTGGGTCACCCTCCCTCCACCACCATCATCGCTCCGTCAGCCTCCACATAACCCCGCGTGCCAGCTTAGACTATTCTGCTGACTCGTCGTTCTAAACACAATTACTTGATGGAGCGCAAAGTGTGTGTGTGTGTGTGTGTGTGTGAGAGAATGAGTGAATGAAAGAAAAAAAATCTTCTTTTGAATACTTGGTGTCTTGTGTGTGTGTGTGAGGATTTGTTTGTTGCCTTCTGTGACTAAGCCTGTGTGAGGGTGTGTGTGACGTCACCCAGCGTTTCCCCTGGTTACTGGGCGGCCAGTGTAGTCCCTGCAGGGAGAGAGAGAGGGACAGAGATGAATCTAGTGAGAGAAGTTTTGTGGGGGGGCATAAAAGGTATAGCACACAGAAGGGGGTCGACATGAAAGCAAGAGCGAGAAGTAAGCTGGAGGAAGGAAAGATGCTTCTGTTTTTGTTCCATGAAGATTAAAGTAGCCTCCTGCATAACAAGCAGCTAAGTTTCGTCGGCAACTGCCACGATTCCAGGAGGAACGAAGAGCGCACATGTATTTTAACTTGTGTCTGTGCATTTTTAATGCTGCACCAGGACTGAATTTTACTGAAAAAAATCAAACCAACCGCTGCAGCCTGAAAGAGGTTCAGTGCTGCAGCAGAAAACAGCATCACAGCTGCACCGGCTGTCTGGATGCACACTGGATGTCGCCCGTTTGCACTGCTGACGATAAGGCTGCAGTCACAGAGAGCAAGTCAACATGCACTTCATTTGATTAACTATACTTCAATTTGACTTGTTTACACTTAATGTGTCATTTAATGTTACGTTTGGGCTTAATTCAATGATTCAATTAAATTCCAAGTTTCTTGCGTGAAACTATTTACACGTGTATCAAAGTCATAATATCAACATAACACACTGCTGTATTTCTGTAAAGAAGTGGTGATTTTACATATGAAGTTCAATTCATCAGCTTGTGACAACAGTTCTCTGGAAGGAGACAAAGTTTCAGAATAATGCAACGTTTGAAATGTGGGATCCAATAGTGCCGGAAATCAGGATCTCTCAGCCTCTGCTGCAAAAATGTAAATCACACCGTCTAAACTTAAGAGGAAATCTGGTTTGATTTGACATCAAACACTGTTTCTAAGCTTGTTTACGAGATATTTAGCTCAGGCTGATCTGTAGAGGGAACCATGAAGTGCATCTTTGGTTGGATGGGGAAAACAACACGGAGTGGAAATGCTGTTGACTCTTTCAGTCCATAAAGAATTCATAAACAATTACTGAAGCACTCAAACTAATTGCTCCCAAATTTAAACCATTGACTGTTTTGTTTTGTTTTGGACATCATACACGTATTAACATTGACATGTTGCATGATTATTATGTTGTTTTTTGCCATCATGGTAGCACATCAAACGGTTTGTTCCTCTGCGGCAGATACACACACACACACACACACACGCACACACACACACACACGCGTACACAGTGTGCGTTTGTGTCTGTTCATGCAAACAGCACAGCATGAAGTCAGAGCAGCGGCTCACGCTGTCGCTGGCTGACACAGATGACTCCCTCCATCGTGAGATGAGCAAAGGTTGAAGAAATACTTGGAAATACAAAGGAGGGAGATAAAGAGATCTGGTGGGAGACTGACTGAGAATGATAATGTGTGTTTTCACTTGATGTAGAAATATGCATGGCCCATCACATCTCAAATCTCCATTTTATTTCTTCTGGAGCCAGGTTCTCGGCTCTCAACATTCCCTCTTTCTCTTCAAAGCGGTTTTCTCAGACAGCAATTTGTGAAACTCAGACAGTTTAGGTGGCATTTTGGAGGTGGTTTCTATTTTTAGGGCTGTGTTTAGGCTCATTGTGCTGAGATGAAAAGTGAGCTAAATGCACTGAATGGGATGATCCGCACCGCTCCAATGGGATGGGATCGCAGGGCGAGGCGGCGCTGTCCGTTGCAGGTGCTGGGCCACTGCTTGTTCAATCCAACAAACAGCCAATCTGTCAGAAACCCTCCCCAGGGGAGCGGAGGTGACGGATGACATTTTCAAACGTGTTATCTTCCAAAGCTCCCCTTTCGCGTTCAGTTCAGAGGTCAAAGCTTTAACATCAGCCAGACAGTTTCTGCCAGACTGTTCACAAACATTTTCAAGAGCTGCTGAGGTGAGTCCGAGAGCTGTGTTTACATACTCAATTTCAAAGCCCGCCCCCTTCCTCCTGTCAATCATTTATCATGTTGAAACCCGAATGTTTCTTCAAGACAAAGAATCCATTGGAAGCTTTGTGAATGTGACCCAAATAAGAATGTAGATATTTGTTTTGCACAGCCCTTAATCACTCTCAAATTACTGCACCTGAACACCCTCTAACCTGAGGGCCTCTACTGAGAACAAGGGGGAGGGAAATTAAACATCTTTCCAAGAAATATATAAAGTAAATTAGCCAGTCAAATGAGCGTTCAGTGGAGTAAAGTCATTCCTCAATGAGCCTTCATCCCGTTGAACATTATTTAAAACAGTCCAGTGTCAGGGCTGCATGTTGCGGCGCTCTCCGTGGTCCTGATCCTGTCGGGGAACGCCGTCTCCACGACCCTCAGCAGCAGGGGAGCTGTCCGCGGTGCTCACCGTCCACACAGGCTGCTGTGGTCGCTGCCAGGGAGTTCCAGCCAATGACCCTGTCCAACCACTGATTTTGCATTTGGCCTGGTCAACCGATCAATTCTGTTATTAAGAGAAGAGATTTTTTTTTTAAATAATTATTTCTTGATCTGGTTATTGTTTTGTCTTTCCTCAGCCTGTGGAATCAGTTGTATGTCTCCTTCGGCTCTGGAGGAAACTTATCAAGTTAAAAAAAATACCATTGTGGACTTGAAAAATACACAATTCTAACAGAAAGCCTGCATTAAAAACTGCGTCCGTGGAGGAAGGGTCTAACATAACGTGCAGCTGAGTTGCATTGTGGGAGGTGTAGGATCCAGCATTTTTAAAGCTTTGCCCATACAACAAAAAACTGTTTAAACACATCACGATAATTTACCCAACCTCCGTTAGCGTTAGCTGTTAGCTCTGTCATTAAGCCAAGCCCACCGGCTGCTAACAGCTAATGCTAACTAGCTCTCCACCTGCTGAGTTCAAGATGGAGTGTGTTTAACCAGGTGTAGTACCGATCGGGTGGGATGGACTGATCGGGTAGCGAGAGGCGCATGCTGTTGTTCCTGTGTAGCGTAAATGAGTGGACTTGCATACTCACGATACCTGATGCAGCATTTCTGATTCTGGTTTCGGTATCAGAACAACTCTAATCGTACTGCAACACAAACAAACGCTGGAACACACTGTTAAATATATTCTAGGCCTGTGTTGTCAATACTTGACCTCATCTGCTAGCAACTCGATTCTGGAGATATTTGCATCATGCAAATGTTTCATTTAGAGGAAGAGGAAGGGCCATCACTCTTTTTTAAAAGCATATGCAGACATTTATCTGAAGCTGGGTGGAAAAAGGATGGATGTTCGTGAGTGTAGGTGTGTGTATATGTCCTCTCAAGCCCAAGGCTAATTGCCTTAAAGATGCTATCACAGCTGCCATTCCTCTATCGAGCCCTTCTAACCCGACAATCGATGAATGGAAAAAATGTCCTGGACGGAGAAAGCGAATATACACGAATAATACACACTCCTGAATAACTCACCCTTCCTGATACACAAATGTCCAGCCCCCCAAATTTACAGTCAGCCCTCGCTCGCACTTCACTGCCCTCCGCTACACACACACGCACACACACGCGCACACACACGCACACACACACCGCGGGTTCATTTAGATCGATGTAGAGATGAGGGCTGCTTAATTTATGCATCAGAGCGTCCCAGCTAGAGGTCCAGGTGTCATCCTCCCTATTGGCATGTGGTGGATTTAAAGTGTATTGGAGTCAGCACTCCTCCCCTGCTGGCCTCCTGCATTAACACACATAATGCTAAATCAACAGCTCTCTGAAAGCCCGCTAAGTCCTCTCGAACCCCGTAGAGACAGAGGGAGGGAGAGGAAGAAAGAGAGAGAGAGAGGGAAAGAAACCGGCATGGGCTATGTACACACCCACACACACACACACACACACACACTTGAACGTTTTAAAGTGTGAGATATTAAGGAAGGGCACAGTGGAGGATGAAATGCTTTGTGTTAGTGTTAGTGTGTAAGTGTTAGTTGGGGGACCTGAGAGAGAGAGGGAGGTAAAGTGCTTCCCCTCCTTGCTAATCCCTCTTCTTTTCTTCTGCTTCCACACCTCCCTCTCTCTCTCTCTCTCTCTCTCTCTCTCTCTCTCTCTCTCTCTCTCTCTCTCTCTCTCTCTCTCTCTCTCTCGCTCGCTCGCTTCCTTTTCATCCCTTGCTTAAATTAGAGCAGGGGAAGCAGGGCCTCGACGGCATGTCACAGCACAGGAGCCTAATGGCTAATCATCACGGGCTGGAACAATGATGGCCAAAGACTGTGTCGGGACCTGACTCAGCTCTAGGCTCTAAAGGCCACGACGCCATGGGGATCTTTTCATGCAATGAGGACAGGCGGTGCTGAATTAGAAAGAGCGACAACAATAACTATTTTTATAATTCAAGCTTTCTTTGCCCTGGTGGTTCAACCGTACGGGCTACACACTTTGTCAAAGTTTAGCTTTGTTATGTAAACCAGTCTTGGTGAGTGTGAACCTAAAGTCTCTTCTTTCATAGCTGCATTAAACATAATGACAAACCACTGCATTTAGATATACAACATAAAACATAAAACACGTCATGCTAGGAAAAGCCACTCTTTTGAATATGTTTTTATTAAAAAGCCGAACTCGAAGATTATTATATGAACCTTAGTGCCTATGAATCTGTGGCTAAATGACAATGGGCTTTCTTCAGCATTGGTTGCTGGTATCATTTGCTACAAGGTAACTTACATACAATAATCTGGTGAAGGGCATTTCATAGTCATAGATTGTGTGGCTGATGTGGGATACTTTGAGCCTTGACTGAGTTTCTATACCAGGCGTAAGCAAAAAATAATCAATCTCAATCATTTGAATAATTGATCTCTGGAGAAGAAATATGAGTTTGGCCCAGCAGCCGGCAGATGTTTGTGGTGTTATGAAAGGACACCGTGTTGCATAAAATTCAGCCTTCGACTGGAATTCGGGTCTACATTAATCAGAGAATGTGAAAATGTGAACTGGATGAATAGTTGTTCGCCTGTGGTTAGCGCCGTGCTAGCTCGGTGCTGCTTGCTTTGCTAGCACTGTGTTGCGTGCGATGCTAATTTAGTTCTCGCTCGTTCGTTTACGTGCAAGACTGAAAGGTCAGCGCTAGCTGTGGGCAAGTGTTAGAGGGCTGTGAAATGTTGTCTCCGTCTGTGCTCGAGTCTTTGTTTTCATGTGTGTTTAAACGTCTGGCTGTGTGGTCTGTGTTTATTGTTTCACACAGACCACTCTGTGTGTGTGTGTGTCTGTGTGTGTGTGTGTGTGTGTGTGTGTGTGTGTGTGTGTGTGTGTGTGTGTGTGTGTGTCTGATGGTGGTGCTAATGGATCACTGAGAGAAACACTGCTGGCCACGATGTCAGCGGGGGTGTGAAGGCAACGGTAGGACGGCGTGTGTGTGTGTGTGTGTGTGTGTGTTGTTGAGTCCAGGGAATAACAATGTGAACACTTCCATCAATTTAGACCAGCAGGAGTGAGATGGAGACAAGGGAACGGTTAAAAAGAGAGGAGCCGGGAGGGGGGGTACACCGATAGCCAGAAACTAAGAAATGAAGACGGAGGAGGAGCAGAAAGCTGGTGAGGACGCAGACATCTCTTTCAGAGTGGTAAAGACAGTGATGCAGGGTGATTAAATGTAAAAAACAAAAGTGTCAGACAGAAAGAAATGAGAGCAGCAGAAAGAAAAGAGAAACCGGTTAACAATAAAAGGAGAGGAGGGAGGCACACCGGTGGGAACGATGTCACGGAGATATAGGAACAAGCGAGAGAGCGATTGTATCAGGGAGATTGAGATTCAAAAGATAAAGAGGGCAGCAAGATGAAGGCTAAGAATGACCTAAGAGGGACCGACTTTCTGTTGCTCAACATGTACAACAGCACCCATAGGGGAAGAGGAAGAGTAGACTTTAGATAGCTTCATTCATTTCTAAATGAAAAATCAAGACGGCAACTTGACTTGTCCAGATTTTAAAGACTGCAGTTGGTGATGTTCTTGACTGAATGTATTCATTTGTGTATTTAGCAGACATTTGATTTGGAGTTGTCCAATCAGAGGCAATTTGGATATTATCTGTTCTGCTTTTGTCAGACTGTCCAGCGTTGATTGATGGTGACTAAAGGCCAGATATCGTACCGGCAGAATGTAATGCCTGAACGGGTCGATCGGTACATCGAATCCAGTCCGAAGGCTTTTAGCAGCAGCGTTGCCCAAATAAGAAATTAAACAAAACACACTGCTCGACGTTACCATGTATACGGACATCTCAGACAGACGGCACACACACGTTCCCATGCAGTGGAATAGAGAGAGGAAAACACAGCTGCAGGAGAGATGTTGCTGTGAGGCTGAGCAAATCTCACCGGAGGATTTAGCAGTCGCTCCAACACCAAGACATGCGTTTATACAACCGGGACTATTGTCTTTTCTGTGTGTGTGTGTGTGTGTGTGTGTGTTTATGCGCTTCCTTGCATGGATATTAAATTACTTCTCTTTTGATATCACGCTGAATAAATAGTACGAGTGAGATATACTGTACCTTGTGCATATGGATGGGGAAAAATAATTCCCAATGCATGACCAGCTGGTGATGTATTACAGTGTAACACGATGGTAATTCACTGCAAGCTATTTATTTAACGTTGTTGCCACAGTAGTTGAAATCACTGCCTTCCCCTTCTCCTGCTCTCATGATTCTCATGATTTGCTTTTTCTCACAAAATTTGCCTGCCCAAAGTATTTCTTGTTTTGGGGTTACGAGAGCGTTTGGCTGTCATGCTGAGCCGACTAAGTGCTTTGTGCTTTGTAGTGAAAGCCATGAATCACTGATCGCGATGACACGGGCCACTCTTTTCTCTCCGAGTGTAATCAGTCTCATTAACAATCCCCACTCAGGTGTTTACATGAACTCAAACGATGGGACACGGTGTCCAGTGTGAATGCTTCACAGTAAGCAATCTGAAAGAACAGCTACAATAAACTGATTATGACACTTCATACAGATTCCCTTTAGATTAACCTCTCGTTTTACTGCAGCAGGTTCTGACGGTCTTACCGGCAAAGTCCTGCTTCTGGTGCTCCCGTTTCTCCCGTCCCTCCAGCGTCCCCCGCTGGCCTCCAGCAGCCTGGTGTTTGACCAATGGCGCACCGAGCTGAAAGGGTTTCCGGGAAACCTGCACAACTTCGTTGGATTTTGCCGGAGTTGGACCCGGTGGCACAGACGGGCACGAAGACTAACTCTATAGAAATTGCCAATCGTCTCGCTGATGCTCTCTTTTACTTATGTAGGTCATATAGAGGCATCAGTACACTTTCATAACCAGTTAAAAGTTCCTAATAGTAACTTTAAACACAGCAGAACAAAAGTTATTTCACAGAAAGTGAACCCTCGTCTCCCTTTTTAAAATAGAAGGTAAACAGTACGTCGGTGAGGTTACTCGATGGGCCCTTTGCTGTAGTGACCTTGGAATGAGCCATGTGGTCTTGCACAGCCTGGAGGGGCCTTTTACAGTTTTAGGATGATATCAAAAAATTGGATCAAAAATGTGAAACTAAGTTTGAAACGATTTGTCAAGCACAGGTCACACCCCCTCCACCCTAGCCCCCCTTCCCTCCTTCCTCCTCTGTCTCCCGTCTCTATTCATCATGTTTACAGCATCCACATGTCCGCCCTCACCGCCATCAATTAAACACACTGTCAGCCACCTCAGCCCCTCTTCCCGTGACTCCATTTCTCTCCACCTCTCCTCGTCCCATTTGTGCATATTTCCCAATTTATTGATGATGTTGGTAAATAATTTGGTCATTCAGCACACGCTTCTTTGTCCCTGCTGTGTTTATCTTCAGAGTGCGCTTTTATGATGACACGGTGTGTCTAGTTGGATACCTCGAGAACCTGGATCCCGACGAGTCAAATCAGCCGCCATTGTGTTGGGCTGAACTGAACTGGACAAAACTGGGACATTTACTGCTGAGATGAACGGAGCGGTTTTAAAAATATTGGTTTACTGCAAGTGGCGAACCAGGCCACGCTGTGCTGAAATGATAAAGGAAGCACGACACAGTGGTAACACCCAAAGGGACGTCCATGACGCTGATGATAAGACGCATAAAGAAACATCCTTGAGGCTTTGATACGATCATGCTGAAAAACAATTTGCATACAAAACAATGACAATCAAGAGAAAACAAAGCGGGGTTATGAACCTGCACTTAACAGGAGAGTTGTCACAGAAACACATCTAGTATTATGGGAGTTGTCGGAGCACTTGGGATGCCTCTCTGACCAATAGGATTGCGCGTCTGAAACCACCCGTTGTTTAATTCACCGTCACATCGTTCACTGCGTACAGCTGTGCCAGTGCCTGGTTTACTTGGCGGAGGCTGAGTTTGGGCAGAGGTGGTGCGCTACGTTACAACTGCAGCCAATTGGAAAGGAGAGGAGGGGATGAGCCCTCCTCTTTATTGATTCAGCTTTTAATGTTGAGCAGGAGTTGGCTGCACCCATTTTGTCTGCATGAGAGAGTTTGCCTGCCAGCCAATCATAGTAAAAATGGCATCCTTTTTCTGTGAAGAGGGATTGTAGTAGTACGCTAGAGAAGCTCTGCGGCACACTGCAGGGAGGTAGATTCTACCTTCGCTTCATAATAGAGAAGGGAAATAAATGGAAGGAGCGTATCTGCTGAGGCGGGTTTCTTCTTGGCATGTTGCACCATCTCTCAGCACACCGATAGTTTGAGCCACGGGGGCTTTTAACCAGTTGCAGGAGCTCCCCCGCCGCGTATCGCACTGCATTAAGGATGGAGCGAACGTGCAACCTGCACTGGTGCGGCAGGAATTTTCCCCAATCATTTGTTCCATTGAAAAGCACAGCGATGAGCGCACAGGGTGAAATCCAGGATAGTTTCATTCCAGAGTATTCCAGACAGCAGCTCCGCACGCGGTGCCACACTGCGACGTGTCGTTGATCTATTTAGTGCAACGCTGCGACGGCCTTTTCCAACATGTGCCGCGCTTTGCGCCGCTGCTCCCGCGTGGTGTGTGCAGTGTGTGGCGGCTAGTCTATAATTCATAAACATATGCACTTTATTCCCTTTGAAATCTATCCATAATTGATTCTGCCAGTAGAGATGTAGAGATGGTTACGGGGCTATCAGTCTCTCTGACTCACTCCTGAGTGTGTGTGTGTGTGTGTGTGTGTGTGTGTGTGTGTGTGTGTGTGTGTGTGTGTGTGTGTGTGTGTGTGTGTGTGTGTGTGTGTGTGTGTGTGTGTGAGCATCTGGGCGTGTATGCTCATGTGTAGAGAGACTTGAAAGAGGTTGGAGAAAGACTCCTAATGTGAGAGAGGAGCATGGCGCAGTGCAGTGTAAAGTGCAGTCTCTCTCTCCCTCTCTGTCTCCCTCTCTCTTTTCGAATGCCTCCCTTATGGGTTTCTGAGGGAAACAAAGACGCTTTACTCACCTCTCTCTCCCTCGCTCCCTTGCCCCCTCCCTCCTTCATTTCTCTGGCTGCATTTCTGTCATTTTCTATTCTTTTACTCTGCCTCCCTCTTTTCTCCCTACCCCATGGCTGTTTCGCTCCACAGCTAAAATGGGTCCTCAGTCGGTGGCTTTGGAGCCATTAACGTGCTGAATGGCCGCGGCAATATGCTCATTTGATTTATCTTTTCCATTCAGCGTGCACTAGACAATGAACAAAGCGGTGCTGCTGTAAATGCTGTGGTGCATTCGGTGACCGCCGGCGACCGCAGGCCTGTGTCACGGACGCCAGCCGGGCTGTGATGCACGCAACGTGTGGAGGTTTGTCATGCGATGAGGGTAGTGTGGCGATGCTAGTGAGTAATAGTGGAGTATCATTCGTTTTAAGAGAGTCAACGGTTGGTGAGGTAATGCTGAGGTGAGCTCGGGCGTGCGTCAGTGGCGATGTATGGTTGAGAGAGAGAGACTGGGCTGATGGCCCAGGGAGCTAACGACTCCATCTGCTGCTCTCACACACACCATTAAAACCACAGCTGGAGACGCACCTCTGTCTGCCGGTCGGTCGGTCGCCGGCGCTCTCGCTGTCCAGTTTTATTTTGCAAAGCAAAAGTGCTTTATTGGCATGAAACACAAAAGTATCGCCACACAACAAACAAGCAATAGTAAAGAGCTAAACATGCTCAATAATGAAATCGAACTGATTGCCAAATTACACAGGACCTGTTATGCATCTCTGCGTTTGAATTGCACAGGACCTGTTATGCATCTCTGAGTTTGAATTGCACAGGACCTGTTATGCATCTCTGAGTTTGAATTGCACAGGACCTGTTATGCATCTCTGAGTTTGAATTGCACAGGACCTGTTATGCATCTCTGAGTTTGAATTGCACAGGACCTGTTATGCATCTCTGAGTTTGAATTGCACAGGACCTGTTATGCATCTCTGAGTTTGAATTGTTAATGTCCCTTCTGTCTGATGTTGGAACAGCTTGATACACACTTTCATTTGTCTTCCACTGTCTCTGTATCTATTCAATCTCCTCCACTTGCATTATCAGTCCCGTTTGTCAGTATGTGTCTCCGTTTCCCGGGCTATTTATTTTGTTCACTTTTCTTTTAATACCTCCCCCTCATCCTTCTCTGCCCTAATTCCTCAGTTGTCCTTCCATCTACACACAAACACACGTTGGCCTACCTGCTTGCAGAGCTGCTGCAGTGTGTCTGCTCCCATTTCTACAACCACCAGCACCTGCAGAAAGCAACGCTTTGGTTGTTTGACACATTATATTTGTTATGTTTTACTTTCCTATAGTCTGTGTAACGTGATGTGTATTCAGCAGTCTCGTGGAAAAGGATTGAAGGAATGTGATGGGAATCAAGGAAATGTATTACTGAGCAGCGCAAACAATCCGATCCAAGATTAGAAATATTATAAAATGATGCACATATATATGAGATTTTGTGTATTTTTCCTTCACATTAAGCCTAAATATGGTGGAATACTGGAATATTGAGCTCCCTCTGTATCTTTACCTGTGGCCTCTGCATCTGTCTCTACCTTCTCATTTTTCCATACCTCTACCATTTTTTTCCATATGTCTTCCCCTCCCCCATCATTTATTCTACCGGCCTGTTGGTACCTCCATCTCCCCGATATCGCTACACACACACACACACACACACACACACACACACACACACACACACACACACACACACACACACACACTAACAGCTCTTGGCAGTTTTTCTGCTGACCATGCCAATTTTGCAATATCTCTACTGTTGAATAATTCACTGCAGACGTTGCTTTCTGAACACACACACACACACACACACACACACACACACACACACACACACACACACACACACACATTTACGCAGCGCATTTCCATTCATTGACACATGCGTTACACATGCCCGAAACACACGCATACAGACAGGCATGCAGACGCCCACACAGCCAGAGGAGACACATGTGCTTAAATATACGTACACACCCACACACACACACACACACGCACACACGCAAAATGGGACAGTGGGAAGATTTCATTACCCATGTGTAAAACACATGACAGTTTAACAGTCTCTCATTACATCATTCCCTCCATCCCCTCTCTCTCTCTCCCTCCCTCCCCATCTCCTCCTGCATCCCTCGTTTATCTTCATTGTAAGTTCATTAACCCACGGAGTTGTTAGTTTTTTCGCCGTGGAGCTCTGTGTGTGTTTTCTGTGGTCTTCTTGTGTGTGTGTGCGTTATATACGTGTGTAAAATCCAGGTGTGAGACCCAGTTTGAGAGGACTTTGGACCCATGCATATCTTGAGTATCACACTGCACACTGCTAATTCCGCATATTTCTTTTTTAGCAGAAACTGCAGAATAATTTTACAGATGTTATAAAAAAAATGATTCTACACACGGTGACTGTCAAGACATTTTTTTGACATTTTGGGAAATATGCATATTCAAATATATACATACAGCCAACAACTAGTTAGCTGAGCTTAGCATAAGGACTGGAAATGGGGATTCAGCTGTAGCCTGTCAGTGTTCAAAGGTAAAAAACACCCCAAATGCTCACGAATTAACTAATTACCGTACTTTCCGGGCTATAGAGCGCACCGGCATATAGGCCGCACCAGCCGATTTTTAAAAGAAAAAAGAATGTGCACATAGATAAGCCACACTGGTCTATAAGCCGCAGGCGTCCCCGTTGAACAGCAAGATGCTTTCAACAGTACTCAAGTTGTCTTCTTCTATGAACATCATAACATGTCGCTAGCTTCTAAGCTAATTTTAACATTACGGCCAATGGGGAAATGCTAGCCGCGATTAGCATTAGCGAATATAATATATATTAAGCCTAATATATATAGCGAGTCGGACATGTACTGTTAAAAGCATCTTGCCGTTCAACCTTTTTTGTTAACAGTCCTAGTGAGAGGTCGGTCAAAGGTACTTCATCCATATTGTAGCGACCCTGTCAGTAACAGCTGGTAGCAGAGGGGTTGCTGGTAGCAACTGTTCTGTGTCGGGAGCTCGTAAATGTTGTGTTAGACCGGAACCGGAAGTTGCGGTTGTTGTTGTGGCGGAGAAAAGTTACGGAAAAATCCGTATATAAAAGCACACCGGACTATAAGCAGACGCCTCAAAGCGTGGGGTAAAAAGTAGCGGCTTATAGTCCGAAAAGTACGGTCACTAATTAGTTTGAATGACATATCGTTTTTTCCTTCGAGGGGAATGTATTTGTATTTCTTGGCCGGGATGCAGAGACTTCCTGGAGTCTTGTTCCCACGGAGTCTCAAGGAAGTAACAGCTCATTGCTGATTAATGGCACGTTAACAAGTACAGCAGTTTGTGAATAACTCAGGGTAATAGATCGGAGAGATAATTTGAGATGCGACTGCTTGGTAATATTATGGAGCCGATATCTTGTGATGAGTTGGGTTTTACAGACTCTGCACACTGAGTTACCTCCTCCGTGTGTAACTCAGCCAGCCGCTAAATGTCAAGAACTAAACGTTGCTTCCAAACAGTCACTTTTTCATGCCAGGAAAGTGATTTATCAAATGTGTCTTCTCAAATAAAGAAGGGCATCAAACTTATACACAGTTTAAACATTGATAGCATCCATATACTGCCACCATGAACACTGTTTTCCTTTAGTTTTATCTTGTGTCTGTCTGACCACCTTTCAATTCACCCATCAGTAGCAGTCACCGTCTCTCACTTTCTCTCCCTCTCTCACTTTCTCTCCCTCGCTCTCTCCCCCTCACTCTCTCCCTCACACCCTCCCACTGTAGCTGTTGTCAAAGCCTCCGTCAGACTCTGAATGTGTTCCAAATGAAATTGCGGAGCAGCAGCATAAGATATCTATCAAGGTTCGACGGCATCGTGGGAGTAAAGAGAGCTTCTTGTTAAATCACAGTCGCTCCATCGATTTCTGCGTTGGCTCGCTCGACTTTTTGTCTCTTTCATCAAATGAGCTTTTAACTCCTGGCTGGCCGCAGCATTGCTTAATGTATTACGAACAGTAATGGCACTGGTGCAAAGCAGGGAGAAGGTAGCAGGGAGAGCCTAACACAGCACAGCCCGAGCAGTTCATCTTTGTGTTCTTTAATTGATTTACTTTTCAAAAGATTTGATTTTCTTCTTTTACTCTGTTTGCAGTTGCTGTGTGTGTGTGTGTGTGTGTGTGTGTGTGTGTGTGTGTGTATAGCTGCAGGGATGGGATTTTTTATTGTTTGACCGAAGTTAAACTTTAAGTCTTTGATTAAGTTTAGGGACTGCTGTGACTCTACCAGAGGACTTATCACATAACAGCCTGTTTATAGCCACTGCCTATAAACACACACGGATGCTGCCTCTGGGGTCAGAGCTCTCCTCACTCAGAGCTGAGTGATGGTTGAGTGCATGATGGATGCTGTAATGGTGACATTTGGTGCAATTAATGTGCTGAGTCGGGTGGTTACCCAGTGGCTGTCTTTGTTTTTGTCTCTTAGCTCCCAGTGAGAGTCATTTTGTGTACTAATACGTGCATCTGTCTGCACACGCGGCGCCACGTATTTGCATGTGTCCATCCAGGGAGGATTTCACTGTTGGGAGGTTGCGGCGGTCCGGGCGGGAAGAGTCGAGTTACAGATTCGTAAATGACAGATGTTCTCGTCTCGCTGTATCGTCGGGCACATCTCTGAACAACCCGGCTGCGCTATTCCCAATGATGTAGAAATCGATGTGATTGTAAACGATATGTGTTCTGTAGAGACAAAGCAGCCAGGCCGACAGTCAGTTGACCCTGGGAACCAGTATACATGGTACGAGGCAACGCGGTTATCACATGGAGGAAGTGTGTAACTGTTCTGGATGAAGGTCATGTGCAAGTGTAATTTGCATTACACTGCACATGTGCATGCAGGTGCATTCAGGCTATCAATTGTCATGTGAAGTGTCATTTAAAAAAATCATTTACTTTGATGTACTGTAAGTGTTTGGTGTGTGTGTGTGTGTGTGTGTGTGTGTGTGTGTGTGGTGGAGGCATGATGTTTACATTCCAATGTTAGCAGGCTGACAGACATGTGCACATGCATGAGTAGGTCCAGCCTGTGTTTTGGCAGTTTGTGTGTCTTTAGACGGACAGAGAGGGAGAGGTGTGTGTTCACATACACCGGGATATATTTAGAACTTCTAGAATGTCTGCTCTGAGATCATGTGCCTGCTATTCCCGTAATGAAAGGTATCAAACAGCTTCTCTGCACGCCCCAGTTCTCACTGCATATCTGCATACGTAACTCTTCTCTTGCGCTGACGTCTGCTGCTCCTCCTTCCAGCTCCCCCGCCATCATCTTCCTCCCATCATTTAATCATCTTCAGTCCCGCTCCACCACTCCTTAAAGCTTCAGCACACAGCAGATTATGTGGATATCTGCTATATGGAGTCCAAACATTTCTAATCATTTCATATGATTTGGCATCCTCAATAGCAAACGTTACCCAGCTGGCACTCATGTAAATGCAGAAATATAATGAGCATGAAAAGCTCTCAACTGCCCTGAAAAAAAGAAAAGAAGAAAACTAAATAAAAATCCAAAATGGACACTAGAAAATAGACAAAATAGTGAAAACGTGAAAACACAATAGAGTAAAGATAAAATACGGAGACTCAGATCTTCATCCCTCAGGTGTAAAAAGAACATGAAGCAGCATAACTCCTAATCAAAGCGGCCGTGTGACTGCTATACATATTGTGGGTCGTATCACAGCCATGGAGCCGATACTGCTGATTCAGTTTTCAAGTCGAGTGATCAAGCTCGTGCGACGTTCAACAACATCTCCTCTCAGAAGGTGAGAGCCCAACATCTGCTGTCGACAAATGTCGTGCAGTCAAAAAACTGTTCACGGATATGAAATATCAACATTCCCGACCTGACGATTTGAAGTGGGAGGTTGTATTTTTCTCCTTCATTTTCCACTTTCCATCCCTTTCCCGTGCTGTAGCTTCCAGTATCTCCGTCTGAGTCACTTGAGGTTCGTTAAAGAGGTCGGTGACAAAGTCAGCTGTCCCGTTGATGAAGCCCACACCAAACACCCACGCACACACACACACACATCAAAATGCCATGTCATGTTTTTGTTGCGTGAAGGCCAAGCCAAGTTCACACATTGTTGTAACTATGGTTACATAGCGGTGCTGGCATGTGCCACAGCAGCCGGAGGAAGCCTTCCTCTTTGATCTGGGCTCATGTTCGGTCATTCACAACTCCCGCTGCAGTCAGTTTGACAAGTCCGTCTTTGCGTTGCCCCCCCCCCCCCCTTGCGTTGCCCCCCCCTTACACTGTATCTTCAGGTGTCAAGTAACTGCATATGTGAGAGACACAACAAGAGAAAGAGAGAGTGTGTGTTACTGTGTATGAAGTATGAAGTGAGGCAGAAGTGCTGTGGGTGTTACAGTTCGAAAGAGAACTAACTAGGTCATCTTCTCTCGTACACACACACACACACACACACACACACACACACACACACACAGTGTACCTTTTAATACTGCAGGATGAAGTAGATTCAGACTCTCTCAGTCCGCTCCTTTACACCTCCCTCTCTGGGCGCTCCTCTTGCCTTTTTCTTTGTGGATGGAAGAGCAACTAGAATGAAGCCTCTGCATCTCCTTCAAGCTCAGCATTACTGACAGAACCCTCTTTCCGTGGGTGGCAAGTGGCACCGAACTGGGCACAATGGCCTCGGGCCTGGAAGGTTGCCACTTGGACACCATGAACGGACTGGCAAATAACGTGGCACAGGGAACGGTCGCGCCTGTCACCGTCCCGTCACCTCTGGGGCGACTGTCGAGTTTCTGCTGGGAGACCGGCTGGAGAGCCGCCACGTGCCAATGTGTCAAACAGTACGTGAAGTGTGAGATTTGTTGGGAGAAATCATGCGTGCGCCCGAAAACCTTTCCCTGAAATTCGGGAATGAGGCTTTTTGAGAAATTGCCGGGATGCGGTGCCAGATAGCAACCGAGACGGAGAGTTAGAGGATCCCAGCCTCGGCGTACGTGGACAAGTGCCCAAGCTCTTGTAAGTCGCTCCCCGGTGACGGAGGCCAGAACAGACGGTGCTAAATGTTACTAATGCTGTCCTTACAAGCGTCCCCTTTCTGGGTCATAGTCTTAAAAGTATTTCTTTGTCCAACAACCACTCTGAACACAAACATGACTTGATCTGGAGCAGCTCCAATACACCCTGATGTAAAGGAATGAAGATATTTTTAGGGGGTGTTTGTTTTGCCCCTTGATTTGGTTTAAAGGGGAATTTTGGTCCTTTCCACAAGCAATTATCTCGAACGAGGATGTGACACATTACCAGACACGTATACGCAAAATTTACATTGTTGAGATGTTATTTTTAAACAGACTAAGAATGAGAGCTGATTGCATATTGTACTGTTTTCTGATCACGGGCAGGATGGTCTCTCTCTCTCTCTCTCTCTCTCTCTCTCTCTCTCTGTGTGTGTGTGTACATATAGTATATGATTGCTTACATGAATGTGTGCACATGTTTCAATGTAAAAGGGAGTTTTGTAGTGATGGATAAAACTGTGTTGAACAGTTTAAAGACATCAGGTGTATACTGTATTCGTATAGGGTCTATAACGAGGGTGTAGTTGCCGACATTGACCACTAGAGGCTCTCTACTCCACTGTGGTCCGCTCAGCACGCTGCTGATGCAGCCTCTGCGCTGCACCCGGCTTTCTCCTCAGTGTGAGCGGTGCGATGCCCGACATACAACAGTGAATCATAATCGGATGGAGCACACACGTGTACATGCGCTAAGTATGATATGATATTTCATATGGCATCTGAATGGCGCACAGAAACAGACGGGTGTGCCACTAACCGCAAAGTTGATAATGATGAAAAGAGATTTGGTTATAAATATTCTTTGTAATAAAAAGCAGGGCGGGCGAATATCCAAAATATCCAAAGACACATTTTTAAAGATGAAAACACCTTTTCAAATCGAATCGTTCACATCTCACAAATCGGCACCCACGCTGGGATGAAATTGCCTTCAGTTGAATCACACTGAAATAGAAATTAAGAATGACAGTTACTTGCTCATGGTAAAATGTTTATTCCCAATATTCATACTAATAGGTCTATGAGAAAAAGTGTCTCATGCCAAAAGTTGGCTGTCAATATTTGAGGTTTACATTCTCTCCCTTAAGTGACTGAAAGTGAATTGCGGGCAGACTCTGCTGTCTGCCAAACATCTTCCTTCAGCACTGAAGTGCAGCGCGGACGCTCGCTCTCACTCGTCCTTCGGTATTTGGAGTCAAGTCATAGGCAACACCCTCTTTGATTCCCCAGATCGTTGAACTTAATCCGTGTCTTTGAAACTTGCTCTTTCATTGCGGGTTTCACATTTTGTCAGTGAATGGAGCTCTGCAGTGAATGTGTATCCACCTCTACCCCACCTGTCTGGCTCTCAGATGTGGTGACTGCCTGCACTGACCTGGATCCACTCACCTGAATGTTTGTTGCACCATGATACCGCTGGCACTTGGTGGACGATGTTAAGATCTCCTCACATTCAGTTGTGCACTTGTTTCAAGGTTTGGTCCGGATATACTGTGTGTAAAGAAGCTTGCTTTAGGACCTGTCCATCTGTTAGGGGTGCATTTGCATTGCTTTTGATATGACAACTGGAAAGTTTCTATTGTTTGTTTGAATTTAATTGTCACTCCTAACAGATACAGTAACATCACATTCAATCCAGGACGCATTACAAAACCGGAGTAAAAAAAAAAGGCTCTGACTCCGTCGGCATTTTGATTCCAATCAATAACCACTGGATTCAGTCAGCCAACCGATCAATCTCAATCAAGCATGCGGATAATGAATCCCGGAGAGTGGAATAAGCTTCCCAGATCAACAAGAGCACCAAGAGCGCGCTTTCACCACGTCAGCAAACCGCTCCATGAAGTCTGAGATGCTCATTCTTTAGGGAACACTCAGGGCCGGGGCTCTGCAGTGGCCCTGCTAATGCGCTTCCAGATCAGCTGTCATCTATGTGTCGTCTGTGTGCCGGCGATTTGTAGACTTCATATCGGCGCACTTGAAGCTGGTGTGTGCTTTATGAGATAGCGTGTTCGATGCACGCTCCCCCCGACAGTGCTGTGCATGTTTGGAGCTTGTGCGTGTGTGTGCGTGTCTGTGTGTGTGTGTGTGTGTGTGTGTGTGAGAGAGAGTGTGAGTGAGTGTGTGAGAGGGAGAAAGATTGTGGGTGCAACTGCGTTCGTTGCGCTGCTGTCTGCTGCTGTGCTTAGAATGCTGATGTGTCACGCTGCAGCACTGCCCCACTTATCCAGCTAACCTCTCTTCTCTCCCGCCTTCCTTTCCTTCTTCCCCCTTTCTCTCTCCTTTATTCCCTTCCTTTTCCCATCATCCAATCTTTCCTCCCCTGTGTCTCTCACCATCCCTCCCTCCTTTCTCCTTTGGTCTCCTCTTGAGCCGCACAGTCACACCTCCTCCTTTATTTCTACTTTCATCTGCCTTTCCACATCCTTCTTTTCTCACATTTGTAATGGCTGCTTTGAATCTGTGTTACTGTAAAGTGTGTTGACGATGCAGCAAAAGAGCACACCGGCCCCCGACCAACCGTTCCAGCTTGTCTTCTTCTCTCTCCCTCACACACACACACACACACACACACACACACACACACACATGCACAAAAACAACCAATCACATCGACCCCATCCGCTCGCATCAGCTAGCTCTGAGAAGAGCTACAGCCCGTGACAGCCGCAGCCCCCGGCAACCCACATATGTCCATGCCAGAAAGCGGAGGCTAGCGCTGCAAAGCTGTCTCTGTGTTGGCAGCATCTGTCCCTCTGCCGAGCAGAGCCGGGTCCCTGATAATGAAGTCTGACCACTGTTTCTCGTGATGTAAATACAGAAATACAACGCGCTAATGAAGACTTTGCCCTTCAATGGCTGTGATTTGATGCTGAAATATTGTCAGTGAACATCTGCCTCTGGTCACATGGAGTCACGGCTGTGTGATAATTAATTAATTAGATCGGATAATGAGCTCTGATCGACTACGTGATATTCTGTGTGATATCCTCAGCATGGCCCGTGTGCCTGGTGAGGATGTAAAAGGATCAACAGAGAGATGAATGAGACAACGCTGCCCATGCATAACGCACGCAGCCAAGATCACAACCTCGGACTACTTTCAGAGGCATTGTTACACAAGGTTACTGAGTGCTTCTCAACCCTGCACCAGAGAACATTCCATGCCGAATGTGTTAGTTGATTTTTTGCAAGAATAGGTCCAAATCAAACCGAAAATGTGTAGAAAATAGAAAATGAAAGAACAACATTACTACGAGCAATAAAAAGCTGTGGTTTTCATTAAACAAGAAGCTCTCCGCTGGGGACACACTCATCTTCCAACGCATTTGCATTTCTTCATGAGCACAATGCGCTGCAGGCCGCGGAGCACTTTGGCTTCAGTGTCTCGCTCGGGGGCTCGTCAGCTGTCGGATACATCACAAGCCGCTCTCCGGTCAGCAGCTAAATCTACAGTGACGGGGGATCGGACGAGCAACCTTCTACTCACTGGCCACCAAGATAAGACCAACTCATCTGTTTGGAGGTGTTGGAGGAGAAAACGCAAAGAATAGCATGTGATAGTCCGGTGGAAGAAAGCAAAGCTGCATCACTGAGGATCGTCGTCTCCGAGATGAGTGTGTCAGATACGCCTGTGAGTGTGCTGCCTGCGTGTCAGAGCTGTGCTTCAACATGGGGTGAATGTAGGAACATAAAATATACACACACACACACACACACACCTAAAGATTGTTGCTCCTCCGTCGTGTTGTTTCCTGGTGGCAGAAGCGGCATGCCGGTGTTTGGTATCGACCCGGCGGAGGTGTGCATGTGCGTGTTCAGTTGGTTCTCGAGCGTGTTGTGTTTTCCTGTGTGTGTTGTGGTTGTTTTCAGAGTGAGCGTGGCATGTAAAGTAATTATTCTGACAATAAAGCCGGCCTCCTTTGTCTTCTGCACTCAGCAGAAGATGGTGTGCGTGTGCGTCTGTAGGCGTGCAAGTGTTTTCCATTTTGAGAAAATTGAGCACTAAAGATGGGCGCCTTGAAAATACAAGTATTGATACTGTGATACCGCTCGTCTTTCCTACGAAGGATTGCTTCTCAGAGGAGGAGGATCAGTTCTAAAAGGAAACAACATAGTCTCTCTCCCTTTTGTGTTTTGCACAAACAATCCGACATTTTCTTCTCCCATTTACTGCTTCCACACCATGTATTGCCACTCACTGTGTTACCACAGCGCCTTATGTGAGTAAAGTCAGATGCATTGTAATTAAGAAAATAACTTTTTTCACAGCAAATGTCTTGACATGTCATTGTCGAGACATGAAGGCCACAAGTGTAACACAGACCTAAATTACCTTCATGTGTAAAGGTGCCGGTTTCAGGGCCTGCTAGTCAACATGCCGATTCACCAGCGGGACTTACAGAGACCCATGAGTCATACCTTTCTGACTTGGTGTTCAAATAAAACCACAATGTGTGGTATGAGCTGTCAGTGTACACACCTGTGCAAATGCCAAAGTAAGATTTAAAAGATTGAGGACTAAAAAGTCTTATTTTCTCATTAAGACATTAAACTTTACCGACTACTAGGCGATGGATTGTTGCTTTTATTATTTGTATTCCTCTAACTTCCAGGGTGTTATCTGAAACAGACGGTTTGATGCGTGTAATGTCATAATGACGGTAAATGGTTTCACACTGTAAAAAGATGTGTTAACCCTTTAACCCTCTAACAATGTAATTGCAGGCCATGCTGTCAGCTATTTCATTCTGAAACCATTTAAACACAGAAAGTCACACAGTGGTAATGGCATGATAGCATTAGGTTTGGAGATGACTGTTTTCACCGAGTGTTTTCTGCAGTGGAAAGAGAATAAGGTGAGAAGGCACAAAGATAAAGGAAGTTCAGCTCAACGAAAGAAAATGAAATTGAAACGGGAGGTAGGAGAGAGGAGAGAGGAGAGAGGGGGAAGGAAACCAAAAGGAGGAAAGGACAGAAGGAGAAGCGTAGTGAAGGAGAGTTATTGTGCAACTGTGCTTAGTTGGGCCAACTGGCATGAACTGCCTACAGGCAACCTGGCCTTGGTTATGAGACACTGACACACACACATTTAACCCATGGCACACTCACACGCAAATACAATACACACACATTGTCTGGCATCATTCTCGTCTTAACTCTCTTCAGTGCTCTCTGCCTCCCTGCTCCTCTTTCCTTCTTCCCTCCGTCTCTGTATCGGCACCGTCTCTGTCCTCTTTCATCGGGCGGGGAAGGATGTGGAGAGGCATCAGGAGTCGATAACGCTAACCTTTATCTCCTCCGTCCGCCGTGTTCATATAATGACAGCCTCTTCCTCCTCCTCACCTCCTCGCCCTCTCCCTTCTCCCCTTCACCCGCCTCAAGCTAATAAGACTTGGCCATCCAGCCGATCAGCTCCTTCAAACGGTGAAAAGGGAACAGAGATGCGCAAAGCTTCGACAAAAAGTTCCCAATTCTTAAAATGTGAAATGCTCAGGAAGTCATCAAGCAAAGTCTGCGAGCTGGTTCAAGCTAAACACAAGTAGAGTATAATCCATCACACCGAGTGCAGTGTGAGAGTGGTGTGACTGTGACTGTAGTGCATGGCGGGACTGCCAAATCCTTCTATTCATTTCATATCTCAATAACAATATAGATCATGACAAAGCTATTTTTTCTGCTAATTCAATAATTAAATCGTCTTTATGAAATAACCACATGGTTTCTTTACACTCTTGTGTAAATTAAATACGATTTTCTTGTTAAATAACTGAGAACTTTAGTGCAACATGATCAGTTATGTGCTCGTTATTAACAATTTAGACAATGTAATGATGTCTCATGATACCTCAACATATGATACCATTACAATATGATTCATTGAAAGACGATAAACTATCACATTGAATTGTTGCCCAGCCCGAGTATCTTCACATATTATAACCGCGGTTGATCCACCAACTGCTCGTTCCTTTTCATATTAAATACGACTAAATTCCTCTTAATTTCTACATTGAAAAGGAAATGATTCTGATGACAAAATGAAACAGTAAAGGTTTGATTGTAATTTAAGTGCAGATTGATTTTTTTTGGCATGTGGGGGATCTGAAAACTAGCATGAGCTCAAATGCATGTGTAGAGTTAGTATTACACAATCCTGCACATATCCTGCAGCCGTCTAGCAGAAATGTTTTGGGTGTTGGAGCAAACAAGGCGTTTTGATGCAAATCTTGTGACAGCTATATATATATATATATATATATATATATATATATATATATATATATATATATATATATATATATATATACATATATATATATATATATATATATATATATATATATATATATATATATATATATATATATATATACATATATATATATATATATACATATATATATATATATATATATATATATATATATATATATATATATATATATATATATATATATATATATATATATATATATATATATATATATATATATATATATACATTATTCAAAGGGAAGGCACAGCAGTGCAGTAATGTCTCCCATTCTTCAGTGCTTGCAACCTACATGTATTTTGCGTGGCATTGCTATGAGCATGCTCTCTGTTGGCAAAGTGTCAGAGAGGGAGTTAGTTGTATGGCCATTATACCACACACACACACACACACACACACATACACACACAGATACACAAACAGAAACACACACAGACTGCCGCAGGGCCGCCAGCCTCGTCTCAGCTGCAGTGGCCGAGTGCTGTAGAGAGAAGTGCAGAGAAGGATGTGGAAGGATGTGGAAGGATGTAGAAGGATGTAGAATGATGTGGAAGGATGTAGAATGATGTGGAAGGATGTAGAAGGATGTGGAAGGATGTGGAAGGATGTAGAAGGATGTAGAAGGATGTAGAAGGATGTGGAAGGATGTGGAAGGATGTAGAAGGATGTGGAAGGATGTGGAAGGATGTGGAAGGATGTGGAAGGATGTGGAAGGATGTGGAAGGATGTGGAAGGATGTAGAAGGATGTGGAAGGATGTGGAAGGATGTAGAAGGATGTGGAAGGATGTGGAAGGATGTAGAAGGATGTGGAAGGATGTGGAAGGATGTGGAAGGATGTGGAAGGATGTGGAAGGATGTAGAAGGATGTGGAAGGATGTGGAAGGATGTAGAAGGATGTGGAAGGATGTGGAAGGATGTAGAAGCATGTGGAAGGATGTAGAAGGATGTGGAAGGATGTGGAAGGATGTGGAAGGATGTGGAAGGATGTGGAAGGATGTGGAAGGATCTAGAAGGATGTGGAAGGATGTGGAAGCATGTGGAAGGATGTGGAATGATGTGCTCCACTGATTTCAATACGAGTCCAACACTAACCTGCTCCTTCCTGGCCCAGCGCGGTTCCAGTGAATGTAAAACTCTTATCACACGTCTTCCACTATCTCTTCACAACATGAGGAGCTGTGACACGGTTCATCCTGACTCCATGCGGATGTGCTGTTTGCGAGACGATCAAATATACAAGAGGGTCTTGGAGTTTAAAATGATTGTCAATGTTGTGTGAACTCGAGCGTGAAACCAAGAGCTTCCTGTTCTTGACTTTATGGTCCGGAAGGTTTCTTTTTCAATAATGACAACTCTCGTTTGGTGTTGATCTTTTACCTGTTGACAGGTACGCAGCACTCCTGCAGTCTCCGTGGTTTTGTTTGCTTTGTTTTGATCGATGGTCAACACTGGAGCATCATCTTAGGTTGTGAAAGTTGACAAACCGAGATAGTTCAGGTACATGCTCGCACCACAAACTCCATAACGGCAGCATTTAGTTCAGATCACCACGAGAGCGTAATGAACCGTTCCAAATGGTAGTTTTTAAAAGTCGAAGCGTGAACTACACTCACTGTTTTATAATAAAACTCAGTCCTCGTTACACTCCCACGCTGTTTCACACTCACAATAGCTGAGTACATACAGAGTCATCATGTCTGCACTAAGTTGCACACAGGAAATCAGGAAAGGTTCTTCCTGTGTGAGACAATCAACGGCACGAACCAGCGAGAAATGAACGGAGACGACCAAGAGAGGTTTAGTGATGTCTGCTGCAGCTGATGCTCTCTGTTCCACCATCGTAATGTTTACATTGTCCTCACAGAAGACGACAGAATTTAAACAAAAGACGAAGAGCACGAGCGGAGGGTGACGAAGGGGAGGGGGAGGAACGCATTGGTGAAAGAGTTTAAGTGGAATGATGAGCAAAAGCTGGAGGGAAGGACAGGATGAGATAAGACCGGATTTAGAGTGGGAGAGAAGTGTCACTTTAAACATTCTTCACTGGGAAGAGATATCCAAACCTTGATCCTTGTTTATATTTAGCAGAAGGATTCATGCAGATGAAGACTGCCTCGGTTGCAGCTGTCAAATCTGACTTTTAATCATTTAACAGGTTTCCGCATTAGTTCATTTGTATTTTTAGAGATATTCCTCCTTAGATGAGGATTATCATTTATCAGATGAACCAGCTGGCTATTTGGGTGCCCTCAGCGCGACCCCGAGTAAGATGCTGCAGATAATGGATGGATGGATATGTATAGGCCCACAATCCAACGACCCACGGACACAGCGGCCCACCGGCAACACGCATTTTACTCAGTTTGCCCGATTCTTCTTCTTTTTCCCCCTCTTTTCTCATCTTCCCAGCCACTTGACTTTTCAGGAAAGTTTTGAATGTCGTGCTCTGGGTGCAAATATAGCCGAGTCCAAAGATGTCCTGAGCTTGTGCACCTGCTTTTCAGAAAACTCTCTCTCTCGCTCTCTCTCTGAGACAGACACACACACACACACACACACACAGGCTCGCACACACACACACACACACACCTGGATTCCTGGTGAGTCTTCTTCTCAGAGACTTCCTGATACCCTGTGATTGTCGTCCCATGGGGTTTTGCCAGCAGAGTGATTCGATTTTCACACACTCCACATGCACATTCTCACACACACACAGACATGAGCAAACACTCGTGGACAAATAGGATGAAAGCAGCTTCATCATCCCTCTTGGAGGCGTGTGTGTGTGTGTGTGTGTGTGTGTGTGTGTGTGTACTGTGCCCTGAGACTTGGAGCTGCAGGCTGTCTCAGTACTGTGGGAATCAATCATGATTATTTCCATGTAATTATGATTCTGGCATGTTAACTGTGTGCGTGTGTGTGTCCACGTGTTTGCATAACTAAATCTCTTATCTCTTTTTTTCCCACTTGGCTTACATACCTAAAGAGTAATGTGCATGAAACACATATCACACTTTACCTTTATAGAGGCCCTCCTTAACCGTCAGTCATAAGAACCCTCGGAAAACGTCGCCGTGTCGGTGATGTACAGCAATCATATTACTGCTTCTCTGTGCCTGAGGGGCTTGTTTGCCAAATACAGATGTAAGTGCCTTCTAAACCCCGCTTTCTTACACGCAAGCTGCCCTGCTGCAGCTGCTGCAGCTGCTGCAGCTGCAGCTGCGTGTTTGTTTGTTTGTTGGATTCATGCAGAACGGTGAGCTTTAATGCAGTGATTATTACTCTGTGAGTACTCAATCTTACTTTCTCTCTTTCAGTGCTTGACAGGATCGCAGCTACTACCACTATTATGTCAATACTTTTATGTTTAAAGTCGGTTGATTTTAAGGATGGTTCCAACAGTCTTAAAGGGACAGTTCACCCCAAAATCAAAAATACCCATTTGTCCTGTCACCTGTAGTGAGTAGTTTCTTCGTCTGGATTGTGGTGGTGTGAGTTGCCGCATCACTATCTTTAAAAAGGAAACAGGTTTGAAGAAATAGAGGGACAATCATG
This sequence comes from Melanostigma gelatinosum, assembly GCF_949748355.1. NCBI lineage: Eukaryota > Metazoa > Chordata > Actinopteri > Perciformes > Zoarcidae > Melanostigma > Melanostigma gelatinosum. Next base: position 23,046,270 of record NC_136646.1, on the reverse strand, counting down.
CAGCATGTTGGAGATTAAAACCAGGAGGCTACAGTCACGTTGTGATTCGTTGCAGACATGGAATATAGGCAACAAGCAGGACCGCTTCTTATCCACAGTCATTCATTATCAACCAGCACTGCAATGGAGAGAGAGAGAAGATTGGAGGGCTGGTGGCTGCGGGGAAAAGAGAGTCAGAGAGAGTGACCATTGGCAGGTAGCACACACACACACACACACACACACACACACACACACACACACACACACACACACACACACACACACACACACACACACACAGTGTCCAGCCAGGGCGATTCTCAGTATCCCCCCATAATTATGTTGAGCTGTTGCCCAAATACGTATCGATTGCCACTGAGCCTCGATTGAACCTGACGACACACACAGTCCTGTGCAGACCTCGCTGCAGTGGGGTTGGAACGAGGGCGGGATGCGAGGGTGAAATAAATTGGAAAGGGGGGAGACAAAGGTAGACGAAGAGGAAAGGAGGAAGAGATTGAGGAGGTTGTGAGGGAAGAGAAATATTAAGAGATATTTTGATATTTTATTTACAAATAGGGGATTGTTGATGTATGTCTGATGATCTTCATCAATTAGAGTACAAATTAACTCCACAATTCATATTACTTTGTTGATAGAGATATTTGAGTAACAATAAAACACCAATGATGTTGAACTTACATTACGATTGACAGTTGTAAGGAAATTGTAATTTGTTTTCATTTTAACAAACATCATGAATCAGGGGAGATAATCCTGTAATCGTGTAATAAAAGCGGCTCTGCATGTGACTCCACACCATGAACCATTTTTCCTTTCGCTGTGATCCAAAAACAATCCTTTTGTAAATAGATAGCATTTGGCAATGTGTTTGAAGTCAAATTCTGTACTGTGCAATTGCGTAGAATGGGGTTCATTGTTCTGTTGTATTCACCTTATTGTTTTGATGTTATTAAAAGTTCAATGCAGGTTCACCTGAACAGATTGCAGTGACAAAGAGGGGGGGGGGGGGGTGATGAGGGGGTGAATCGATGGGGACGTACTGCAGATATTGGAGAGAGAGATGAGGAAATATTCAGTGGAAAAATGACTCGCTTACTCCCACCTACCCCCTGTCTCTTGCACACACACACACAAACACACACAAACACACACACGCGCACACACTGAAACGCACATTCCCAGAGTTACAGTCATAGCTGTACCGATGCAAAGCTGCTTAATAGCAGAATAATGAGGGTGAATTGGCTTATGGTGTGGAGGGAGGGAGAGTAGACATAATGGTGTCAATGTGGCTGCTACACACACACACACACACACACACACACACACACACACACACACACACACACATATCGATAGATATATAGATGGATGGATGGATAGAGACCAACATCTCTTCTTACTCTTTCTCACTTCCCCTGCTTTAAACACAAACGCACAAGGTTGAATGAATGACCAAGACGGCTACAAGGCTCCTGGTTCACTCTGAGTAGTTTACAAGGGTTCTTTGTAAAACTGGATGGTGAACAGTGAGTCTTCTGAGTTACACTGCGCCACATCAGTTCCGGCCTTGTAGGAGCCTCATGAGACCCACAGCTGTTGGATGTGGTCCCATGGCAATGGAATAAAACAGGAATACAAAAAGGTTCTTGCTAGAACAACCTGGGTGGGTTCTTATCAGTACCCTTTGAAGTTGGAAAGTTTCTGGATAAAACCTACAGAGAGGGTGAAACCATTGCACCAGAAAATGGGTTTTCTGTAGAACCTTTCATAGAGGGTTCTGGGTGGAACATTTCACAGATGGTTCTGTGTATAACCAGAGAATAAGTGTCTTCCATTTCAAACTACTGGCAGAGCTTGTAATGCCTCATCTTTGTGACAGAGCATCTTTGGTATAACCCATCTGTGTTGGGTTTTAAAGGTGGAACCTTTATAAAAGGTTCTACCACAAACTAGAAAGGGTCCTATAAGCACAAGCCAAAGAACCGTATATGGTTCCAGTTGGCACCTTTTTTCTTTGAGTGACTTATGATGCTCTATCAGTAAAACTGGAATGGACACATCAAATCAATCATTCCTGTATGTCTTTTTTCTACGATATTTAATAGAAAACTAAGATCCATGACTGCCTCAGCAAGTCTGGACTCTTTTATGGGCGGTTCACTCGTGTGTGTGTGTGTGTGTGTGTGTGTGTGTGTGTGTTGCAGCTGGTTGTACCAGTGGGGTAGTTCTACAGCCAGCGGCCTATGTCTTATCGATTCTTGGCAGGCAGCTCTGGGCATCGGCAACTCTTCTGTCACGCTCTCCTCTCTCGCTCTGTGTTTTGGGTATCGGTCTTCTGTTGGGGTCTGTGTGGTGCTTCAGAAATTGGACCCAGTGCTGCCTCAGCAGTTCTCTGGCCAGCAGCTACAACTGTGGAAAAAAGAAGAAATGAGGGAGTGACAGAAAATGAGCAAGTGTGGATTAGAGAGCGAGAGTGACAGAAGAGACCTTTTGCGGTCGTGTGAGTTAGCGGTGGTGCAGCCTACCAAGCGTTTGAACCTTCACACAAGAGACTGCTGATTGTTTCCTTTTGCCAACTGACAGTCAATGTTGTTGTTCTTTTTAAGCGATGAATGTGATCTTTCTTTTATATGAACCAAGTATTCCTAAATATTACGTTATTCCCGAATGTTTTTTTCTTAAGGGGCACTAGATCTGAAAAGGCAATGGACGGTAGTGCCGGACAACCTATTTTGTCGCAAAGTTAAGAGACACGTTGTGCAGGAAAGCGGAAAAAAAAGAGTAAAAATCTGTGGAAATGATTGAGGGGTTGAGGAGAGATGGGAGGGAGGGAAGAGGAGAGCGAGGCGGTTGGCAGCAAAGGTGAAGAGAGGGCATTAGGGAGAGTGCAGCTTAGTAAAAGCTGCTCTCATCCTTTGAATGGAGGGTGTGATGGAAGGTGATACTCTAATAGGATACAGGACGGACAGATAAAGAGATCAGCTATCTCTCCCTGGCAGCTTCCCAGTCGGCCATCAAGTCCTCATGCAGAGCTCGTCAAATGAAACCTCTGCTTTAGTCAGAGTCCCATCAGCAGGGACTCAGTCTGGTTCCCTGCCAGGTTACCTGGAGCACCTGCCAGACGGATAGAGAGAGTATGACCAGGTTGTAAAAAGATACAAACACAGAGGCATCGTATATTAATCTGTAGCTCCAGTGCACATGTTCATCTAGCCTATATAAGATGGTATCATCTGCAAAAAGGAATTGTGATTCTAGACGTGAACCATCTTTATTTCTGCTGATAAAACCATGGCCACGAGAGGAATGCATTTTTAAAGTAGGTACTTGTGCAACAAGTAGATCCATTTTGCTGGTTAAAATACCAAAACTTCATTCATTGTCTTGTTTTATCTTTTTAAAAAGCATTTTTGTCATATGTGATACATAAATGCCTTAAACACATGTGAGTCTGCTACACTGGCTAAAAATACAAATGGAAAAACTAGATGCATGAATAAAATATCAAAGCAGAATAGCTTTACTTTCATTGCAGGCTATACAGACAATAAGTTAGCAGTTGAAAGGTTTCATTCAGGTGAGAAAGCTCATACATGAGAATAGTCAATACCTTTTGTGTTCCACTCAAACAAAACAAAGCATTGAAAACATATGGTCCACTACTGGCTTTGACTTCATTCACACATTTCTAAAGGAATGCTCTGAAGCCTGGATGTTTGGCTTCCAGCTCACCGATCTCTTTTGTCCTTTCAGTCATTGAAAAGGCCCGGAACACACCTCCTTTAAGCGTGTATATCTTCCTAATGGGATATTTGTTCTCAAAATCAAAGAAGGAAAGAAATGCCTGCATGAAAGACTTCAGTGCAGTCAGTGTGTTGTGGCCTGCATGGCCTCTGGACACTTCATTTATTCAGAAGAGATTGACTGTGCACACATCACTGTCTTCACATTCATCCTACTCTCTTCTCAAAGAGTGACAAACATTTCTAACCTGGGAGCTCCTCAGCACAACATTTGACTGCTCACTGATGGATAGTTGGTGGTACTTTGCATGCCCACAATTTTCCTTTCCCAACTTGAGTTCCTTCTGCAAAAATACGCCCATCGTAAGTGCTTCTCTCGATGAGAAAAATACAAGGATGAAAAGAAACCGTTGAGATTGTTCTTAAACATTCGCTTTGGCAACATAAAAGCAGCAGAGGGTGGATGAGATCTGCAGACGGATAGGTGAAGAGACGGATAAATAGTTCGGATTAATCAGTCACTGGCTGACAGGTGCAAGCTGCAGAACAAAAAGGAAGTGAAAACAAAGCGAGAGCGGTGCTCAGTAATGTATCCTGCCAGTTTTCATTGTGTCTACAACGGAAACTGCTCCACAGAAGCAAGGATGGAATAGCTGTAATAGGATAAAGACTGTACTGCAGAGGGAGAAGGAGGGGAGGGGGAGGGAGGGGGCAACGTAGGATGAGATAAAAAAGGTAGAAAAAGGGACGATGAAAGGGACAGACGCACATGAACGGTCAGGGAATAATTGACAGTCAGGGATCAATTAGTGGTTGTGTAAGCAGGTTTTAACACTCCATTGATCGCTGATGTCTGGTTCGCCACTAGCTTGTTATAACTTCAGAATAGTTAGGTGTTGCTCTCTCCAATCCTTACTGTGCCATCTTTTCCGGTGTTTTGATTTATATTGGAGGACGAGGGGGAGGGGGGGGGGGGGGGGGGGGGTGCTGTAAGATTCAGTGCATTGTTAAAGCCGGATTGACAGTCCAGCTTTCTTCTCAAGGCGTGTGGACAGCTCATCGCTTGAAATCGGAGATGAACAGTGCCGTGTGTTTGAGAGTGTACCACTGTGTGGAAAATGGAGAAGAGGGTGTCGTGTTTTCAAACGCGAACGGGGAGGTCGCAGTTGGTGACAACAGAGATGATGCGGTATATTCTCACAATGACAAATCTAATCAGACATGTTGTGAACAACAAACCACTCAGCAGCTTCCTCACGGCAAACGGCTTTGCACAAAACCTCAATGGAGGCCGTGTTCTGCAACTCAGATTTTCAGCACAGGTTCAGCACTGATTCCCAGTGTTACCTGCCTAACGCATGTGCACACAGGCATGTGAAGCTACATTACATCTGTCTGTTACTGCCGACCCAATGCCCCTTCAACATCTCTATTTAGGATAGCTGGCTGAGACTGAGGAGATAATCGGAACCTGATTCAGAAAGTGCGCAGCTGTCGGTTATTGTGTGTGAGACATAGTCATTGTCTGACATTTTAGGACTTCAACTTTATTATTTTATGGACTGCACCTGAGTCAAAGACAGGTGTGAGGTCAGCCGGACTCTCTTAAAGTAATGAATTACCTTCCTGGTAAAAACAGATGACAATGCTCAATCATGATCCTGTTACATATTCTGTTCACATAGTTGAACATGCAGTTTTAATTGAATTCCCTAAGCACTGGGTGGGTACCTGTGACTGAGAACTGAGCTGGATCGGATTCCAGTTTATCTTTTATATCCATCTCCATCACTGCGGGGTTCCACAGGGCTCCGGCCCGGGGCTCATCTTCTTCTAGCTCCGTGTGCTCAAACGGAGTGACTGTTGACAGCAATTTAAGTAGAAAGAAGAAAAATAGCAGCTTCAAACTAAGAGAGACATCAGGAATCACAAAACAACAACAGAAACAAATAGATTTCAGTGTCCTGTGAAGAGTTTGTTATTATGTTATTCCCTTCCCTTGCATGTGAGCCTCCTCCCTCATTGCACGCCGAGACATGATCGCACGTGTAGCGTGTTCAGCCTCCAGACATTGGGCGAGAATTGACGCTGTGCACACATGCACACAAATCCCCACAAAACGCAAGGATGTGTGTGCAGCGAAGCTACAAGTGAAGAAATGGCCTTTAGTGTTATAATTGGCTGGAATGTGCACAATATAATGAATGTGTGTGAATCTGTGCATCGGTGTTTCTGCCCTATAATTGCAATGCCCCAGGAGGACAATGCAAGCAGTCAGTTTTTTTCCCATTTCACCTGACACACGCACACATGCACACACACACACACACACACACACACACACACACACACACACACACACACACGCACACACACACACGCGCCCACACACAGTTTGAGGGTTTCAGTATGGACTTACTGCTGACTGGTGATAATGATGAAAATAACCTTCTAAGTCTTCTTTCACAATAACATGGCAACTCTACTGGAAATAATTAGCCCATACATGAGGAAACAGATGATGCAGGGTGCTGATGCAGGTTGCATGGTAAAGCTCACATCTCAAGAAAGAAAACCAGCCCAGACTCCAAGAAAAACAATATTAGCATCGTACATATTTGCAAACCGTGGATTCGTTGAATGTCAATGTTTTTGCAGTTGGTCAGAGGAAGTGAGGTACGAGCGAAGTGCGGTGCAAGTGACGGGACAAACGAGTCTTAGGGCGCATGGGCTGGAGAGGTAATGGACGGGTCCAACAAAGGACTCTCACCCAGGTATGTGCAATTAAGATGCTCAAGCCATACTGTAGTTCATTAACCGTGGACCATTTAGAAACGGCCAGCGGGCCGCAGTCGGCCGGCAGACGTAGCTCGTGAAACTTCCTTACAGGCTGTCGTGTAAGTACTCAGATATGAAGGGAGTGATAGGATGAGAGTAATGGAGAGTAAGGGCAAACTATACTTCATCTTACGAACAACATTATACAAACGAGCAGCACGAGGCAGGCATGAACGGGGAGATGCAAGTGAAGCAAAAAAGGGGAGAAGTCATAAGAGAGAAATATTTCCCCCGTTTGGCTGATTTAGCTGCAACGTTGTGAGCCATAATGTCTTTGATTTGCTAATTAGGGCAACTGTTTCTCACCAGTGTAGCCATGTAGCTCTCTTTCGTTCTGTCTCCCTTCACTCATTCTTCAATCTCTCTTCCTGTTTTCCCAGACGTGCGTGTAGATTTATGCATGTGTTTGCATGTTCATTAATAATCCTGCAGTCCGCAGGGGTGTGATGAAAAGAGAAGAGCTCCCTGAACAAATCACAGACTTCTCACTTATCTGGCCCAGCCAATCACATGCTGATCGTATCACTGACATCAACAAAGAGAGAGAGAGAGAGAGATAACAGACGTATGAGATGAGGGTGAGACCAGGCAAAAAGAAATAAAGCAGCGAAAATGAAGAGCAAAGATAAAAGAGAGACAATGGAAGGAGGATCAGAGAGAGGAGAAATGAGAAAGAGGGTTTTGCAGGACTAAAATAGACCGAGTCAAATGAGAAAACTAACAAACCGTGTCGAGCAGCACCAGAAGAGTGTGTTTGTGAGTGTGTGTGCGTGTGTGTGCGTGCTTGTGTGAGTGTGGTTCAGCACTGCCATTATTAGGCGATGTAAAGAGCTAATGCGGTGTTAAATAAAGGCTGCACTTGCTTCATTATTCACAGTGTCTGGGGTCACACACCCGCTATCTTGTGTGTGTGTGTGTGTGTGTGTGCGTGTGTTTCTGAACATGCATGTATGTATGATGTGAGAGTGCATGTGTGTGGCCGTGTCAGTTTTCCTTTAAAGAGGATTTGAAACTTTGGGAGCTACAAAGTGGGTCAGCAACTTCATCCCTTCTTCTCTCCTCTCCTTATTCACCCCGCCACATTGTCTTTGCTTTGAGTGGAAACCTCAGCAGCACCTGTCACAGTCAAAATGCAGCGCAAAGACTTTCCCGCACATTAAAGAACACATTTCTGTGAGTGACACCGAATCCTCGTAACTGACCTTCATTCCAGGAATATTAGCGTCCGCCTGTTCTAAAGCAACTGCTGTTCAAGCCGTGCAACACACACGTGTTTGTGACCCAGGTGAGTCTCTGCCCCTCTGGCCATGACGATGATCGAGATATGTATTTGTGTTTACAAAAGTTTCTAATAAAACACACATACCTGAGCTGAGTTCTAGTTTATAGAGAATTATAGTCTCGTCCCACTTCCTTCCCTCTTTCCTCTCCTCCCCTCTTGTCTGATCTCTTCTTTCTGTTGTTTCATCCGATCCTCAACACCTTTCCCCGTCCGCTCTCCTCCAATCTTTTCCACTCCATTTTTTTTCTCCATCTTTCTCTCTTCATTGCTCTTTTGCCCAGAAATGTAAGTGACCCATCTGTGATAGAGCAAAAGACACATTAGGGAGTTCCCCTCCAGCCCTGTGTGTGTGTGTGTGTGTGTGTGTGTGTGTGTGTGTGTGTGTGTGTGTGTGTGTGTGTGTGTGTGTGTGTGTGTGTGTGTGTCCGTCTCTCTCCTGCTTCCTCGTGGTTGTATGTTCATGACGTATGTGCGAGTGTGGATGTGAGCAGTTTAGAACAGAGCGGAGTGCTGCAGTGAGTGCAGCAGCGGGAGAGATCCCCCATTTTGGTAACCCTCCTCCTCTTTCCTTGCTGGCCAATGTGAGCCTAAAGGACTAGTTCAACATTTTGGGAAATACGCTTTTTTTTCTTTCTTTTTTTGACATTAAATTGACATTAAAAGATCGATATTAATATCATGTCTGTGCATGGAAATAAGGAGCTGGAGACGTAACGTGGTTAGCTGAGCATAACAAATAGATTCAGGGGGAGAAGCTAGCCTTGCTCTGTCTGAGGTGAAATGAACACATCGTATTGTGTGTTTTATCCAACAGACTCTTTCTTATCTAACAGCAGCAGCATCCTGAAGCCTTGTAATCGGAGTAAAAACGCCAAGTTTGTTGCCAAAACCTCACCAACGGTGTCCAACCTGCAACCACAGCGTCAGCCGCTGCTAAGCTCTGCTAAACAGTGACTCACTCACGCATTATTCCTTTCCATCCCATGTACTTGTCTTCTGCTTTCTCTCTGTTTTCAGTCCTCCCTCACTTCTTTTCTCTTTTACCCACTTGCCCCCTGACACCACTACTCTCTTTTTCCTCATCTATCTTCCTGGCCCCACTCGTTCTGTCCATCCCTCCCGCCCACCCCCCTCCGTCCTCGTCAAAGCAGGTCCCTCGGTGTCAGTGTCTGTCTGTCGGTGGCGGTGATGCCGAACAGCCGATGCTGCCGGTGTATTTAGCGATGACCAAAACAGCTGACTGATGCATCTCTGCGGAGGAAGCTATCGGCACATTATGCAGCCCCAACATAGCTGTATGTCAGGTTAGGATCAAGGGGTAATATGATGGGAGATGACATGTACTTTGCACTGTAACATGTCCTCCCCTCTGGCTACATATTCAGTGACATGCGGCCATTTCGGACTGGACAACCCTGCTTTCTAAACAGCGGATACTGCTGGATGATTTCCAATCATGAAGCACACAGTTATTAATCCCCTCTCACCATCTGAGGAGGAGGGCTGGTTGAGCGAGAACTCAGCCAAGTGTTTGCACAATTTGCTCAGTTTCTGCAAACATCTGACAGATGTGCACAAAATGTTCACAATATGACAGGACGACACGGTAATACTGTAGCTCACATTAAAACAGAGTTGAGAACTGTGCTGTTAAGTGTCATCAGAAAGTGAACAACATGATCATCTGAAGTTGAGTGGTTTGACATCTGGAACATCTGGTCCTGGCAATCTGCTCGACATCCAAATATTAGCCGCGGTGTTGACCTGGCACAGCTAATTTGCAAGTGATATTTTCCCTCATTTCATTTCTTTTTATTCTTCTCTTTGGCATCGCTCCCTCTCCTTATTCCCCCTCACATACGCCAGCTGAAAGATCAAACTCAGTCCCTCGTTGCTGTGCTGTGCAGGCGCTTCAGCTCTAATGTTGTTCTTGAAAACTTGACATTAACATGAAAATGACTTCAGAACGGTACTCCCTCGCGTCACCTCAGCCTTTTTCTTCCTGGGCTGCTTTACGACTCCATGAATGTACGGTAAGTGTAGGTGTTTAGTTCCTCTGCAAATGTCTGTGTGCGAGTGAAAGTGTGCGATTGAACCGAACGCTTCCGTCTTGTGCATTATCTCTCCGAATAAACGGCCCCTCAGATGAGGTTCACGACGTCATCGCTCAGCATCCCGCCGCCTTGCACTGAACTCTCATCTTAGACGCTTCAATTCTTTAAAACCCTTTGAGGCGGCTGCACACCGAGTGCCTCCATACAGGATTACTGTATTCAATACTTTAGAAAGAAAACATGTTTCAACAAGTAATCCAGACAAAGGGGTTTCTTGTCGGAATATTATGTATTCAATAAAGCACCACTGCGGTGAGGATTGGGCTGTGCGGTGACTCCTAATTCAAAGTCCTATTTTATTGTGATTAGCACCTCTGCTCAGTCAGTTGGATTTTTCTCCTCTCTCTTTTGTGTTCATGCAAAACCCTGCTAAACGTCAGGCGGAGAGAAAGCCACCAGGGAAGTATGAAAAGACAATTAAAGGGGATGAAAAAACGAAGGAGGAAAGTAAAAGAAAGCCAAAAAGGAGACGAGGGGAATAAAATAAGTGGAAAATAAAATGGAGAAGGAGCTGCAGGAAGGAAGGAAGAGGAGAGGATGGAATTAGGAAAGCGTGATGGGTCGGACAGGGAAACCGGAGAGAATAATTATGACGTGTATGGCTGTTGATGATGGCAATATTGACAATTTTCATAATGATGACTCTATTATGACTGTGGAGGCTGTAATGATGGGAGGTTTTGTGCATGTGACAGGTGTGAAATGCGCAACATGTCGAAGTGTGGTGAAGGCAGGCGTATTAATGCAAGATAACTAACGAGCAGGGCTGTGGAGGGAGAGAGCAGAGTAATCAGATTACCGAGAAAGGAGCGCTTTAACGGAACAATAAAGCAGCAGTGTTCCTGACCTTTGCATAACCCCGATGCTGAACCGCATGTCACCAGCTCCAAGTGTACATGTTGTGACAAGATCAGAACCTATCTGACAATATATTACAATTTAGCAGTATGAAAAAACGAAACAAAATCCAGCGATATACACATTGTTTCTGCTTTCCTGTCCTGTTAACAATCATCTCATACATCTAGATCAAATCTGACTGACATATTTGGCTGTTTACTTTCCGTTCATGTAATTTTTGGGTAAATGGTGTAGTTGCATGTACAATCCCAGCGCTGAAAGCAGCTACTCCTGCTCAGATGTAAGGTTGGGTCCCAGAGGACTGAAGTGGAATATTGGCCTTATTATAAGAGATGGGGAGTGGGTGGGAGAGGGCGAGATGGATAGAGGGAGGTCGAGAAAAGGCAGAGCCCCTGGACAGAGTTAACGGAAAGAAAGCAAGACACAGAGATTGAGAAGAGAGTGAGTGGGAGAGGAGGGCAAACACAGAGAGACAGAGAGAGAGAGCGAGAGAGAGAGAGAGAGAGAGATGATGCTATTTTGTCAGCGTTTCCCAGTGGGCTCTCGACTGCTGGTTAAAAAGTCCTGACAGAGGAACCACATCAATAACACACACACACACACACACACACACACACACACACACACACACACATGCACACGGACAGACACTGCTCCTTTGTGATACACTTTGAATAGGTCTCTCTCTCCCTGTGTGTGTGTTATCCACTAAAATGGGCTCCATTCACGCCAAAAGCATTCCTCTGACGTCAAATACAGTGTGTGTGTGTGTGTGTGTGTGTGTGTGTGTGTGTGTGTGTAGGTGTGTGTGTGTGTGTGTAGGTGTAGCTTCTATTGCAGTTGAAGGCTCTGCAGTTATTGTCCAAAAGAAACAAACAAAGGTTTTTCGGCTCCCCTCTGTTCGCACCAAGAACTTTATTAACACCACAGCACACAAACACACGCTCACACTCACAGTGCCATCGCGAGATCCGCTGGCTGTGTTGAGCTAAAAACACTGTAATCTAGTGAAGGCTGAATAAACTTCCACGGTGTCATAAGAGTCTGTCAGAGCCATTTACATTAGAATGCAGTAAACTCGCATGACGTGTAAGTAAAAGACACCGTCGAAGCAATGTTGTGAGCGCAATTATGTTTCTCTCTGGATATAAAGAGATGGAATGAGAAACATGAGCAGGCTTGCTTTTAGTTTTGGTTTGTGTGATTCTAATGTTCAGTGCTTGCAGATGAACAACCCACAGGCAGGGGGCATCATCCTGATTCATTTACACAGAGTAGAATGACAGAAGATACTTCTGCTTTAGAAACAGTGCTGCACAGAAAATAGAGCTTAACTTAAATAAGGTTGTTCAAATTAAAACAGAATTGCATTTTACTTTGATTTCAGATTAAAATCTTAACTTCCCATCCCTCTCATCCATGTTATCTTATTATATTATATTTATTATATTTCCTTCTAAATTTGAACGACGCTGTTTTTCAGTCATTTAATGTCAGAAGGCAGCGCACGCTTCAGCACCATGGACAGAGCCTTGCTGCTCCACACATGAGCATGTTTAGTCCAGTGTCAATATCAAGTAGATCTCATCTTTCTAACTCAGAGTTGCACCTATTTAAGAAAAGGAATTCCTTCAAATCGTTCTTCAAAATGTTCTCAGTTCATCTACATCTCATTCGTCTGTATTTGACAGAGAATATAAAGGATCGCCTTGAAAATAGCATGCGGTCTTGGTGCCATGAGTCGGACATATTTACTTTCTCTTCATACACGTGGTGTCATCATTTCCTCATATGTACGAGCGTATGAGTATGTCTGAATCCTCATCACTTTAACGTGGGACACATCCATCCCACCAAAGGTTCAACATCATTTTTACCGCTGACGTAACAATACACCGGGCAACTTCACACTTTGGCAACCTCAAGTGGCTGAAAATTGCTTTTTGAAGTTTATATGATTTTTTTTTTTTGTTTAGAACCATAAAATGTGGTCTCAGTAAACAAAATCCAATTATTGGCGAGTTCTTCTTCCTCTGGATGGAGTGCTGCAGCTGTTGATATTTTGTTAATTTACTTCTATTTCCTTTCAGAACATAATATCGCCAATTCACACATTCACTGTGTACACGAATCACTTGTTTTCTTCATTTAGTTTCTGATAGAAAGATGTTTTGTGTGTGTGTGTGTGTGTGTGTGTGTGTGTGTGTGTGTGTGTGTGTGTGTGTGTGTGTGTGTGCTTTCTGGCTCCAGTGAGTCCGTCTCTCTGTGTGGTTTATGTGGCGAGTGCTGTCTTCTTGGCATTTCAGTTTGTTTTCCGCAGACATCTTTTGTTTTGCTGCAGCTATTTTTATGCCTGTCTGTTTATATTTAGCAACTGGCCACCGAGGAATTTTTGTCAAATCGGTGTGTTTCTCCTCCAGCGGACGCTGCAGAGCACTGCAGAGACAGAACGGTATCGGAAAGCAGATACAAGCGATACGTGGACATATATGACATCCCTTATATGGCACATATATGCAGCTTTTTGGCGTGCATGCGTTTTATCAGCCCTTTATCTTGGTGAGCGTGTGCCTCACAACCTGAACTCACACTTATCTGTGTGTGTGTCTCTTTATTAATTCTTTTTGCACATGTGTGCGTGTCATCAGACCAGACAGTGCATGATGCTATCAGCATCACAGGATATGAGGACTACTATTTATAACTCCCCTCTGTCTCAACTTAGACACACTGTCCTGCCCCGCGGGCCAGTGCTTGTGTGTGTGTGTGTGTGTGTGTGTGTGCCTCTTTGTGTGTCTGCAACAGGGTGGGAGATTTGGGAGACTGTGACCGTGATGGACGAGACACGCGTGTGTCGGTGTGTTTGCGTGCGTGCCGTGTTTGTGTGCGCAAGGCGCCGCCAGCTGAAGGGGTGGGAAGAAGAGACACGTCACACTTGACAAGGGTGAAATGAGAGGATACGATTGGCTGTTTTCTGATGTCACGGATCGCGAGCCGTCCCAATTCGAAACAATCATACGCTGCTTAGTCACTCCATCAGTCACTACCCATCTCATCGCTCTCTCTTTCTGCCCTGCAGCAACATTTCCTACCTCTTTGCCTCGAATTCGATGTCTCCACGGAACTTTTCCTGCCTGCCACTCTCAGGCTAATTTGCTTTCTTGCAGTGTTTTTGTTGCTGACTCTCTATCATGGCCTTCTTTTTCACTTTGCATTTTGTTTTGAGTTCCATCTGTGTCTGTTCTTGCTTCGTGTCATACTGTCTCCCTCTACCTCTCTCACACTTTACTGCATTCGAAAAAACCTTGAAGGAAACAAGTTATGAGCAACAACAAAACATAATATATGAAGTTGAGCTGTAACAAAGAAGCACACGCATTAATACTCAGATATGTGTAATCTAGTGGTTCCATTTTCTGCACTTCTGTTTCTCCCGGAGAAAGACGTTTACACAGAGAGACTTCAGACGTCAGAAACAGGATTGAAGTGGTGGCGTCTTCTCCCTCTCAGCTGGAGAGTGAGAGTAAAGACAGGGAGGTGAGGGTTTAGTCAGTTCTTTATCCTCACGAGTCTGCTTCACTTAAGTCTTCAATCGAGGTGCCTCTGCTCTCAGAATGACAGGCTAGAGCTAGACCAACCTAAACTGCCCGTTCTTGAGACAGGATTTTGAAGTCCAGCTCCACATGTTCTCATTTGTAAGTGCAATGCATCACGTAAAATAAGATGATTCAGCCCAACCTGAACCAATCTCTCAAATCTCTTTCTGTTGGGTTTGATGTGATGAGATCCTGTGAAAATAAAGAGGCATGAGTTGGCCCGCACAAATGAGCGCAGGCACGTGCCCAGCCTCATTTCAAAGCAGAAAAAAAGCTTTTTTGTTTTTTCTTGGTGAGAGGAAGATTTCCGTTTTGTGGTAGAATTTGGCTTCTTCTCCTGAGTTCCTGGAGCTTGAATCCTTTCAGACACACAAATGAACACACCCACACACGCAGGCATATACAACACTGCCAAAATATGATTGAAACAGAATTATTTAGAGATTATTCACAACCAATGTTGGCTTCTGCTGAATTCATTCTGCATTAACGTTGCCTTTAATGCACTGTGCATCTTGATATGTGGCGATTTATCAGGTCAACTGAAAAATGAAATGCTTTTTTATGGGTTGACAGAATTCCCTGAACTAATAACTCTCACCCCTATGAATTGGATTATGTAAAAAATGTAACGTCAAATAAACAAGCTGCATATTGATCACGAGCACAGCGGTGAGACAGAAAAATCTTTTTTTATGAAATCAAAAGAAACTTTGACGACACATGGGAGCCTTGTCAACAGGTGGTAGGTGTAGATGTTGATTCTTAAATATCTGAAGATGAAAAAAAACATTTTTTCTCATACAATTCCATTTAAAAATCACAGATATATCCGCCACCATCTTTCTATTACATGTATTGCATGAGTGGCCCTGTGCTGCCCACAGTCCTCTGTATGTTGCAGCAAAGTGTGGGAGTATCGGCCGCTGCTGTGATGAAGACAGGAACTGACACGTCTCATAGCATGACCTCCCTCCTGTCCCACCATGCTCGAGCATTGCCTCAGTTTATACCCCATTAGAACACACACACACGCACACACACACACACACACACACACACACACACACACACACACACACACACACACACGCACACAGGGCTGCACAGAGAGCCTCTGAAGAGCACTTGAGTCGGAGTCTGGAGTGAGCCGGCCTCACACACATACACAATACCATGAAAGAGCACTCGAGAGTCTCGATACAGGGGGGAAGGAGACGCACAGTCACACAAATTATACCCACATTATTCCGAGGGTATCAACACAGTGGAAAATGAAAAGCTCGGTCATGCATAGAGTGATGGAATGACATCACATTACACTGATACGGTTACACGATACACAGTCCCTGCTTTCTACAACTCGTGTCCATTTCCATCCACCCGACGTCGTCTTCCCTCAGTTGTGTTATCCCGACTCTTATACGTGTGACTGTGTCTACAGCAAAAGAGCCGCGTAACAATAGATAATTCAATATCATTATAATGCAGTATAAATAATTCCGTTTTTCTTCACAGTATTTTCTGGGTATATTGTATCAGCTCTGCTGTGATTGAGGCTGATGTTAGATGGCATTACACTACACAGTACTACAGCTCCCAGCATTACAGTCACACACACCAACTCTTTTTTCATTTTCGTCACACTGTGGATGAAGTCCTGTAGATGCAGGCTGCAGGCGGTGTGTACATGTAGTGCGCTGCTTTTGTGCGCGCCGGTGCGTGTAAGTGCACGAGGTGCATTTGTTCATTTTAAGAGCAGGTGTGACAAAGTGACACCGGGCGGAATCTCTTTTCTTCTTCATTTGCGCCATGTCTCTCGCTCCAGCCTTTTGTTCTGTGCCTCTTAGCCATCCTTCTTTTTTCTTTCTGGCTGTCGGGTTGCGGTCTCACACACACACACACACACACACACACACACACACACACACACACACACACACACACACACACACTAACCTGCAAGTCCATCATAATTAGAGTGCCAAAGACAAGTGGTGTCAAGATAAGCCATGTGTGAACTCTCTGACATTTCAAGGTAACAAGGAATCCTCACGCACAACAAATCATGCAACAAACAACCAAAGACCAGCTGACGCGTCGCCACTCCACACATTTTGTGATGCTGCACTCTTTTTTTTTTTTTTTTTTTTTCCTACTTCACCATTCATCACTATTTACTGTGACTCATTTCACCTCGTTTAATAGCCCGCGCCATAATGACTCATTTAATACGAAACCGCCGATATAAATGAATAGAGTTCATTTGTCCACCTGTAATAGTGCTTGTCTGCTCTGTCCGAGCCCATGAGTTTGACAGAATTAAGTGGCAAATGATTGTGAGTCACGTTTAATGGAGTGGATACGAGTGCCTCAGAGTGAATGTAACCCTCGCTCCCAGAACCAGGCCCACAGAGCTCTGCAGCCCGTCTGTACCGCACCAATCCAATCTGGGCTTAATTGAATTGTTCTGAGTCCCTCATCCATATATTTCCTCCACAAGAAGCGTGTTATTCTCGATCTGTGTGTGTGTGTGTGTGTGTGTGTGTCGGTGAACTGCCAACTTTGAAATGCTCTGTTGATGATTGGTATTTCTGAAATGCAGTTTGAATTAGCAATAAAGGAAGTTAGACAAAAATCCAAATACATCTTCAACTAAATCTCTTCTTCTCCTCCTTTTATTCGGCTCCCCCCCCCCCCAACCCTTTTCTCCCTCCATCTCTCTCCCCGGTTCTCTTTTCTCAGGATGCGAAGTCGACGTTCTTCCAGTTCGGTGCCTCCATCCAGCAGGAGGCTCTACTGATGGTGAACATCATGGAGGAGTACGACTGGCACATCTTCTCCATCGTCACGTCAAAGTTCCCCGGCTACCAGGAGTTCATCAACATCCTGAAAACTACCGTGGACAACAGGTAGGATCAACTCGACGCCTGCTTTGCACGGTTCTCCGCAGTTTTACTCCCATCTTTATTTATCATCTTAAATTATATATCTGATCAACTCTATTATAATGACAGCCAACAAGATGATGCCGCAGCATAAGTCTTGCCAGCTGTTGCAGCCTGTTGCAGCTGTTGATGGACCGACAGACAAACATTGTCCTCCCTGGAGTCATGCTGCTAGCTAGAAGGGCAAAACATCTGCACCATATGAGGAAAAGGCAGCCACTCTCCTGACTTTATGTTGCAGGAATATCACATCTTAAGAGTATAAACTAACCTTGCAGGAAAACCACATCAACTGAAAGTGCGGTTACACAACTTCAGAAGGATTCTTTATTGAACAGAGGATCTGTGAAGCCATTCTTTCTCCGCCTCGTCCTTTCTTTGGTCATCGTTCCCAAAATCACCTCTTAAGTTCAACAGCTTGCACTGTGAGAAACTAAAGAGAACAAGAGCTGCAGTCGTGTTCGGATACGCTCCGACTGTCGCGCCGGCATTTTCTACAAGCCCATTTCCCCATTTTGTGTGTCACTGCAAATTTCCCCAGAGAATGGAGAAGTTTACGCTCTGGAGTTCCTGCTCACGATGTTTCGGCCTTGCGTTTTTCATCCCCTGCATTCATACTGTGCACTGCAGCAGGCGTCCTCAACCTTGTGTAACTCAAGGCCCTCTTCGGATTGTTAAAAGACATTCTGGCGATCGCCTTCCCAAAGAAAATAGAAATAAACAACAGCACATGACAAAAAAAGGTCACTTTTGGGAACGTCTGCTAATTCATGAGCACATTTAGGTAAATAGCTTTGTAAATGACCAAATATATACATTAATTTAATCTAGCCCGGCCAGTGGTTGAGAGCAGCTGTACTTCAAAGACAACTCTAAAAGGATTCACCAGCGTTCTTAACGTGAATGTAGATGACGGGTAGGTTTACTACGCAGGCGGCCTGGCTTTCTGCCACACCTTTAGCTCATTTTGACGGATGCTGTAGCTCTCCGCAGAGAGCAAGAGAAAAACAACTGCTGAAGAGAACAGCAAGCCATAATTCCTGGCAAAAAAAAAGAGAAGTCAAGTTGATGATCCATGTTCAGCAGTGTTGAGATGTTGGCAAGAAGTGGTGCCTGAACCCGTGATGTATTAAAACCCAGCTGAGGAGGGTCTTTTCCATTAGCAGTTACTCTTTATGTCAAACCAAACACTCAGCCTGCGTCTGTATCTGGTAACACTGGCGGCAATTGTTTTAATCACACATAGAGTGGCAACAGATGGTTAAGTGGCTGTTTGAATGGGATTATGAATTTGTCCCTCAAACAGGTGTTGCTCTCAGGAAACTGCGAAGCGTGAGCTACTAAAAATGTGTCACAATTGATCTAATCTGCCCAAATAAGGTATCGGATCCTGTGCACGTTTTCGCTTCCTTGTTTCTGCTCCTGTTGTACATCCCCTCCGTACGCATGCATTTACAACACTGTTGTGCATGATAGCTCCACGGTGCTACAGATCTGTAATAAAGAAAAGTCATTTAACATCCCAGTGTCAATACTCGCACCACCTCCGGAAGTGGTTTGACCTCAATGTTGGAATAAAAGCCGTCATTTATGAAACATGAAAAAAGAAAAAGCCAAATAATTTGCAATTACCCGTCGTCGATTTCCCGTGTCAGCGTTCAGCTGGTTCAAAGCGACTCAGTCACGGGCAGACAGTTTTAATACCGATGAACTTCCATCATTCACTACAGAAAATTGGACTGAGTGAGTCGAGACTGACCTGCGTGGAAACATTTCCGCGCTGCAGCATCCTCGATTAAATACTGGCCCAGACATGTGACATGAGAGGGAGGAGATATGTTTTGTGGATGGCCACATACGTTCTGACGGGGATGAACGCAGGCAGGTAGATGCTGTGCCCAACCAGTGTCTTTTAGATTGAAGATGACAGATCTGGGTTTTTAGACGGGAATGCTTCAGGCCTGCATGATGTGGATCGTCTCGAACACACAGCGTACACACTCGCATGTTTCAACCCATGGCCTGCAAGTGCAGCGTGTGCTGAGGGGTAGAAATCATTACAATCGGTCTCTTGGTCGGTTTGGTACAAAGCAACAGATTTAGAACTGTGTTTTTATATTTCTGTGTAGAAAACAGGAAATGTTTTTTTGGTTTTTTTTACACTACAGTGTTACATTCTCCCATACTTGTTATTACCCATGAATGTGTCTCTGTGTATCATTGTCTCTCTTCACTAGTTTTGTCATCAGGGACCTGTAGACCATTATCACTCTGGACAGCAAGCAGTGGACAGCAAGTCCCAAATCACTCTCATGCTACACTGCTTGTCTGTTGTTGGACGTGAAAGAAAAAGAGCAGCCGGTCCCACTGGATGGAAAAAGACACTCTAGAAATCATTATCATTTGAATAAGCGCTTGTTGCTTCTATCTCTGGCTGCAGACCTGCATCGGAAAAGCTTCGGAGTTCTGCTTTCCCTCACAGTTGTTTTGAGTGTTTAAGGTTCAACACCTCGAGATACATCTCATATCAGCATCATGGTTGTGCAGGAGTAATGAAACATTAAAACCTATTTTAGTTGTGACAGACGCTATGTTTTCATGTGAACAACAGCAATAAAAGGGCCAGCTTTAGCATTTGCATTCTCCATTTAGCCTTAATGTGTTCCCCCTGACAATGAGCACTTTACACCTATTAGCATTCACGTCACACTTAACAATGCTATTAATTATAATGGATAATTATAACTGCCCTTTCCAGCACCTGGGCAAAGTTAATGGGCTATTAGTTCAATATTAACATTTCACTCCTGTGCTCGTTATCCTTGCTGTAGTTTTGTGGGCTGGGACCTGCAGAATGTCATCATTCTGGATGCAGTGGAGGAGGACAGCCGGTCTCAGATCATGCTCAAGAAGGTCCAGTCCCCGGTGGTGCTGCTCTACTGCTCCAAGGACGAGGCGGTCTACGTCCTGGAGGAGGCTCGCTCCCTGGGCCTCACCGGGTTCGGATACATCTGGATTGTGCCGTCGCTCACCACCGGGAACCCGGACTTCACGCCCGAGGCGTTTCCAGCGGGGATGATCTCGGTGTCGTACGATGACTGGGACTACCCGTTGGAGGCGCGGGTCCGGGACGGTCTGGGGATCATAACGTCGGCGGCGGCGGCCATGCTGGACGAGTACGGCGACATCCCCGAAGCCAAGACGTCCTGCTACGGCCAGATGGAGAAGACGTCCAAGCTGCCCCCCACTGCACTCCATAAGTAAGTCAAGTCGAGTTTTGGTATTTATATCTATGATTATCAGAAGTACAGTGAGCTACGTGTCCTTTTTAGAGGGGGGAGAAAAATAGAAACAGCACAATTATAAAAGTTTTCATAAGGTTTTGTGTGTTTCTATGACATAAAGAGAGTGTCTGTGTTACTGCACATGAAATGTTTGTGTGCGTGGACGTTTGTTTGAGTGCATGGCTTCCTGCCACAGTCTATTTTTACCCCTAGCGATTAGAGACTTCCACCAAGTCTGCTCTAAGGATACAGATTGAAGAAAGATGCAATTACTGGATAGAAACAACACATGGGATTGAGAGTTAGAGCTCAGGGGAAGTGTAGGAGTCAGAGAGAGAGAGAGAGAGAGAGAGAGAGAGAGAGAGAGAGAGAGAGAGAGAGAGAGAGAGAGAGAGAGAGAGAGAGAGAGAGAGAGAGAGAGAGAGAGAGAGAGAGAGAGAGAGAGAGAGAGAGAGAGAGAGAGAGGGGGGAATGGGAGTCGGGGAGGGTGTTTGTGATTTAGGCAGCGAAGAAAGACGGAAGGGATGAAATTGAGACCAGGGTAACAGCGGGGAGCCGCTACAAATGAGTGCTCTCCAAAATTGAAGAGCTCCTTGATGAGCCCTTCTGTTCCTCTTCTCATTTCGTCCTCCACGTCCTCATTCACTCTCTCCTGCTCATCGTGCGCTCGCTCCCCGGCAGCCAGTGGGAGATGCTGCAGGTCTTGCCAGCTCTGTCTGGCAGAGGAGGGAGAGAGAGACGCACGCAAACTTGTTTTTTTAATATATATTCTATTTAAAAAAAATAATAATGAAGTGTGAAATTAATAATCTCAAGTCGAAATGGCAATATTGAATTCCAAAATGTATTTCCAACAACAACAATCGGAAAAGCTGCCTGTGCGGATACAGCAAGATGCTTTAATGAGGAAATGATTGAGAAGAACAGATTTAGCTGCACTCAGAAGCACAAGACGTGTTTTGATGTATAATCGTCATTATTTCGGAGAACATTGCGCATCAATATAATTGGAATAGATCAGTTTGCGATTGTCTCACATGAAGGCTTGAAATATGGCTCAAATAGCTGATATTATATAAAACCACAACATCCAGTAATGTGCTGTATGAATCCGTTTTGAAAGATATGTTTTCTGATGTCGAGTCATCAGTTTTTACCCGACATCATCATCTCAAACGTTTGCATGATGTTCACTTCAAAGTGCAATGACAGTTTCTCAGAAAAGGGAAAAGGGAGCAAAGAGAGGAAGAGAGAGGAGAACATGAACACGATTGAAGTCAAACGTTTCCCTGTGAGGTCAGCGTGCAGCGACTGTCTTTACATTTCTACCAGCCTGAATCGTTTTCATGTAATTGGCCAATAACTCAACTCTTTCTGGCTGTCGTGGCTGACGTTACACCACAGGTTGGCTTATTTGTCCATTTTGTATCCGGCCAAATTCAGATCAGCATTTTGGATCAATTGTCATTTGGGGTCTGCAGAAACCAAACCAAGTGGATCGTGCACCGTGGGTAGTTAAGGGGGGCTGGGAGATTAGAGCACTAGCTGGGCTGTTTTGAAAAGCTATAAATTCCGGTAGTCATTGAGGTCACACAGGAGTTACTGGCATTGATGAGCCACCACTCATACATGATGGTCATTCTGTGCAAAGGGGCCGTCAAGTTAATATCTGATTAAATAGCCACGCTGCACTACTGCAGCTCCCCTTTTGTCAGGAAACACAGATACACTGAAGAGAGTTACCGAACATCCAGAGCCAGCTGCCTTTGTTCCCAGCATGCTCTGCTGCCTCAGGTTGTTTCCCAGGTGATGAGTGGCCACAGATGGCTCTGTTGTGGGTGAGAGCGCTCAGCCAATAGGGCTTCAGGGCCAGGACACGAGGAACATGATTGGTCAAGGCTAGGTCGGGGCGACGGGCCAGTGTGGGTTGTTAGACCATCAACGGGTGGGGGTTTGTGTGTGTGTGTGTGTGTGTGTGTGTGTGTGTGTGTGCGCGTGTGTGTGTGCATGTCAGGAACAAGAGAAATATCCCCACCCCTAAGAGAATGTTCTATCATGGCAGATTTACAGTGCACCGTTCACCTTGCTGTGGTGAACAGTGTGCCTTACAATACTTTAGCACTTATTTATCAGTGTGTGTGTGTGAGTGTGTGTGTGTGTGTGTAAAAGGCGTGGTGGGAGTAGAGTTCTGACAGGTAATTTCAGTCTCTAGCCGTGCAGATGCCGTGCAGATGTTTGTACTAACGCACACACTGCGATAGAGCATTGCCCATCGTGCAATTAGCTTCCAGAGTAGCATGTTAAAACTAAACACTGAACTTCCTCATGCACAAGTTGTGTGTATGTATTGTACAAAGCTGCTTCGTGCATTCGTCATTTTCACTGAGTCAGAGACATAAACTATGAATGATGTTTTTTTACAGAATGGAAACAATGATTCAACACGATGCCGGTCACACCCCAGACCATGAATATTACATTACCGCATGATCGCTGGCTAACTGTGTTGATAAATGTGTTTTATTGTTTTTAATATTTGTATTATTCCACATTTTTGTCTGCAATTCTCCTGCGACTCGTGACAAATGTGATCTCACAGAGAGCAGTGGGTTTGAGTGGAAGGGGAATATTCTTCTACTCAGTGTCAGCTATTGAAGGGTGTTCACGTGAAATGGACTGTGTAAGGTGTTCTCCATGTTCCTGTTGTAACCCGGTTAGCAAACATGCAACAAATGATTTGGAATCAAATGAGAAACAGGTTAGCTGCTCAGAAGCTGATATTTGGAGACACAATATCATTCCAAATAAAGACGGATAGCGAGAGGAGGATCAAGACGGAGTTGGATCGACATAGTTGCTGATACATTCTTGATACGGGTGGAGCAGATGATTGACAGCTGGTGTGTTACATCTCAGAGATAAATGAACCACCAAGTTGCTTTTGGTTTGAGAGCGAAGAGAAAGGAAGATCGCAGAGTCGAAGATGTTCACGGGGTGTAGTCAGTCGCAGCTGCAAATCCTATCGCACAAGAAGTTTATTCATGTTTCCTCAGAGGTAAGGTATCCACGGAAGGTGCTCCAGTGTTGTGCAGGGATTCCTCAACTAAAACTTGATTTGCATGTTGGAGAAAGGAAGCCCCGTGATACTCAGACTCAGCTTCAGTGTGAAGAATCCCCAAGCCGATGCACACAAACCGCTATTTAGTGCAACAAAGGGAATCCTGCTGAAGTTGCTGTGTGGACATGTGTTGCATTTTGCGGCGCGACTGCAAGCTTAGAAAAGAGAAAATGTAATTGTTGGCATTAATCTTGTGCTGCCCGAACTCAGACTGAAAAATAACTGCACAAACATAATGCACACCGGGGACAACAGGGGCAGGGCTCTGCTGAGACAGCATCTATTCCGCTGTGTACAGTCGTCATCCAGGCCACACTTAACACGCGCCACCTGAGGCACGAGTGTGTTTTCAAGTGACTACCCATCATTGGCTCATCTTAAAAGGCCTAAATCTGCACTGGTAGCAGTTTTTTTTTCTCACAGTGTGTGTGTACTGTTGCAGTCCATGGATCATGAGTGCTGACAGTATACAAAGGATAAATGTCTCAATCTTTAACACACACACACACACACACACACACACACACACACACACACAATATTATACGGTTCATCTTAACATCTTTGTGGAGACTCTTTATCCTGCAGTAAAGCCTCTTAAAGAACCAACACAGATATTATTCTGAATATGACAATATTCTGAATTTGATACGGGTCACGGAAACAGCATTTTCCGTCCGGCGACATTTGGAATGGGGGCAAGACATGTGTGATGTATCCATATTATTTGGGTTTTAGAAGTATGCGTCTCATTTGCGTTTTTTTTACGGTAGTTTGCAACACACGACCAAAGCAAGCCTTCATACGGCCATTTTACGGCAAATTAGACATTCCAAATCGTTTTTACTCCAAAAAAAAAGGAGAAGGGAGGAAAAAATAACACGGAGGATATTTTTATCCGAACTCTGTCGAGGCTTAGTGCTCTTCCTCTCCCATCACACATCTCTCTCCCTCAATCGCTCTGGTCTTCATATCCTCAATTTCATTTTTTAGTTGGGTGCTCCTTCGCTGCTGTCTCCCCACCTCTCGCCCCCTCTTATGAATAGAGAGGTTACTGATATAATGGAGGCTGGAAAGTGAGAGGAATTGGATCGCTTTACTGTGATCTCAGTGCTACAGCGGGAGAGGAAACGTCAGGGGGAGAACTGTTGAGGTCGCTGTCTGTGGTTCTCTGTGTAAGTGTGCGAGGAGGTTGATTCAGGGCTGTTTAGGGTCGTATTACACTCCAGCCTGTGTCCGTATCCAAGCAACGTCGTATCAGGTCCACACACACACACACACACACACACACACACACACATGCATACACACACAACCTGCCCATGCTTTCTGCTTCCTGGTATTTGTGTTGTATGATATAAGAAAGCTTCACTTTGATTTTCACAGAAACAGCTAGTGACCCATATATTTACCGCGCTCGGGATAATAATCATCATTTTCTCAGTGGTGCCAATTTTCCGTCAGCTAGTTTGAAAAGCAGAGGGTTCCATTGAATTTAATCTCAGACCTTTTCTTTAAGCCGCACTAGACATGTTTTTATGAATAAACTCACAGCTTTTATGATCCTAAATCACAAAGAAAGGTTGTTGTCATTGGCTGGGACATTTTACACAGGAAATGATGAATCGGGTTGTCTGGACATCCTCACGTACTCCCTACCAGCTTCACCAGTAAATCATTTTGTGTTTGTTTTGTTCCGTTTATGATGTGCAACTCACATAGTCACATCATTCTAACACCCAGCACATGTTCTGACATCGTTACCTCGGAGTTACATCAGGTCCTTCGCAGTGATGCTGTAAAGAACCTTTTGTATTTGCTGCTTTGTGTCAAAAGAAATGGGAGCATGACAGAGAGTCAAAATAATCAAATGTGCAACAAAGGAGATCAAAATGTACATTATACGGACGGAAAGAAGAGCAAAAACTCCCACTGTGCGTGCGTGCGTGTGTGTGTGTGCGTGTGTGTGTGTGTGTGAGTGTGAGTGTGTGAGTGTGAGTGTGTGTGTGTGTGTGTGTCTGTGTTTGTTTGTCTGCATCACTTCCAGATAGATGGTGGTAAAGCGCAGAGTGGGCTTTTGTGTGAAAGAGTAGCCTGGGCGCTGGTATTGATTCCTCTGCTGGAGTCGCACCTCATTGGGTTCAGCGCTGCATCCCGCGCCCAATCAAATGGCTTAATACTACTCACCTGGTTGCTTCAGGCCAATCAGATTATTTTAATCACAAAACCCACTGAATCCCCTTATCGCTGGCTGATTCCATCTGAGTATTGAGTGGCTGTGTGGTGTGTGTGGTTGTGTGTGTGTGTGTGTGTGTGTGTGTGTGTTTCCAGCAGCAATTTAAAGGGACACAAGGGCATTGCAAAATCTCACAACACACTAAACCAATATAGTAACACTTAATGCATTATAAACTGCTCATAGCGATGCATCATTATAGTTATAAGCACTCATAAATATACATAATTATCGTGTATTATAGTTCTCATAGTTGTAATACATTATAATATTTTTATGAAGCATTATAATGTGATTATAAATTACTCTAAATGGTCATTGTTTGCTTTAAATAAACTGAAATAGATTTTCATAATGTCTGATGTATTATTCTTGCATATAGATTGAATGATGTCTTACCACTTACACTAAAGTATCATCACTTTATAATGCACGATAACTATTTATTATGCCGTCAAAAGATGAACATGCATTTCGTCTGACTCTATGAGAATCATACTACACTGTAAAAATAACAACATTTTTAAAACCGAATTAAGATAATTGGGCGATATTGTCACCAATATCAATGTCTTAATTATACATGAGCATTAAATGTCTCAAATCTAAAAGCGCAATTTGCGCCGCGTCAACAGCACCACCTTCACACACGGCGGCATCACCTGCAGCGCTCCGCCTCACCTGCAGCGCTCCGCCTCACCTGCAGCGCTCCGCTGGGGGTCCATGTTCCACTTAGAAGCTTTCCCCCGTCGCCCGGCCCGCAGGATGGAGGAGAAGAGAGGAGCTGTCTCTCCCTCCATGTACATGACCGCTGACAGAAGGAATGAGGGAGACAGAGTGGGGAAGGGCCGCCATGATTAATGAGGAGCCCATGTGGACCCAAGAATATCTTCCCACTGCCCTTCATCTTCGCTAATGTGACCTGCCATGTGGGTCACTCATTACTGTGTGTGTGTGTGTGTGGGTTAGTGTGGACACCCTGTGGTTATAGGTTCTGTTTCCTTTTCTGGTTGGAGCTTTTTTTATTCCTCAGCATTACGCTTTGACTCTCGATACAAAGAGCCTGTGTGCATATCTTTCGATTGGTAATACTGGTAGACTGTAAATTGACTTTTTCTCATGCTAATGTAATTCAATTTCCCTCTTTCCTCTGTTTCTCCTCGCCGCCATTCATTTCTTCTCATTCTCTGATTTTTCTACCTCCGCCCTTTCTTTGTCCTCATCTCTGCTACTTCTTCACCCTCTGCTCCTCCTCTCCTCCTCCTCCTCCTCCTCTTCCTCTCAGGTACATGATGAATGTGACATGGGATGGCAGAGACTTGTCGTTCACAGAAGACGGCTACCAGGAATACCCAAAGCTGGTGGTCATAGTTCTCAACAAAGAGAGAGAGTGGGAGAAGGTAGGATCTTTAAGTATGCGTGTTGTGCATCTGGGTTGGTTTGTGTGTGCGTGCGTGCAAACATGTGCACGTATTCCTGTGAGTTCCTACACTGAGCACACCTCGGTCATGTCTGGCAGTATGATTGTGGGAATTTGGCGGTTTATTCTACGGTTACAGACATATTGTTGAATTAGCTTTGAAGATTTTAACGTCCTCGTCACTGTCGAGCTGTTAGACTGATTTATGTATTTTGATATATATTTTACATGTATTATTTATACTAGATTATATTGTACTATATTATTTCATATGTTGATGTGTTATATTGTTTTATTATATTATATTTCTATATTAAGACAGACAAACATCTATTATCATTACTTAATCACGTAATAGATTATCCTGGTGTGCACAGTTTACATACTATGTCTGACTGATTTGTTGCTATAATCACACGATGTCACTCTTGTGTTGCCTTATAGTTTTGACTTTAATAGTTCTGGTATAATTTGCATATTTACTTCTATTCTTTTTTAATCTATTCTATTTTTTTGTACTTTTTTATACTTCTGATGAACTATTTTGTTTTTACTTTCTGTTCTTATTGATCAGGCTCATCTTTTGTTCAATTCATTGAAGTCCTAATCGCAGGGAGTTTGGTTGGTGGCTCTTAGACTCCATACTTCTGAAATCCTGGCTACGGCCCTGGTGTTCCTGTTTGTGTTCATGCTGCTTTTGTTTGTTGTATGTTTCACTTTGTTGCTTTTTCATGATCAATGCTATGTATGTTATAGAGATGCGGCAACAACAAGATATCTGTAATAACCAATATCGGCGGATAATATTGGCCTACTTAATGTATTGGTCGAGCTCTATTACAAATATCTTTCCTTTCGTTTTTCTCAATTACTGACTGACACGTTTTTACCGCTAACATTGCAGACCTAAATAAAAAACTGCAGTGAACTGCAAAAACAAAAGCAGCAATAAGAGCCGAGCACCAGAGTTGAAATGCTGCCGCTGTCTGATCGAACAACACTGAGTTGATCGATGAGCTCATTTAACAACAAGCCCGTGGATTTCTTCATGCGAGGAAACTTCTATAAAGAAACTTGCTGAGTTTTCTCGCTATTGTAATGCACTTTAAATGGCAGCCATGTGTCTTTACACCTACATCCGACCGCCTTGTAGAGGCTTAAGTTCAGAAGCGGTGAGGCTGAGGGTGAACGTTTGGGAGAGGATGTAAAAAGAGAAAGGTGTGTGGTTGTGTATATCTTTTATTCGTGTCCCGTCTCCTGCCATCACCTCCATGTTTTTGTCTCCTTCATCCCACTTCCTCCTCCTTTCACAACATCTTGTATCTTCCCTCACATCTCTCGTCTGCCTCTTTCCCTCAACTCCCCACCTTCAACCTTCTCTCACTTCCTTTTTCCTTCACCTGTCTGCTTCCATTTCCTTCATTTTTTCCCTTCATCCCTTCCCTCCTTCCCCCCTTCCCTCCTTCCCTCCTTCCCTCCTTCCCTCCTTCCCCAGGCCAGGTAATCTGTGCTCTCTGTCCGTCTTTAGCTGTGATTGCTGTTGTGGTGTCTGATAGCACCTCAAACCACAGTTAATCAAAACCTGAGAGCTACGTTATTGGGGTGGCAAGGGTTCACTGCTCTTTCATGTGCATGTGTGTGTGTGTGTGTGTGTGTGTGTGTGTGTGTGTGTGTGTGTGTGTGTGTGTGTGTGTGTGTGTGTGTTTATTCTTTCACACTGGTTATTGACAGAAACACTTCGAGAGACTTGTGCGTCGACCAATCTGGTACAGTATTCGGTTTAGTTTGCCGCAATCCGCACAGTCTCCACCCAATCTTTGAGACGAGCTTTTTCATATTTCATACTGACACACACACACACACACACACACACACACACACACACACACACACACACACACACACACACACACACACAGAGAGAGAGAGACTTCCATGATGATCAAGAGATAAAAATGCTGTAACTGCACTAAAATATGGATATGCACTAAAAATATAAAATGTGTCCCCTTGAGGCACAGGCGGAAGAGGAGAGAAATATGGAGAGATACCGAGACGAGCGAGCGATGGAGACAGATGGGCCGAGATAGCGAGAGCAAATGAGCATGAGCGAAAGAGACACAAAGAGATAGAGAGAGGAAGGAGAGGAAGAGGAACGAAGCCAGCAGCATGTGTATGCTTCCTCTCTTCCTCACCCACTACAGGTGTGTCGCACTCAGGTTTCCAAAGCATCCTCACCTGCTGTTCTCTGCAACACACACACACATGCATGCAACACACAGTTGGTATATTTTGGAATTTTTAGGATGCTTCTGAAACTGCCACACCTGTATGGTTGAATGCGATGGTGTTTTTTTTGCCGTTGTTTTTTTAAGGGTTACGTAATCGCCAGTGAATTACTGTTTCACTCTAAAGAGGCGCCGACTGCAGCAAACCATGCGGGTATGTCTGACTGGATCAGAAGGCTGCATCGAGTGTGGCGTTATGGGGGCTTCATGCAGAATTCGGCTTTTATCTGGGGAAAAACGTGGCGTAACAACTGAACAGATGTAGCAGCAAGAAGGAATGACGATTCAGCGCTGCTGGGAGGTGCATATTTAAGCATTCGCCATGAATGTGTCGACACAAAGATGGTGCATGTTGTGCTATTTTTAGAGGATCACAAAATGCTAAAATGTTTGTCTTGAAGAGTTTAAAGATTGCTTTACTTTGACGATAAAGGCTACAGACACATACATTATTTACCTTATTAAGTTGTAGATTTAACTTTATGTGTTTTGTGAAATATAATAGCTCCATCGCCAATTAAAGTCGTTAAAAACACTTCGCGGTGCTTTTTGCTACGATCAGCATGTTCAATCAAAGTATTGGACAAAAAGAAGTAAACGCGATGATGGTGCTGCAGAGGAGAAGGGTAAAGGGGGCCACCACAGTCATTAGAGCTTCTCCTTGGGGGACGTGAACGTATGTATGGGCCAAATTCCATTCCAATCCATCCAGCAGTTGTCCAGGCATTTCTCACAAAACTATAGATTTAAACTTCATGGTGGTGATGATGGGAAAGTCAGAGGATCACCAAAGTCATTTGGATTTATTGTCTGGAAACCATAAAGGTCTATTTTTGAGAAATGAATTCATTTTTTACAGGATGAGGGAAAACTAACCAAAGTCATTAGGATTCATCTATATTCATATGTTCATCTGTCCATAATAATAGAATGCATCCGAAAGTATAGAAAATCAGAAGTATGTATTAATTGACTGAGATTTTAGAGTTTCACTGCATGAAATCATGAAATGTATAAAAGTTACAGAAGGTGAAGTTAAAAAGTCAGAGTCGGTGCAGCTTTGAGGAAGTGCACGGTCGAAGAATCAATGATTGCAGATTGGATGACGAATTGTCTTATTGCATTCAGAGCTACAGTATACGACTGAAGCAGAGAAGTGTATTTACTGATCAGAACCAGGATGTTGTGTTTTATTCCTGCTGAGTACATGGAGTGTGTAAATTGCTTCAGGAACTGCTGCAGTGTTAGCAGCCAGTTCACAAAATAATTATTACAGACAGCATGGGATTTGTGCTTGGAGAATCACAATACGGAGAGCACACACACACAGAAAAATCCCAAGTGCATCCGCACGCACGCACGCACGCACATACACACACACACACACACACACACACCCTTCCAAATAAACACACATTCGATCTAGGCGTCACTGTTCTCTGAATCTTTATAAAAGCTTCCACTTTAGGGAGAGATGTCTAAATCCATGGATGCGTTTTTTTCTCGCTCTCCACTCTGTCATCACACACAAGCACATGCACACACACACACACACACACACACACACGCGCATTTCTAAACAGAGCAAGCGTAGGAGAGGGAGAGCAGAATCTATTTTCCCGACATAATTTTGTCTGACAGGAGTGACAGACACTGTTTTATGACTGAATGGGTTCCTCCACGCTATTAGGAACTCATTCTCCCATAATGCAACTTGCCCCAGCTATAACTCCCCCGGTGAGACTGGCACAGAGAAGGTGCTCGGTTGTAAAAGCGCTGACCCTTGTTTTTCTTTATTCTTATATCATTCTCTCTCACATTTTCTCTCTGGTTCTGGTTGATTGCAGCCCTAGAGTATGAATGTGTATCCGTGTGTGTGTGCGTGTGTGTGTGTGTGTGTGTGTGTGTGTGTGTGGTTCACAGAATGAAATAGCAGATATTACACACACGCACACACACACACATACACTCCTTTCTATGTAATGTGTGTAATATCTGCTATTTCATGCAGGGAGATTCAGCATTCTGCTGCCTGGCCGGTCGATAAAGAGAATCCTCTATCCTCTCTGGGCATTCATTTATAACCCCTCTTTCTTTAATTACATAGAAGGAGAGACAGAGAAGAAGTGGGAAGAGGAGGACAGGATATCAGAAGAGCTGCTGAAGTCAGCTTATTCTTCTCCTCCTCCTTTTCTTCTTCCCCCTCTTTTTTTCAACCATCTTCTGAGTGGACCTTTTATCTCTCCGTCGAGTTTATTGATTCATCCAACCAAATTAGGCCAATCCTTCAGAGCGGATATTGGCGATTGACTGGGTCATTCACTGTCTGTGTTCAGGTTTGTCGTGTACACTGATACTTAAAGGTGCAACAAGTCAGTACGGAATGTGCACTTTGCATCATATTAAATCATTAAAGGGAGCATATCATAGTCATGTTAAGGTTCATACTTGCATTTTGCTTTTCCACGAGAATATGTTTACATGCTTCGATGTTTAAAAACACATTATATTTCTATACTGTCGATCTGAATATCACTCTATTCACCCTCCGAGGTAAACGCTCCGTTTTAGCGCCTGTCCCTTTAAGGCCCCTTCCCGAAAAATCCCATTCTGCCCTGATGGGCATGCAATAAAAATATGGTGGGGGTGTATTCTAACGAGCCTACACGTGTCAAATCTGACTGGCTTGTTGAGTCACATGTCTTCAGATCCAAAGACCAACTGTGTTGTCTTCTTTCACAGTTGGGTCGGTACTCCAGATACCCAAATGTATGTGCACAAGCACTGTTTTTTCACGATATGTCCCCTTTACATATAAAATAAAATGAAAGAAAAATGAAGCGAACGGTGTTTTTTTTCCAGTTGCAACCAGAAGCGTTTGGCATAATGATGCGTAGTTAGAACCCCCGAGGAGTATGTATATCAGCAAAGCACACTCTGCTGCTAACTGCTGCTTTAGGGTCTCACTGAGACCAGAAAATGACTCCAAACTGCGTGTACAATCATTTTGAACCCACGCGCTTTCCTGTTTTTGCGCTCTCTGACTCATCTTTGTTTATTTTTTTTCATTCCAGAATCCCTTCATTTTTGTGACCTATCTCCCTGATTATGCCTATATTCCCCCTCACTTTTACATTACCAAGCCCATTTCCTACTATACCTCCCCGCCCCTTTAATACACACACGCACACACACACGTGTGCGTAGCTACAGACACGCACTCACTCACTTGTGAAATGCAAAACAGCTGGGGTAAGACAGATAGACAAATGCGGCCGTGACACACAAGAAACCGCATACATGCCACCTCAGCATACCGTCCTGCCCCCCCCCCCCCCCCCCACACACACACACACACACCTAGAGATGTAGCTGACAGCAGAGTGAGCTGTTGACAGCGGTGCCGACTAAGAGTGGAGAAAAGACTCTAATCCCTGTCAGAGGATAGAAAACCACTCGAAGCAAAACAATTAAAATGCTAATTTGACTTCCTCCTCTCTGCTCGCCTGTTAATGACTAAAGCCAGGCATGCAGGCTGAGCAACAACGCGCGTGTGTGTGTGTGTGTGTGTGTGTGTGTGTGTGTGTGTGTGTGTAAAACCACTGTCCAATATGACTGCAGGGTCAGAGGGGTGACCGATTAGCGCAGCTATATTATTATATTTTGTGTATTATATGTGACTGTGACTGTTTTTAAAATATATTATATTTTGGTCACGCACACAATACAAAGATTTTCAGTGTCTTAGCCCGTCTCCATTTGTTACTGCCTTACACATCCACCCATTTACATCCCTGTGCACCTAAATGAGCTTGTGATGCACAAAAAGCATTGGCTGTAAAGTCCTCAGCGGTGAAGCTGTATGAGCCGAGGAGGGAGGGAGGGAGGGAGGGAGGGAGGGAGGGAGGGAGGGGGAGAGAGAGAGAGAGAGCTCTACAAAAAGAAAGAAAGAACTTTTGTAACGGAGGGAAAGAGTGAGAGCGAGGTTTTGCCATTTTCTGGCTCCTGTAACATCAATAATTGAGAGTCGAGCAAAGCCTTGCTTCCCCCTTGCCTCCCCTGTCACATACAAACATGCATAAAGGCCGTACACACACACACACACACGCAAGTGTAGATGGGCAAAGAGCATTCATAGGGGAATGTGTGACAATCTCCCTCTCTCTTTCTCATATACATTTGCATTCATAGCCATACTGTACATCCCCTGTGCATCCCTACACACCGTGCTTTCACTCTGCTACGTTGTACCCACTGTCGTACCGGTAGTCACATGTATTATGCTCTGTGAACATGTGTGGTGATTTGAATGTTTTTGTGCCAAAAAAAACAAAAAAAGCAACATATGTAACATTAAAAGGAAATGTTAACGTGTGTCTACGTTTGTAATCCTCTCCACTTCCTGTCTGCTTTGAGTTATTGGGCAACAGATTACAGCAGTTAGGAAACTACCAGGTAAAGAAAGGTAACACACTGCATTTCTCTGCTCGTGACCATTAGAATTGATGCCGAGTCTTTTCAATGTGAGGTCATGGGTCTAAACCCAACAAGTGCCGATTCCCAATCGGCTCACTAATTATTAAGTATTGGATGAGATCCACAACTTCTGTAAAATCCCTAAAATGTAAGTTCAGCTGATCTAGTTTTTAATGAAGTGTCTTAACAATCGTGTTGAGCTTAACTCCTTCGTCATCTCGTCTGTGTTATCCACCTCTCCTTCCGCCCAGATGGGGAAGCTGGACAACCGCAGCCTGACACTGAAGTACCCAGTGTGGCCGCGATTCAACTCCATGGGCGATGCCGAGATGGACGACAACCACCTGTCCATCGTCACGTTAGAGGAGAAACCCTTCGTCATTGTGGAGGACGTCGAGAGGCTCACTGGTACCTGCATGAGGAACTCCGTGCCCTGCAGGAAGCATATCAAAGAGTGAGTCTGCCGCCATCCATCTCGCTCGCACTGTCGAGCAAATTGCTCGAGCTTTGCAGCTCCAATGGTTTGATTGTTTCTTTGAGAGTCCTCGCTGACCTGGTCACGGGCACAAAGGGAATATACAGTATTCAAGAGTGAAAACAGCCACAATGATGATGATTCATCACTTTTGAAACGATAACCTATGTATCGTTCTCTTTAATCATTAAGCTTAACCAGAGCTACACACATTCAACAGCTGTCCATTTCAAATGCCCAACAAGGAAATATTCACGTAAATGCAATGTGAAGAAAGAAGTCAATTACTGTTTCATGAATATTAATATTCAGTGGCTGCAAACTCACTGACTGGCTGGCAACTTTGTTTGTGTGAAAAATGTGACCGAGCGCGACAGAAACTAAAGTTCCCTTTCATACATATTTGGTAATCAGAAGGTGGCAAAGATGACATCATCCATGTTCCATTTCCTCCGGCACAGTTGCTGTGTTGCTCTGCGTCGCTCTCCCTCTCTTTGCTTCTCTCACGAGCACGGGAGGAGGTGCAGCGTGCGATCTATGCAGCAGCTTCTTTCCTCCACCCTGAAAATGGAGGCGACTGCTGAAGTCAGCGATTTACTTCTTTCCTGACCAATTTTCTTTCTAATGCCCAAATACTGCCGGCCCCTTTGCTGTAGTATGCTCCTGAAGTCTACGCACACACTGAGAGTGGCTTAGGGCGTGTGTGTGTGTGTGTGTGTCACTGAGTGGCTTGAATGCTGCTGAATCAAAGCATGTAATCGGTTTGTAGATCATTTAATATTATTTCTCTCTACTGGAACACACACACACACACACGTACTTACAGTAACATTGGCGTGTGTACGTGACACTTTGTGTCAGTCTCACCACTGCATACATGCATGCATACAGAGTTACTGACTATAACTACTATTCAAGCGCAATTCCCTCTCAAGCATCGGCGGTGTGAGAAAGAGGCGTTGGATGGAGGGAAGGAGGGAGGCAGAGTGAGAGAAGTCGTGGCGGGGTCTGATCGGGGGATGGAGGTCTATCCATGCATGCAGAGCCACAAATTCACTCATCCAGGCTTGTCCTAAGAACAAGCCATACTCGCACTGAACACATACCCGAACCGCCCTCCCTGGAGCCCCCTCGGGGCCTGTAGCGTTTCTATATCAGGGCAACTTCACAAACAGCCTCCGTGACATCACGTGCTCTCACTGTACGGCCTGTTTAAATGGGGACGCTGTGTTCATGGATGCAGCTATTACAGTTCTGGCCTACATGCTCGCTCTGTCACTGCCCCCACCAGCCGAACCGGCCACGAACTTAACTCCGTTGTCCTTGTTTCTATTATTATTATTATCACAGATCCCATTCCCCGCATGAGTACCCCCCCCCCCCCCCCCCACTTCATCCACATCGTTACATTACAGTGACATGACTACTTACAAAGTCGGGAAGTTCTCCTTTTTCCGTGTAGAAAACCTGGGATTTAATTCGGACTCGTTGAAGTTACTGGATCCTCCATCTCTTCTCTGCAAGTCTCTTTGTCCATTCACCCGTTCTACTCTGTCTTACTGGACGAGTTCCATCGCTGTCACCACTGCTTCTGTGCGGTGAATGGAAAGCCATGGGCCACCTTTAATGGGACGAATAGATCTCGCGTCACAGAAGGAGGGTCAACGTTCTTTCAAAAGTCTTCGCTTCAGCTTGATAAGGAATCAAAACCAACATAGCGTCTCTGGCAGTGAACTCGCCAGATTCTGTTAACACATGGTATGTTTGAAGGGGCTTAGATGTAAATTAGCTTCTTAATTTCATTTTAGCTCAAACAGCTGCTGTAGATAATATCTAGCTGTAGAAAATCAGCCTCGGAGATTGCGGAGCATTTCACAGAAAGTAATTCACAACTGCTGACAGATCAGCGCCTGGCTTCTTTCAAATGAACATTTTCTCTCTTGTGTGAAACTGTTCGACCATAACCAGTGGATCCCTCCCAGTCGGAAGACCGGGAAGGATTCCAAGTGAGGGTAACACAGGAGTCTGCTGATGCTTTTCCTACAGACTTCCTGCAAAGTGACAGAGTTTCAGCTCTGACGGAAACTGCAGAGTCACGGACGGATGTGTTTATTTTTCCATCAAGTTTGTGTCCAGGTTGTTGCTAAACTAAAGGACGAGGTTATCTTCTCCTCATTAGCACACATCCAAAAGTGAAATGAGAGTCCCAGGTGGCTGTAAAAAAGAGTTGACGTGCACTCCTGTGTGTGTGTGTGTGTGTGTGTGTGTGTGTGTGTGTGTGTGTGTGTGTGCGTGAACGGTGCCTGAACTCTTTTGCTCTCTAATTCATATACACAGATGGTACAAGGCTTGCAGATGCAGTGCCGTCATAAACCTCCTCCTCCAGAGAGACGGAGCGGTAGAAGGAGGGGGGGGGGCATATTTTTCAAGTCGTCTGATGTCCTTCCTGAATGGAACGACCTGAACTTAAAGGTTGCAAAGTCCCAGGCCGATGTTTGTTCATCGTGCGTTCATATACATTTAACAAGGCAATGGGAAGAAGAGCCATCCTTCTTTTGTTTTCTGTCATTCACGATTCATAGAGCTGGAAATAACACTTGAATTTGAAAAAGAAAACCATCCACCTGGATGAACATGCTGATATAATCTTCTATCTCCCGGTTCTGCTGTTTTCTGTCACAGATGCTGAACTGCAGTTGATAATTGGGTGAAGCAGCTTGCTGTTCAAAACCAATGGCTAACGATGTGTGCATTTCTTTGCGTTTGTGCTTCTTCAGCAACACGACTGAGGCTGGTGGGACATACATCAAGAAGTGCTGCAAAGGCTTCTGCATCGATATTCTGAAAAAGATTGCCGTGTATGTAAAGTTCACCTTTGACCTGTACCTGGTAACCAATGGCAAGCATGGCAAGAAAATCAACAATGTCTGGAATGGGATGGTGGGAGAGGTAAGGGAAACCTTTTTCTGTGTGTGTGTGTGTGTGTGTGTGTGTGTGTGTGTTGTACACCCAATCAAATGACACCCAAATGTGTGTAAGACCAGACCCAATAATAGAATCAGATGTAATTCAGATGGAAATAATCTGTGCCAATTTAATATCAGTGTATTGAGGCGGTAGACGTGCACGTTATCTGTGTGTGCATTCTTGATGCTGCTGACTCGTAATGTATTCATCGCTGGTCTTAAAGTTGCACGATGAGAACCAGCGGGCTGCATGTAGGAGCATGTCATGAATGATGTATGAAGTCATTGATCAGTGTTCACTTGTAGTTTGTTGTACATCAGAAATGCAAGCCGCGGCTGAGAGGAACATTAGCGATATCTCTCTGACAGGACAGTCCTGTTTCTTGCAGTATTTCCCGAAAAAACCTTTCGTTGTTGACTTTGCAAAACTTTCACAGGATGAAAAAAAAAAGAAAAACTTTTTCTGCTATGAGACTTAAGAAAGTAAACACATCTTAGCTGCTGCTGTAGAAACCAGTGAATGCCACAATGATTAAACATTCCTTGTTCTTCTCTTTCTTCCTCCATCTCCTATTTTTCCCATTTCACCCACTCTGCATCTTCTGTTTCCACCTTTTCTTCCTCTTTGTCTTCCTTTCCTCAAAACTTACAATCGTACCTGACACTCTTTCTCTCCATATCTTTGTCCTCCTCCTTAACATCCATCTCATTCCACATCTCTGTCTCTCTTCCTTCATCCCTCATCACTCACCCTCCTCATCCATCCATCCCCCCCCCCTCTAACCCTGCGTCCCGCCCTCTCCTCCGCCCTCCAAAGGTGGTCTATAAGAAAGCCGTCATGGCCGTCGGATCTCTGACGATCAATGAGGAGCGTTCTGAGGTCATCGATTTCTCCGTCCCATTCGTGGAAACCGGGATCAGTGTCATGGTCTCCCGTAGCAACGGAACAGTCTCCCCGTCAGCCTTCCTCGGTAACTGTCACCGTATAACGCTTGCTTTGTTGTTGGACTCAGGAGAGAGGGAGAGTTTGATCCGTCTTGTTTGCTCTTTCGGTTCGTGTGAGTGTAGGATGGTGTTTGTATTGAGTGAGTGTGTGTGTGTGTGTGTGTGTGTGTTCCCTGAGATACAGAGCTGACAACATAATTCAGCTCTGTTACGCAGCTGTCAATACTTGCTCTTTCATCACAGGGATTTAGCTCAACTCCTGCTTTCTCCCACAATGACTCCCACTTACCTGAGAGGGAGTTCAGCGCAGGATTTTAACTTGAGTGACCGTGGATATCCCCGTTGCGGCTGCTCAGTCACATTCATTTGATGCGTAGAGCTTCTGCATCGACGTCCAAGTTCCTGCACACACAAAGGCACACGCACACGCTAAGGTACACACGCTGACGTGTGTGCAGCAGACAGTTACTGCAGTGGAAATGGCAATTAGTCGGAATACCCCAAAATGGACGCTTGCCAGCGCACACATGCGTGGCGCTGTGCCAGCAGTGCTCTCTCATACATGAGAGCGAGCATGGTTTAATCTCTGTGGTGCTGTGAGCTCAGACGGAGGACAGGAGTGCTGACACCAGGGCTTCGTGCGCCTCCTCACACTGTCAAACAGGAGGTGTGTGTGTGTGTGTGTGTGTGTGTGTGTGCAAGTGTGTGTTGGGGGGGGCATGCAGGACTCAGCTTGTTAGCCATGCAGTTCTTTCCTCAATGTCTGTGTCTACATGGAGAGATAGATAATGAGTGAGCTCGAATCAGAAAGTGATGTTAAAGATTTTAAAATGTAATCCAACATGTGTTGATATCTGTCTTCTTCTTTCTTTCCCCGTCTCTCTCTCTCTCTCTCTCTCTCTCTCTCTCTCTCTCTCTCTCTCTCTCTCAGAGCCGTTCAGTGCATCAGTGTGGGTGATGATGTTTGTGATGCTCCTACTGGTGACTGCAATGGCTGTCTTCATGTTTGAGTACATCAGTCCTCTTGGCTTTAACAGAAACCTGGCACAAGGAAGAGGTCAGTGTGAATGTGAACACATCAGACATGAGGATGTGTTCTCATCTGTACAACGTGTACGTCCTCCTCTTCCTCTAAACAAACTGCCTCGCTCCTCTCCTTCAGACCCCCATGGCCCTTCCTTCACCATGGGCAAGGCCGTGTGGCTGCTGTGGGGTCTGGTCTTCAACAACTCTGTGCCAGTGCAGAACCCGAAAGGAACCACCAGTAAGTTCATCGTGTCTGTGTGGGCCTTCTTCGCTGTCATCTTCCTGGCCTCCTACACTGCCAACCTGGCTGCCTTCATGATCCAGGAGGAGTTTGTCGACCAAGTCACCGGGCTTTCTGACAACAAGGTAACGGACGGCAAATGGGAGACGTAGTGTGTTGATTGGAACGTTATATGCATCTTTATAAAAAACCAAGACAGGGAAAGAAATGATCATAAGACAAACTTTTGCTCCTTAACATGCAGTTTTGTTTCAAATGTATTCCACCTTCATGCACTCCTCAAACTGAAACGTTTTGCAGTGATGTAACTGTTATGTTGCATATGTTTTGATGGGCGAACACACTTGTGTTAAACAGCAGCGGTAGACGAGCGACTGCAGAGTGAGATCAATCATCTCTCTGCTTGTTCAACAGGTTTATTGACAAATGATTGGCTTTATGCATGCGCAGGTTTCATTGCACTTACTTACAGTGACGAGCGGAGTTGTCTTTAACTCGAGATCTTTAACTGACCTGCTTCACTTCACTGTCTCCGCCGGAGCCTCTCAGGCTTTTACCATCAAGTTCAAGTTCAAGTTCAAAGTTCACTTTATTGTCAAAGTTTCCACATGTGTTATGCATACAGAAAATTCGAAATGCCGTTTCTCGCAGTCCCACAGTGTAATATAGACATGAACATATAACATATAATAGAAAAAAATAGAATAAAGTTAAGAACATAAGGGCCTAGATAAAGGATTAACAAGTAGCAGCAGAGAATAAAAAGTGACTGGTGCTGGATGAGGGAAGGGTGTGTGAGGGGGGTATTTGTTCGTAGCAGCAGAGAATAAAAAATTAAAATAAATAAATAGAAAGTGACTGGTGCTGGATGAGGGAAGGGGTGTGAGGGGGAGTAGATGTCCTGGTATGTTCCATTTGAGGCAGTGGGGAAAGGTGGGTGAGGGGGAGGGTAGAGAGGTCAGGGGAGAGATGGCAGGGGGGGAGAGAGGGGGAGCGAGAGGAGAGAGGGAGGGAGAGAGTTCAGCATCCTGACCGCCTGGTGGAAGAAGCTGTTCCTCAGCCGGGTAGAGCTCGAACGGAGACTGCGGAACCTTCTCCCTGAAGGCAGGAGGCTGAAGAGGCTGTTGGAGGGGTGGGTGGGGTCACCCGCAATGCCGAGTGCTTTGCGGGTGAGGCGGGTGTTGTAAATGTCCTGTAGTGTAGGGAGTGAGACTCCGATGATCCTCTGGGCAGAGTTCACAATGCGCTGCAGGCTCTTGCGGTTGGAGGCGGTGCAGCTTCCGAACCACAGCGTGATGCAGCTGCTGAGGATGCTCTCAGTGGCGCCTCGGTAGAATGAGAGCATGATGGGGGGGGGGGGCTCCTGCTCGCTTGAGCTTCCTGATGAAGTACAGGCGTTGCTGGGCCTTCTTTGCCAGTGCAGTGGTGTTGCTGTTCCAGGTGAGGTCATCTGTGATTGTCACACCCAGGAATTTGGTGCTGCTCACCTGCTCCACAGCAGCACCATTGATGGTCAGAGGGAGGGGGGGTTGGGAGTGGGTTCTCCTGAAGTCAACAACAATCTCCTTTGTTTTCCCCACATTGAGGAAGAGATTGTTATTTTGGCACCAACGGACCAGCTGGTTCACTTCCTTCCTGTAGTTAGTCTCATCGTTGTGGCTGATGAGACCTACCACGGTAGTGTCGTCAGCGAACTTCACGATGTGGTTGGAGCTGTAGTTGGGTTTACAGTCATGGGTCAGCAGGGTGAAGAGAAGGGGGCTGAGCTAGGGCTGGGCGATATGGCCTAAAAAAAAAATCTCCGATTTTTTTACAAAAAATCCGATTCACGATTTAAATCGATTTTTTTCCCCCAAAATTTTTTGCAGATGACAGAAGCTGTTGAAAACAATTTTTTCTTTTATTTTGTGATGATTTTCCCAAGTAGGTTGATAAAAATAAAGTGCAAACAAAACCTGAACATTGTAGAAAGGTGCCTGTAGTATACAAAAAGTATTTGGTCACTCTTTTGTTTGCCTGAATCATTTAAATATAAAATTAAATTAAACATAACATTAAATGGCATTAAATAGTAGCCTTCCATTGTAAACAACTGTGCAAATGTAACTTTTTACAGTAAGCTTTTCTAACTGAATACACTGATACAAACACAGCATGAAATAAAATGTATATGACCCTTTAACATTCACATTTTCAAAAGTGCAACATCTGATCTAACATCAACATAACATATTTTGCACAGTAAATAAGTGCATGTAAACAAAATCAAGTGCATTCACAACATAACCAACAGTATTAAACAGTAGTGCATGTTTTTTCTAAATATTTTTTGCCAGGAAGACAAGCCTGTCTACTACCTCTGGCTTCAGGCATGCACGGTGGCATGTAACAATGCCCCCCCACACACTGAAAAGCCTCTCAGAGGGGGCACTTGTAGCTGGCACAGAGAGGTATTTCTTTGCTAAAGTACTTAGCCTTGGAAAGTTAAGTTGGTGACGCTTCCACCAGTCAAGTGGATCGGTGTCTGGGTCAACCTGCTGGACCACAGGTCAGTTGTTGCGGAGTAGAATGACATCCCCTCCAGCTCCGCAGAGATCCTTTGGCGTGTACTATTGTACAGCCGAGGCAAGGCAACGTCAGAAAAATGTTTACGGCTTGGTAGCACGTACCTGGGGTCCAAAGCTTTGAGACGGTGAATAAACCCCGGCTTTTCCACGGTGTATATGGGCACCATATCTTTTGCGATATACATCGCGACTGCATCCGTGATGGCTTTCCACCGTGTGGAAAGCAGTGAAGCTGCTGGCCGCCATTGTTTTAGTTTGTAAACAATGCGCGCGCACTCTACTACGGGAAAAAGGGGTGGGGGCGATTTTCTCGATTTTCAATAAAACACATCGCCTTAAAGCACACATTCGAATTAATCGATTAAATCGATTTATCGCCCAGCCCTAGGCTGAGCACACAACCTTGGGGGGCCCCCGTACTCAGTGTTAGTGTGTTCGAAGTGTTGTTGTTGACCCGAACAGCTTGTGGTCTCTCTGTGAGGAAGTCCAACAACCAGTTGCAGAGAGAGGGGCTGAGGCCCAGGTCTGTAAGTTTACACACAAGCTGCTGGGGGATGATTGTATTGAATGCTGAGCTGAAATCTATGAACAGCATTCTGACGTAGGAGTTCTTAGTGTCCAGGTGTGTGAGGGCTGGGTGTAGAGCGGAGGAGATTGCATCCTCTGTGGACCGTTTAGTTCGGTAAGCAAACTGAAACGGGTCCAGGGAGGGAGGAAGGGTGGATTTGATCTGCTTCATGACCAGCCTTTCGAAACACTTCATGATGGTAGAAGTCAATGCGACGGGGCGGTAGTCGTTGAAGCAGGCTGGAGATGACTTCTTCGGCACAGGAATGATGGTGGTTTCCTTGAAGCACGTGGGAACAACAGCCTGGCTCAGGGAGGTGTTAAAGATGTCGGTGAGGACATCCGTGAGCTCCTCTGCGCAGTCCCTCAGCACACGACCAGGAATGTTGTCAGGTCCCGCAGCCTTGCGGGTATTAATCCTCAGCAGTGTGCTCCTCACACTGGCTGGGGACAGGCACAGAGCCTGGTCGTCGGTGGGGGGGGTGGTTTTCTGCGCAGGTGTGTTGTTCTGTGCTTCGAAGCGTGCAAAGAAGCCATTGAGGTTGTTAAGCAGGGAGGTGTGACTGTCACAGGTCTGTGGCGGTAGTTTGTAGTCCGTTATGGTCCTAATGCCCTGCCACAGGCTCCGTGAGTCCCTGCTGTCTTTGAAATGTCCTGTGATTTTCCTGGTGTACAGTCGTTTAGCTTTCCTGATGCCACGGCACAGGTCAGCCCTGGCTGCTCCCAGCCCAGCTGGGTCACCAGCTCTGAAGGCGGTGTCGCGAGCCTTGAGCAGTGTGCGGACCTCCCCTGTCAGCCATGGCTTCTGGTTGGCTCGGATGGTGATGGCTCTGGTGGTAGTTACATCATCAATGCACTTGGTGATGTAACCTGTGACTGTCTCTGTGTATTCTTGAATGTTAATGTGATGGTTGTAGGTGGCTGCCTGCTTGAACATGTCCCAGTCTGTAGTACCAAAGCAGTCCTGAAGTGCAGCAGTACTGTCCTCTGGCCACACCCGTACCTGTTTTGAAACCGGTT
This sequence comes from Melanostigma gelatinosum, assembly GCF_949748355.1. NCBI lineage: Eukaryota > Metazoa > Chordata > Actinopteri > Perciformes > Zoarcidae > Melanostigma > Melanostigma gelatinosum. The sequence continues at coordinate 23,002,250 of NC_136646.1, read as the reverse complement.
TGGTAACCTTTACCCTTGCTCTGTAGGCCGGTTCCAGCAAGACAGTGAGGTGGTCGGAGAGGCCAATGTGGGGGAGGGGGGACGCCTTGTACGCTCCCTTGATCGATGTGTAGACTAGGTCTAATTTGTTGTTTTCCCTGGTTGGAAAATCAACATGCTGGTATATTTTAGGCAGAACAGTTTTTAGGTTAGCATGGTTGAAGTCTCCAGCAACGATGAGAATGCCGTCTGGGTGTGCTGTCTGTTGCTCACTGATGGCTCTGTAAAGTTCACTGAGTGCCTCCTCTCTGTCCTTGTTGTTGGGGCTCGGAGGTATATAAACAGCCACCAGTAGAATGGCTGAAAACTCCCTCGGCAGGTAAAAAGGACGGCACTTTAAAACCATAAACTCCACCAGCGGGGAACAGTGTTGGTTAACAACAATAGCGTCTCGACACCAAGCATCACTGATGTAAACACACACACCGCCGCCGCGGGACTTTCCCACGCTAACTGTGTCTCTGTCTGCTCGGTAGCATGTTAGCTTGTCCAGTTGAATAGCGGAGTCCGGGATGTTGTGGTGGAGCCATGTTTCCGTGAACACGTAAACACAGCAGTCCCTCACCTCACGCTTGGTTCTGAGTAGCCGTATATTGTCCATCTTGTTGTCCAGTGAACGGACATTTGCCATGAGTAATGTTGGAATTGCCGGCTTGTGTGGGCTAGCCGCTAGCCTAGCCCGGATACCTCCACGCTTTCCCCGCTTTTGCTTCCTCTCGCACCGCTTGCGCGGTCTCCTTACCGGGTGGGGGTTGACACAATGGGGGGAGCAGAGAAGTCCCAGGCTGCTAAGATCCACGGAGAGTTTGGCTTCCAAGTTGAAGAAAGTTGTACTTTTTCCAAGAAGAAACTCACGGCTGTATTGTTGTGTTTTGCGATATAAGTCCGTCGGGCATGACGAACACAGCGGCAGACTAGACAAACTAGACGAAAAAGACGAAAAAGACGAAAACACTGTTTTTCCGGGACCGCGCGGGGCCGCTGCGACTGCTCGCGCCGCCAACATTGGAGCTACCATGTGTATATTGCACATTTTCATATCCCTGTGATGATGGAAATACGATTTATTGGCCATCAGTAATGTGTAGTATAAAGAATGGATTTTCTTATAGTAATTCAACTGCCCTCTGTGTGTTATTATAATCTTACTGGTAACATTTACAATCATCGTGTATAAGAAGTGCAAATAATCCATTAAAATCCATCAGCAATAAACAATCCTTTACACATTTGGATCCACAATGCAATGGATGGTGGTATCCACAGTGTCCAGAGACACTCTGGTATTCTTCATTTGAAGTGAAATATTCCACACACATCCTAAGAAATATTTTAACATTTTTGGTTGCTTACAAAACGTGGTTCCCCGACTAAAAATAACCATCTTCCATGCCATATAGAACTGGTGTTTGAAATATTTAGATGAGTAAACCAAATCTCTTCCATTAATATCGGCATTGTTGTGTTGTGCCACTCTGTGATGAAATATAAGAATATATAGATAACAAAGGGAAGATAATAAAAGAGGAAATGGTGGCCCTGCAGGGGGAGGAAGACAGGCTGAAAGATTGCAGTAAAAGGTCAAGCCAGATGTAGAGAAATAGAACAGAAAAGCAACACAAAAGGGTGGAGAGTTCCTGAGGGGGGGGGGAGAGAGAGAGAGAGAGAGAGAGAGAGAGAGACAGATGTATGGGAGAGATGCTTCCAATGAGAGGGCATTTGAGACTGATGTAGAGGGTTTTGACAACATACAGAAGGAGAGGGGGGAGGGGAGGGGGAATAAGGGGTGCTGCAACTGGTAGGAGGGTGACTGAGGAATAGCGAGAGCCGAGAGGTCAATACACACAAGATGGTACAAGACAACAGGCAGACAGATATGGGCCAAGTTGACGGCTGAGGAAGGGAGAAAGGAATGGCGTGAGGGGGGGGGGGGTGGGGGAGAGAAAGCGGGAGAGATATGGGAAGACAGAGAGGGTCAGCGGAAGAAAGGAGCAGATAAAAAGGGTAAATGGCCATTCAGACAGATGTGCTGAGCGAGGCTGGACACTGAGCCATCATGTGACCAGCACAACGATGACGGAAATCCGCCATCAACATGCCTGTCGGTGAATTATACGTAAAACTGCTTTAACCGACTTCTGACCACCAGGGGGCAGAAAAAAGCAAACAAAGCAAAGAAACCTTGGAACACATCACTTATCAAATGTCTTATGGCTAACATGTTAGGAAACAGTGGCCTACTTACACATCCAGCAGGCACAGAGCAACATCCCAGTGGAGGTGTGTTTGTTATCACTGGAATGTAAGTCTAATACTGTCAGCGTGACCTAAGTCTCAGCCCAAGAAGATCTTCCATTGGCACGGTTCGTCCTCCAACCATGGCAACCAAACATTCCACAGACACGTTTCTTCAAAGTAAACATGCACAGGAAGCAACGTGGGTTTCAGCGTCCTGCTTACGGACACTTCCCCACGTGGACTCGAAGAGCTTGAGGAACCACCTTGCCATTAATGGCCGACCGGATCCACAAAAACTGAGCTACAGACTCCTCATCACCCGTCGTCAGACACCTCATCACCCGTAACATACAAAGTGAGCTTAATGTTGGTCGTCGGCGTTGCAAACTAGGATTCAGGACCACAACAATAGATTGCATCAATGACATACGAGTGGAAATACGACAGTTTTCTGTGCCACATGTGGAGATGCACAATAAAAACAAAATGTCTCTAAATATGTGGTTCTCCTAAAATGATACACTCCATGCAGCATTCAGAGAAGAACACTGTGGGTCACAGGGTGTTGAGCTGGGATTCTAACAGAACACAGAGCACATTCTCCCTCCTTAGGCGCTCTGAAATGATAACAGGTCCGATAACCTTTGTTTTACTTTGCCTGTAGCGTCATCCATTTAAGCCAGGGACCGCAGGAAGAGCTGTTTAATGATAGAGGGAGTTATGAAAGCAAAGTGAGCCGTTGGCAACTGTCTCCCAAGCAGGCGTCTCATGGTCAGTTAACGGGTACTGCAGGGGGTCCGCGAAATTTTTGGTTGATGAGACATAAAAAATAAAATTAAAAAAATGAATCTGTCCATTATTTTAATAGTATTGTATTGTAAAGTGGTAAATGCGTCTTCTATCTGCAGTGTGATTGATGCGTTTAAATGACATGAAATCTATGACCAACGCTTTAGGTAACAGCTGCCCTTGAGAGCCAACCCGCCTCTGCGTGAGGAGAGAGCTCCTCCTGAGGGCTATTGTCGTGATGCTGACACACACACTGCGTGACATCACCACTAACACGCACATATGCACAGCGGACCTGCCAAGGCGCCCTCGCCCTGACCTGATTACACAACAGACGCACATGTGTGCAGGCAGACAGTCTGCAAACATATTTAGATATGAAACTAGTTCACATTAACAATTCCACAATCAAACACACAGATGTTTTTATTTTTTTACAGATGTTGAGCAGACACCAATACTTACAATGTGCTGGTCAAATCCCTCGTGCACTGACTTGTGACTGTGTTGAGCAGAACTAACATGTAGATATATGAGATTGTTATGGATTATTATTTTACAGAGCTGTTTTGACAATATGTAGTGAAACCAGTCTTCAGTACTACATGCGCGCGCACACACACACACACACACACTCACAGTTAAAGTGGTGCTTGTGATATACACTTCTAATTGACAGGGTTTGTCTGTTTCTGGCAACGACAGCAGATTGTTACAGCAGTGCTTGAGGGCATGCAGCTGCTGGAGTGACAAGCACACTCCTACAAAACCCTTGACCTGTACACAGATATTATACCTGAGAGACACACAGAGGGGGATGACGGAGACAGAGAGAAATGATGAAAAAAAGGAACGGAAATTTAGTTAGAGGAAGGGTGAAAAGAGAGAGAGAGAGAGAAAGGAAGGAAAGTGGCCTCTCAACTAAAGAGCCAGTAAAGCCGACGTTATGCTTAATATTGTAAGTGGTCTCAACTAAATCAGACAAATTAAATAAATAGATTACATATCTGGGCAAAAACAGACCTACATAGTAAGGGACGTTAGAAAGACCTGTGAAGAGCAGAGGAAGGATGCCAACAGTGGAATATAAGTATGATTAATCCAGATTAAGAATTAAAAATAGCAACGGGGCGGACTGACAATCTGAGAGATTAAGTGGTAAAGTTCCAATAAAGGCAACGAGACGATGCTGCTGTATTTCTCATTTTCCAGCAACACCTCGATTCAGTTAATTATGTTGGTAAATTGAAAAGACAATTATATTTGAGTTGCTTATTTTTGTACGATACGATCTATAACTCAAGAATGAAACATTGGGATTCCCGGGGGAAATATAGAATAACTTCCGTGAAGGTAGACGCAATAGAATCAGATGTGCTTATAGCTTTTATCAGACAGAGACAAACTACAGGCAGTGCTCATAGATGTACAGACACTAACAGACAGGGCTGCAGCGTAGTGGAGGATGAAACGGATATGGAGCACAGATATCAGCAGGTAGAACCTCGGTAGAACCTCAGCCCTTCAGGAAGAACCCTTTTGGAACCATTATTTCTAAGGGTGACCCGTCTGTCGTGCTTGTACCCACCCGCACATCTACAGAGTTAAAAACACAGAAGCTCACGCACACTTTGGGAATACATTTTGTCACTTTCATTCACTCTATTTGTCCTATCTCATTATTTCCTCGCTGTCTTTCCTCCACCGCAGTTTCAGAACCCGTACGCATACTCGCCTCCGTTCCGCTTCGGTACGGTGCCAAACGGATCCACAGAGAGGAACATCAGGAAGAACTACCCCTCTATGCACCAGTACATGGTAAAATATCATCAAACTGGAGTCATGGACGCACTTGTCACCCTCAAAATGGGGTAAGGGAACACTGTGTGCATGACTGCGAATAAGCGCATTCCTTCACTGATCCGTGATCAAATACTATTTCACCCATTTACCTGTCAACCTCAAAAAAAGCGTGTGTGTGTGTGTGTGTGTCATCTACAGATAGATCAATGTGTAAGTGCATGTCTGTGTGTGTGTGTGTGTGTGTGTGTGTGTGTGCGCGTGACAGCTCCTCTGAGACCGGGGATGAATGGGCTTCCTCATTGGGAGCGGCAGGAGCTATTTTTAGAACCGGTCCCTGCAGTGGGACTGGTGCTGTTGTGTTGTGGAAGTATATTGATGGCAAAACTATTTGAGAGAGCACAAAACTAATTTGAGCGCTACTTAGTCTGCAAGTCGAGCTTTGAGAAAGCAGAGGGTCACATTTGTAAGAGCGGGAGACGATTTGTGTATTATCTTAAATTTTAACAGAGAAAATAGCCGGCCAATTTAAGGATAGCCAGAATCTACGGCGCAGATCAACAAGCCCTCAATAATTGGAATTGTAAGCTTTTAAAAGAATTTCGTGCAGACTTAAAAACAATAAAAAACATGAACCTGAATCCTCAATGTGGGCGTGTCCTGTTGCAGTTTACTTGTCAGAAATGGTTGGCAAGTGACCTCTTGTGATGTAAAGTGGTCAGAAGCGGCCAAAACAGAAAATTGAGACCGTGCATGATCGCACTCTGAAATCTGATTCAACTCTTACAAATCTGTGCCTGTGCTCTCTCAAAGGTGGACTTGCAGACTGAGTAGCGCTGATCATTTGTTTTGTGCTCCTTTTGATTTTTGACGTCGTTATACTTCCATAATATATCCGCGTAAGAAAGGATGGGGGGGGGGGGCTTATCACCAAGGACAGATTGACACAGTGGAACCATTTGGGGCTGGATGGACAGAGAAGTGGAGGTAAAGGAAAGGGAGGAGCAGAGGCAGAGGGGTGACTCTCATCTCACCATCACTTGGGAATAAGAGGCGGGGCAGGAGGCCACGGACAAACTGGCTGATTGAAGGAAATGAAGGAAGTGTGGAGGGCAGGAGGAAAGGGCTAAGAGACTAGAGAAGAAGAAAGTGGGAATGGAATGAAAAGGGGGGGGGGCTGCAGAACAGGAAAGAAGAGGAAATTGAGGGTAAGAGTAGAGAAGGGAAGGGGAAGGGAGACCGAGGAAGGAGACAGGAAAGGAGGGGTGGTGGGGGGAGGGACATTAAGTAATGGAGAGATGGCAAGGAAAAATGATGGAAAGAACCCGGTAAAGGACAAGAGGTTGATGAGGACAAGAAGTTATTCCTGATTGGTTAATGGCTATGGGGTGGGATCCAATCAGAGTTCTCAGCTGGAAGGACAAATATGAGGATGTGATTCATGATTTTCATGCAATGTCTTTCAGCTCATTCTCTCTCATCCATAAGTCATAAGTGCATAAGTGTGTGCAGCCTCCGATGCCCTCATTGATAATTCTATTCTGTGGTATTAGCAGATGAGCAGCAGCGTTCAGCTGTTAGAGGCTCGATGGCTGGATTAGCTCTGATCACACAATGCTGACAGGCTTTACACGCAAAATCTGTTCCAGCCACAAGAACCACAACTATGCACCACGGAGTGGAATTGATTACATTCCGGGACCTAAATCACTCCCAGTACCAGCAAAAGTGTTGAATATTTTATGGGTAAATTAGTATAAATCCATTCATGTGTGTTCCAAAGATATTGCATAATGCCAACAGGACTGTAGCGCCCAATCTGACACGAGAGCTGCAAGAGAAACACAGCATCCTCATTCATTTGTATGAGACCGCCGTGTCGGCACAGCGAGGATCTCAATATACAAAGAGTACCGGCAGAGAAGTTCCGGGTTGTCTGAGAGGGGACAAAAAAGCAACACGGTTCAAATGTTTTCTTTGGGGGTCCACGCGCTGCAGAGTTCTCCCGTAAAATAAGATTCCGAGTCACACTTAATGGTGATTTAGCCGTTTTTAAAGATTACATTCAAAGGTGTGGAGATGGAAAGTGGCATGGAATTCCGTGCTGCTACATTTTATTCACCCAAATAAAGGTCTCCAAGCCATGAGAGCCACAGTATGTCTGGCTCGCATCTACAATCACACACACACACACACACACACACACAAATCCATTCTCAGCCACGTGTGCACAATCGCACTCATGTCGTCGAAGTGTCCACACACACACACACACACACTCGCTACGACACACAGGAATGGTTGCCTCCATGTTTGGACGCACAGCCTGCGTGTGGATGGAGCCGGTGCTGGGTTAAGCTAATTACACAGCTGAACTGTCGGCTGTGAGCCTCCGTTAGAGGGCTGGATCTGACATTCAGTAAATGCCAGCCAGTCACTGCGCTATTAGCAGGGCTCTGTGTGTGTGTGTGTGTGTGTGAGTGTGTGTGTGTGTGTGTGTGTGTGTGTGTGAGAGTGCGAGAGAGCAGCGGTTAGTGATGGCATCAGTTACATTGAAAATGTCAGTCTGAGTCTGGGCTCTTTCCGTTTGTACGTTCCACTTCGCAACCTGCTTATTCGTGTGTGTGTGTGTGTGTGTGTGTGTGTGTGTGTGTGTGTGTGTGTGTGTGTGTGTGTGTGTGTGTGTGTTGTTGCATGTGGACAAGGGCAGAAAGAGAGAGAGTGTCAGTATTCGTGTCGGTGAAAGGTTTGTTCAGGTCGTCCATTTGCTTCCCGGGTCCCATCACCAGTGAAGCGTGCCGTATTGAACGTGTGTCCTCTGAGTGTTCGGTTGCGCTTGGATTGGCGTCCTATTGGAGCTGATTCAACACGTTAGAGTTCATCCGCAAACAACACGTTCTGAAAAATAAGCCCTCGTCTGCTTTCTGCTTTCTGTGCACTTCTCACTCGCTCTCTTAACAAAAAAAAAAGAAATGGAAGCCCTCGTGCATCTTCATCCCTTCCCTCCCTCTGTCTTTCTTCTGTCTCTGTCCTCTGTTATTTCTTTCTCATCCTTTGCAGGAAACTGGACGCCTTCATCTACGATGCTGCGGTTTTGAACTATGCGGCCGGCAGAGATGAGGGATGTAAGCTGGTGACCATTGGCAGCGGGTAACCAAAGCTTCAATTCTTTAAAGAGACACTTTCACTGTGGATTGTCGTCACGTCATGGTCCGATCCCGCCGTTCTTTGGTCCAAACCATTGTGTGAAGGGTTTGTTTGTGGTTGTAATGCTCAGATAAATACAAGCTACATGGATGATGGAATTGCTTATTTATTGAGTATTGTGCTATCACATATAAAAAGTGAAACGTAAAAGTGCAATAGATTATATACACATATATACAGTATATCATGGTATTAATAAGAAAAACATTATTTAATGGACAGGTATATTTTTTGAGTCTGTCTTAAAACAACACTCACATGCCCATGTGGACATTTTAGTATGATTGGTTGTTCTTCCTCTCCACACTGCGAAGAGATCCATTTTTAAAGGAATGGAACACTGTAATTGTTTTAAGAAGAGACCTCTTCAAGGTCAGTGTGGAGCGGCGGGATGATCAAAGCGGCCGACGGTGTTTCAATGTACATCATATGTGGCAGTATTGTGATAAGATAGACCTGAAAAAATGAAAGCCGACCCTTTTGATGGTAGACACCAGGATTGCTTGTCTTTGGATCCGAAAGAAAAACACATTTGCTGCAGTGCTTCTGATTCTGTGACCGTCATTTTTCCACTTCACAACATCTATATGCATCATTATACATTCAAGATATTTCTAAATCACAGCATCTGGAGGGTTGAAGGTGAGAGTTGTTTTTCGAAAGGTTAAAATCGGTGTCTTTTGTGTGCGTGTGTATTTGTGTACGTTCTGGATGTGCTTGCGTTCAGGTACATCTTTGCCACCACTGGTTACGGCATTGCGCTGCAGAAAGGCTCGTACTGGAAACGACAGGTGGATCTGGCCATCCTGGCCATCATCGGAGATGGTGAGAAACACACTCGCATGGCGTTCTCGTACACACATTCAAAGTGCACGGCACTATCCATCAAGGCAAAAGGTTACATTGTTCCTTGCCAGCATTGTAATTCCTGCACACAGACACACACACACACACACACACACACACACACATCTCTACTGCCTTGTCTGCTGACAGCACAAAGGGAAAGCAGTGAAGTATAAATCGTGCTTTGATGTTATTCTGGACACAAAAGGCTGCTCTAAACAGAGGGCAGAGTGTGTAAGTTATTCTAATGTATTCCTCTCTGCAGCACCAGATTTGTGTGTGTGTGTGTGTGTGTGTGTGTGTGTGTGCTTAAGCATTACTCTGAATCACCCCATTCCTTGATTACAGTCGCTTCAGAAGTTCTTATATAAACAATGTCCAACTGCGAAACAGGGAGAAAGTGAGACAGCTTGAGCTTTCAGTGACGGATTCATTTACATTTTACATCGAAAGCATTTTGCTGATGCGGGAGCTCACAGCCACTCACATTAACTGCACTGAAGTTGATTAACATTGGTGTCACAATAATCCTCTCCAACCACATCGTATCAGGGCCGCAGAGCACACAGGCCGCACTCCATCATATACCACGGCTGGAAAATGTGGTAAAAACATCTGGTTCAGTGGGTTTTTGTTTCCGCCTCGTTTGTTCCGCCCTGTTATTAATCCCATCCAATCTCTTTTACACTCGTAGCTTTTCAGCAGAGCCAGTCGAGGCTGTGTTATCTTTGCAACACGCTGATAACGTTTGCGCTGTTGTAAAACTAATTAGATAAAGTGAAAAAAGGAAAAGAAAGGTGAGAAGAGAGAGATGGCAAAGGGGGGAAAGAGATCAAATAATCGCAAATAAAGTGTGCGACAGAGGAAGATAAAGAGGACGTAGAAGGATGGAGAAAGCGATGAAAGAGACAGAAAAAACAAAGACAGTGCACATGTGTGATGGCCGGAGAGAGGACGAGAGGAAGACGAGGAGAGAGCTTGGGAATGAGAGGAGGGCAGATCCTTGATAGATGACAATGACTCTGTGTCCTGGCAGATGGTACTTGATCAGAGAGACACGATGTGGGTGGAGAGCGTTTGGCTTTTCATGGACAGAAAGAAGATGTGTTCAGGGAAGAGCGGAGAAAGGTGAAGAGCAAACAGACGGACAGAAACACGACAGCCTGTCTGGAAACACACGGTCTGGCACAGCTCTGGCTGAGCCAACTGCAGCCACACGTTTTCTTTTAGGGTTTACATTTTCTTTTATTACTTTTTTCAAAATGTACTAAAAATGGGAATACTGTACTTATACAATTTTTTTTTTAAATCCTAGTTTCATACAGCACAATCCAGCAAGATTATAATCTTTCAGACCGAAATATCATTCAGTCACGGTCTGGAACTGTTGCTCGAGTTATTTCAAAGTGCAGATAAGCATTCTCAAGAAACCTTCATCAAGCGAATGCCTTGAACAGTAATGGATTCTGTGTTTGTGGTTCATAATAATGTAATGCACCCTCACATCTTCAATGACATGTTTTTCATCCCCCAGCAGTAGATGCTTCAAGCTGAAACATTCCGTAAAGCCCTGAAATTGTGGACGACACTTGCAGAGACTTGTGTTCCTGCGTTCCAGACGAATGGTCACCAGACTATTGCTTGAGCCGCCTGACTGCAGAAAAAGGAACAAAATCTGAATTTCAGCAATATGTCCCTCCCGCCACAGCTCCCCAGAGCGTTTCCCTTGAACGCACTTGATTAAAAGAAGACACAAAGCTTTTCTTGTTTACATCTAAATATCTCATTTATTTTCACATTCTCTTGCTGCCAATTCCAAGCATATCATAATGTCGTGCTAAAGAAATGTGTGCCGTGGCAGCATTTATTGGTTTATTTGCGAATCTAACCGGAGATAAATTCTCCTCAATTGTCCAAAAGGTTTAATGATGTCTGAGTGAGTCTGCGCCCTTAAGACACGGAGCTGAACACTTCAATGACATTTGTCTTTCCCCGCTAGCAGCCTTAGTTATCCTGCCATGAATGACACAGATTGGATTAGCCACGCACCAAATGTCAAGGAAGCCGGGGGAGGGGGGGGGGGGGGGGAACTCAGAGTGAGGGATGAGAAAAGATAAGGTCTTTGTTGCTGTCTACCTTTCTTTCAATTACACTGAAACGCATCTCTTTGCTCCATCAGGGCTGGTGATGCCCATAGAAATCTATTTTGAACACCAGCCCCGGAAAAATAAACACAAAGAAATGTAGGAAATATATCAGTATTCAACCCGTATAGGTTGACACGGATCATTTTAAACTAGTCAGCCAAAAGCAGACATTATTTGCCACAATCACGTATCTGTAGATATTATTATTACACTATTCTGAATGCAACATTAAACATCTCAACAGAAATTATCCCATCTGCTTTTTAAATACTACGAATGATAGCTCTCTTTGCTGATGATATCACCATTGATCATCAATTTATCTCAGTATAGTAGAGTAAAGGAGTTGAGTCTCCCTCTCGCTCTGTTCTTTTGCTTTTCAGGTGAAATGGAGGAACTAGAAGCCCAGTGGCTGACAGGAATCTGCCACAATGAGAAGAACGAGGTGATGTCCAGTCAGCTAGATGTGGACAACATGGCCGGTGTCTTCTACATGCTGGCCACGGCCATGGGGCTGTCCCTCATCACCTTTGTCTCTGAGCATCTCTTCTACTGGAGGCTTAGATACTGCTTCACTGGAGTCTGCACCGGCACGCCGGGTCTTCTCTTCTCCATCAGTCGAGTAAGGACCAGTTTGGGTTAACAGTTGCCGTGTTCGAGGCTATAAGGTCCAAGGAAGCACTGCAGTGGTGGTTAATGCTGCTTTATTGGGGTCAGAGGGGCCTATCTTGGGACCATAGAAGAAGAGTACTGCTAAACTAAGAAACTGAGTGAAACGAGAGGGCGGAGGAGGCTGGACAAAGGAGGATGGGGACGGAGACGGGAGGGCGGATTGTGAGGCAGCCCTGAATATTGACAAAAATGGATCCTAATTGCAACATGTTTTTGGGTGAAACGCCGGCAACCCACGCTGATTCAATCTATTCTCTCTGGTTCTGTTCTGAAAGGTCAGCGTTCTCTCTTGTTGTAGGTGAGAGCAGAAGACGTGGACGTGCATCCCTAAGCGCACTGCAGTGTCTCTGCACTATTTCGGAGGCAGAGGGTGACTCAGTTTTCAAAGTTAACAGAAGGGGGGTAGAAGACTTTTAGAGAAGATAAAGTGAGGCTCTTGAAAATGACGTTATTTCAAAGCCATTCTCAGGAGTGAATTAGGACAAAAGACATTCCTAATGGCCTGTCTTGTGTTGATAAGCTTCACAAAATGTGTGCTGAGCCAGAAAGCACTTCACTTTGTTAACGTGATGAATGCTTTTTTAGGATGTATTTGTGAGCTGGGAAACGGGGTCAGTGAGGAGAGAAGCTGCTCTTTTAACTGTAAGATGAGCTCTATGACAATACTGTATGATGGCAGCTCTTGTTTGGCTGTCTGAATACAAATATTGGCTTTATTAGCCTCCCACAGTGATAATGATGGTAATTTATTCTGTTTACGGTTCTTTCCTCTCACAAACAATGTTGCCCCTGTAGTGCCTCTAAGGCGGTCTTGGGGCACAGAGTCATGAGAGATGCTGTAGCGTTTTTATATGTTCAGGTCATTTGTTGGTGCAGGTTATTTTGTTCAGATTAATTCGAGTGTACTCTTAGACGCTGGGACTCTTTTGCGAACAGTTGTACTGCTCAATCATTGGAGCAGCAGATAGATTGCGTGTGTGTTTCCTGTGGACTGCATTCAGCCTGGTTGGATTTGTTATGAGCAACATTGTGTGTGTTTTGTTATTTCGGTGTATTTATGATTAATTCAGAATTCTTTCTACTTAAGAATGATTTATGTCGTTTTTTACTGGGCCTTCCTCTTGTATCAATCATGTTTGTGTAGATGATTCATATCGTAAACAAAACTAATTCCCATATTCACTGAGTGACACAGTTTGATTCAGAGAAAATGAAAGAAAGCCGAATTTAATGCGGTTTTGAGTTTGTGTTCAT
>NC_136646.1:22915919-22983419 GCF_949748355.1 Melanostigma gelatinosum | reverse complement strand
TAAAACCTATTCACAACATAGACATTGCAATAACGTATATATGTATATATTATATATATCACTACTATCACTAAGAGTTTTAAAGCATATACAGATTTTTGTCAACGACAACCCCGACACAGTTATCCACCTTTTCATTTGCTGTACTATACAACAGTCATACGCCTGGGATTTTATTAACATGTGATCGACCAATTAGTTGCACTCATCAAGAATTGTGCTTTGTGCTTTCTCCCAAAAATATGACTTTTAAAAAATGTATTTAACATTTTATAAAACAGTTTAGCGTGAATGAGCTCAGGAGGTAGCGTCCCCTGTCTCTCTTTATTCACTTGAGATTCCACAGTTTCTTTCCTTCATGATTTGGGTTGTTTTCCTGATTATGAATGAACTGGAATCCAGCAGTAATAACATTGAGGATTGTCTGCTTATATACGTTCATCACTTACATAAGAACAGATAGCCCATGGCTGGAAATCTAGTTTGTTTAACAAAGTGATAACTTACTCAAAAAGTTGCCTCGCACAATATATTCCCTGGCATGAAGAGCAATCTGGAGCACACACACACATTTTTTTCTTCTGTCCTCTCTGCTGGGGATGAAGAGAACAGAGGGAGAAAAGAGCCCATGGGCACAAGCAACACAACATGCAACAACAGCCCATAATGTCGGCGAGCATCTGTGTTTGTGTGGGTCTGTAAACTTCGAAGGCCGATTTTGAGCGAGGCGGTCTGCAGCTGTTTTCTGGGGTTTCGGGGCGGATGTTGTTCTTTCAGCTCATCTGTCTTTTGTGTTGGAGCACGATTGAGCTCGGCCGTTCTTTCGTATCCCGAGCTTGACCTATCGGGGTTGTGCATCTCCATAAAAAGGCCCCATGAATGATCGCAGGAGTCTGCAATGTGCCTGCAGGTTATTAATTGCTGTGGTCTTTGAGCCAAGCGCAGCTGAGTGCACAGGGACAAGTATGGAGTGAGCCTGGAGGCTCACTACGCTCTGACCATTTCCCACTTAGAAGCTTGATTTCGGGCAACTAGAAGAAACATTTGCTGACGGTTAGGAGACATGAGTAGACATACGGATGTGTGGGTGGAGCTGTCTGGCATCTCCAGCATGTTTAGGTTGGAAGCTAATAATATTGGAAGCTTCCATTCCAATGCAACTTGTTCCAATTCTTTTAAGCCTGAAACAAAAATCCATGAAACTGGAGCTTCTGGGTTCTAGTGCGGAAGATGGAGAAAAAACAATCTAAATCCATTTGACATTTGCAATACGGCCAATGACTAAAGATCTTGCATCGGCACCTACGTTTACTCAACACGACATGATTCACTCCATTTTGAGATGAAGTCATTTTTTAAAACACAATCGAACATTTTAGTTATTTTCTTTTTGTCTGTTGTTGAACAAACATCTTCTGTTGATTACCGTGTGCATGTTGGTCATCAAGCTCATGATCACAGAACACTTTGTGTTGCTTCCTTTGTTCAATGCTAGATTCAGATAAAGTTATCCAAAGCGTGGGCCAGCTTTGTTTTTAACCACCACAGAAAATCAAAGCCCATTAGCGGTTATTGTAAAATCATATCTCACAATGTATCGCGTAAATAAATTAGACATATTTACAAATCAGAAGAGGAGGAAGAGGGTCAATTCAGAATCAGTTTTGAATTCTCTCTGAAATCCCTCAATTCTTTTCATCTCTGTACTTAACGACCGATCAAGGTTGACTCCGGTACTCCATGACTGTCCTTTTGAGCTTTTTCGTTTTTTGTTCTTGGGTCAATTCTTTTCTTTTTGTCTTTGCTGATCCTGCTCCAGTATCAGCCACAACCACAACATGTAATGAAACATAAAGTCAGATAAATATGAACACAGAAGCGAGTGGAACAGAGGCGAGCCAGGATGTCACGGCAGAACTTTGGTTCTCCGTTGGGTGTTGAAATTCACATAATGTTACTGTGCATTTGAGCCAAGCATCTTTCAACTCTGTATTTGATTGACTTAGCGGGAAGCTACATGAACAGCAGGTGGCATCATGTGAATTGCCTCGTAACTATGCTTACAGGACCTCGGTGGTCCCATCACATTGCCCTTGCAAATGGTGATAAACGAGCACGCTAGGGCTAGAGGCTAATGGTGCTGCAGGCTAATCACTAACACAGCCTAATTACTTGTTGCTAAACTTGTAGCTCATATGATTTCAGATCACTGAAACTGTGTGGATCTGTATGTGTGTGTGTGTGTGTGTGTGTGTGTGTGTGTGTGTGTGTGTGTAGGATGTGAATGGATGCAGTGCAGGTGTGCAGCTATATGAGCACTCATGTATGATTAAACATATCTTGCTTCATCGCGGCACACCACAGGGAGACTGAGGTGTTAATTGGCTCTGTGTGTGTGTGTTTTTTCGTATCAGTACATCTGTGTGTGTGTGAAAATGTTTGCACATGGAGACTCAAAGCGCTTGAACAACACAATCAAAGAGCGCCTGCTGTGGATCAGTCTGCCTCGACAGGATGCCACATGCAAGCATGCACGTACAATAACACACACACGCACGCACACACACACACACGCACGCAAACAACACAAATACAGTGCAACAGCAGACAATGTAAATCATAAGTGATCTGGGAACCATATGGTATAGGTCTATCATAATCTTTCACTTCATAATGTGTCGATGGGTTGAAATAGATTTTAGTATCTCTCCAGCTGTGTGTGTGTGTGTGTGTGTGCGTGTGTGTGTGTGTGTGTGTATATGAGGTGGTTTGACCGTAGCAATCAGTCTCACCTAACCACGTTGTAGCCAGTGATACAGAGGCAGACGGACCAGGCTAGATGAGAGTGGCAGATGATGAAGCTGTGTGTGTGTGTGTGTGTGTGTGTGTGTGTGTGTGTGTGTGTGTGTGTGTGTGTGTCTCATCCCTGCTGAGTTAAGCAATTGTGATGTAGAATTATGTGAGCAGACTTATTTGGGTATCTGGGACAGCCATTCAGATCTTTTTCCTGC
The DNA here is from genome assembly GCF_949748355.1 of Melanostigma gelatinosum. Lineage (NCBI taxonomy): Eukaryota > Metazoa > Chordata > Actinopteri > Perciformes > Zoarcidae > Melanostigma > Melanostigma gelatinosum. The sequence continues at coordinate 22,980,408 of NC_136646.1, read as the reverse complement.
TGGCTAATGCACACACACACACGCACACACACACACACACACACACACACACACACACACACACACACACACACACGCACACTTCCACCACAACATAACTCAACTTTCCTTTCATCTCTCCTCCCTTCTTTTCCTTTCGTCCTTATCTTTGTGTGTCGTGCTGTCCTGTCTTACCTCTGTGATGTTACAGATAAACATCTGGCTACAGCTAGCTCTCCAGTGATACCGCCAGTCTCTCCTTCTGCCATTGTAGCAATAACTTAATATATGCGCTTTAGCGCGATGCTGTACATGTCATCGGACAACTGTATGCATGAGTTCGTGTGCTCTTGACATTGGGGTGTGAGTCTGTGTTTAATGGGGATGAAGCAGGGTTTGATATGTTTTGTGTGTGAGTGATGAAGAATGGAGCAGCTGCTGACTGATGTGGATCAAGATCTGAAAACCTCATTCATTTCCACCTCTCGCTCTGACATTTGGCCTGAACTCCTGTCCTGCATGCTCTCACATATATCGACAAAAGCACCTTAATCCAAGACCTGATACAAATCTATATGCATATGCATGCATATACACACACGCAGGCTCGCAATCTCTATCTGTCAATACATCCATTACATGGAAGGCTGCAGTAAGTCAATTGCTCTGAAAAGCACATTGGTCACTCTGTGTGTGTGTGTGTGTGTGTGTGTGTGTGTGTGTGTGTGTGTGTGTGTGTTTGTCTTTGTATCCCGGTGGGGACTTTGACCTGACTGCACACAGACCCATGGGGACTCGTGTCACCGTGGGGACAAAAACTGAGGTCCCCACCGGCAAACCCCTCCTACAAGCTTCAGAACAGTGTCTAGACATGCCCCATGTAGTTTTCTCAGAAGTCCCCTGGAAACCATTTTCAAGAAAAAAATGTGTGTGTGTGTGTATGAATGCTCCCCTAGTGTATACACACTAGTACTGCAGTCCCCATGAGGTAGGCTGTTCTTGAAGTGTGTATCGCTGTTTGTCCACTCTCTATTGCCCCCTATTGGTCAAAGGTAGTATTACAGTTTGGGAATACACTTTAAATGTGTCTTTTTGACCAAAGATAAGCATGAATGAAATGCTACATTTGATAAAAAAGAAATATATGTATAAATACACAAATACTTAATATTAATATTGATATTATTTATATTGCTATAGTTTTTTAAAAATTTGCATAAAAACAACGATAACCATAATGTATATTGTCTATATATTTCTCATGTAAAATGCCTGTTTTAAGTTTCTTCCATACAATTGTAATGATATTTTACCACAATTCATTATCTCATCATTGATATTATTGACAATAACAACAACAATTATAATAATAGTCTATATTTGATTTATTTTGCCATGTCAGAGGTGTAAGATCAATAAGGTCTTGTTTTGTTGCACTGCTTTTTTAAAGCTAACTTTTAAACAGTGCTCACTGTTCAATGACAATGATATTGATGATAACAGACAAATGCAGGTTTAGAGTTGTATCCATAAACATAAAATAGGAGTAGAAAAGACATTTTCCTTTAAATCAATACAGCAGGATGTTTGAGGGGCAGCCATTTTCATGTGTACACTTACTATTGCAATCGTTATATTAGGCTAATCTCCGTGTAAACTACATATGGCAAGTTGCGGACTCACTGAGGAGAGGTTTTGCAGTAATGACTGAAAAGACAAGGGGAGTAGTAACATCACAAAGCATAGAGAGTCGCAACTTAATGCTTCATCCACACACTCTTGTACAGCGTGGGAAAGCACATTGATATAGCCAGATGCCGTTCTTGAAGTCGGAGAAAAATAAGTCCCATTACTCCCATTATTCATTCACTTGTTGGCGTGTGTGTGGGCTGGTGTCAGCAATGTCTTGCTCCTTATGTATTTATGTTTTATGATTTTGGACTCTACAAAATTAATTGAATTATTTATTTATTATATCTTTAAGCATGTTATAGCATTCTGTGTCAGTTTTTGATTTGATTGTTCTATTATTATACTATTCAAATGCTATGCATCTTCTATAGTAGGTCTATAATACGCCAACTGAAACAGTATAGGGTTACGTTGGTGTGCTTGTATATTTACCCATAGTGTTAATACTTAAAGTGCTTTCCTGTTATTTGTAGCCTATAGTATCACTCTAAAACATATTTTACTGTACGATGCCTTCAGCCTGAAATCAACAGGGTGTGAGCTATTTATTCAGGTTTTAGGAGCAGCATATCAGACAGGATATATTACGCAGCAGGATAAAGAGTCGTGAATTTCTACATTGAATAAAATATACTAGGATAGTTTGGGTTTGGTTGTCCTCCAAGGATATTTGAATATTTTTGACTTAAAGTATGCAATTTGACATCATTTTGGACCACTATTACGACCATAGATAACGCTGCAAAAGCTAAAAAATAAACTTTCTGTATAGGGAGTTAGGGCGAGGGACTGTTAGACCCAGCGATGCTGCTGGCCACCAGCCCGCTGTTGTGACCATCTTCTGTAACTAGTGAAGCATTTAAGCATAGTGGAATTAGCAAGCTAGCTAACTAGCCAGTTGTCTAGTTTGCTAGCCAGCTTGCTAATTTAACAATGCTTGAATGCTTCTCTATTTACAGAAAATTAGCCACCCAAGTTGCTACTCATCTGGCTGGTGCTGAAAGTGGGCCCTTCTACATTTCACTCTTTGGTGTACCATGATTTATTTTTCGCACCAGCAGTTCTCACAAGCAGCTGCGAGCTCATAATGCTTTTCTGACCTCTTCATATCAGTTTCTCTGGATGAATCATGATGGCAATTCATAACAGTGCAGTGCCAGTGTTTTTGCACCGTGCTTAAGTATGCTTAGTATGATTTTACAGGGCAAACATTTCCAGAAGAAACAAAAGGTCAGACAAAGCCTGTGATACATGTAAATAATGGAATAACTCCCTGCCTGCTCAGGAGAAAGATAAGCTACCTAGCTCAGTAGCTAGCCATCTGTCTCTGGAGCTAAGTCTGCTCTCTTCCAAGCTGCAACAACACTTAGCCACACAGACGTGCGTTGTCATTATAACAACTAACTCTTCAATAGACCACGGAAAACCGTAAAATGTATTTCTATGGTGGCACCCCTTGTAGCTAGCAAAGCTCATTGTAAGTTGTTTTGTAACAACTAGCTATATGGTGGCTACAGGCCTCATTTTTTAACTCTTACTTTGAATATTCCCGTGGTGACCTTCTGATCTAATGCATGGAATCTGAGGATAAAACTCTCTTGCGCACAACACTATATATATACTATAGGAAGAACTTGGAGCAACATTGCATTGGGGTAAGGATAAAAACCCTGACTTTTTGTCCCGCCCTTCCGGACTGCCGAGTTACGATTTTCCAAAGTTCTGTACAGTTTCCCGTAGTGATTTATGGCATTTTGCAATCATTTGGCTTAAATAGACGTTCAGTTAATACCTAGAAAGCAATGGGCTAGCATGCTGACAATTTCACAGTAATTAAATCTTTCCACATAGATTGAGTGGTATGAAAATCAATGGGAAATTCCGTACACCTTTCCTGTAGTAATTTATGGCATTTTGACTTTATCTTGACTTTATTTGGCCTAATTTCCCCAGAAAAGAATGGGCTAGGAGGCTGACATTTTCACAGAAATTCAAGCTTTGCCCATTCATTAAATGGTATGAAAATCAAGTGGAAATTCCATACACTTTCTCCATAGTGAACTATGGATTTTTGACCTAAGTCGGCCTAAATTTGCATAGAGAACAACGGGCTAGGACCCTGAAATTTTCACAGCCAGTCGACCTTTGGCCAAAGACCACGTGGTATGAAAATCAAGTGGAAATTCCATACACTTTCTCCATAGTGAACTATGGATTTTTGACCTAAGTCGGCCTAAATTTGCATAGAGAACAACGGGCTAGGACCCTGAAATTTTCACAGCCAGTCGACCTTTGGCCAAAGACCACGTGGTATGAAAATCAAGTGGAAATTCCATACACTTTCTCCATAGTGAACTATGGATTTTTGACTTAAGTCGGCCTAAATTTGCATAGAGAACAACGGGCTAGGACCCTGAAATTTTCACAGCCAGTCGACCTTTGGCAAAAGACCACGTGGTATGAAAATCAAGTGGAAATTCCATACACTTTCTCCATAGTGAACTATGGATTTTTGACCTAAGTCGGCCTAAATTTGCATAGAGAACAACGGGCTAGGACCCTGAAATTTTCACAGCCAGTCGACCTTTGGCCAAAGACCACATGGTATGAAAATCAAGTGGAAATTCCATACACTTTCTCCACAGTGAACTAAGGATTTTTGACATAAGTCGGCCTAAATTCGCATAGAGCACAACGGGCTAGGACCCTGACATTTTCACAGCCAGTCGACCTTTGCCCACAGATTAAATAGTGCGAATATCAATTGGAAATGGACTGTGTTTATTTCACCCAACAGAAAGGATTCGAACCAAATGACACTTATCTTCCCAAGTGGCCGAAAGCCAGTTTACACCAGTCTTTTCTCTAACTTTTTATACTTTAAAACGGGGTAGAGTTTTGAATCCTTTTCTCCTTCAAAGAGGGGCTCGTCACCATTACATACCTATAATCTGGACGTCGTAACTGCAAGTTAAGGTCCCCAAAAACAGCCACAAAGGGCTTAATTGGGGCCTTAATCCCTTATATTAGTGGATTTTTTGACATATGCAAGAATGGCCATAACTTCTCAAATATGGATCCCAGAACCCACATATTGTGGACACACATTGTGGACTAGGCCTACAATAGGATCACCTGAATAAAATCCCTCTAGATTATCTAGAAAAGATTTTTGCCTGTATCAAACTCCGACTTCAGCATGGGGTACACGTCCCTAAACTGTACACCCTGTCGCACTCTTGGTGAGATTAGACCAACTTTTACTTCTGAAGATGTCAGAGCCCTGCTTTTTTAATATGTTGTAGACAAGCCCCAATGAGGCACATTCAAGTTGGATGGGACTCCCTAGCACTTAGCATGCCTGCGCGGGAAGAGGGGCAGTTGGCCTACATTTGAATGGGGCATTTTGAACGATAAAATGAATGGAAAGTGATTACCCAAACGGCCCATCCTTCAACTAGTCATAACTTCTCACAACATGGTTGAATTTGATGGGATATTATGAACTGGGTAAACTGGGTGAGATGGGTGAACTGGGTGAGATGGGTGAACTGGGTGAACTGGATGAGATGGGTGAACTATGGATTTGTCACCGAACTCGGCCCAAATTCCCATAGAAAGCAATGGGCTAGGACCCTGAAAATTGAACGGTCAGTTGACCTTTGGCCAATGACCATGTGGTATGAAAACCAAGGGGAAATTCCAAACACTTTTCCCATAGTGAATTATGGATTTCTCACCGAACTCTGCCCAAATTCCCATAGAAAGCAATGGGCTAGGACCCTGAAAGTTTAACAGTCAGTCGACCTTTGGCCAAAGACCATGTGGTATGAAAATCAAGGGGAAATTCCATACACTTTCTGCGATGGTACACTTTCTGCTATGGTAAACTCCGTACACGTAGAAATTACGGCCTTTTGACTCAATTCTGCCTAAAGACACCTAGAAAACAATGGGCTAGGAGGCTGAAATTTTCACATTAAGTCAACCTCTGCCCCAAGATGAAATGGTCTGAATATCAACGGGAAATTCTGTACAGTTTTCCCATAGTGATTCATGGCATTTAGCATTTATTTGGCTTAAATAGACGTTCAGTTAATACCCCTAGAAAGCAATGGGCTAGCACGCTGAAAATTTCACAGTCAGTCGGCCCTTGGCCACAAACCACGTGGTATGAAAATCAATAGGAAATTCGGTACACTTTTCCCGTAGTAATATATGGCATTTTTCTTCATTTTAAAGTTATTTGGCCTAATTACCCCATAAAACAATGGGCTAGGACCGTGAAATTTTCACAGTCATTCCATCTTTGCCCCATCGTTAAATGGTATAAAACTCAATGGGACATTCCAAACACTTTTCCCATAGTGAACTATGGATGTCTCTACCCAGATGACACTTATGTTCCGACATGGCCTTCAACAGTCTTTTCTCTCAAAATGTCCACTTTAATTTAAAGTAGAGATTTGATTCATTTTCTCCTTCAAAGAGGGGCTCGTCACCATTACACACCTATAATCTGGGCCTCGTAGCTGCAAGTTAAAGTCCCCAAAAACAGCCCCAAAAGTCAAAATTGAGGCATATGACCTCATCTTTCGGCCTGTTTTGGCAAGTGAGAAACGGGCCATTAAATCGTAGTGAAAGGTTGGAACTGCCTGATTTTTGCATAAATCAGTCGCCTGTGATAAGGTGATGCAGGATCTAAAGCGAGATATCTGTAGAACCTTGGGAAAGCTAACTTCCGGTAGCAGCATGCTAACGACTTGAATCCAATTGAACCTTGAAGAGGGTCCTGTTTTGTCCATCATATGTGAATTTCATCAAAGAAGGCCATTGACAAGTGTTTTAAAATTGATCAATATTAAAAAGTGGTCACAATCCAGATTTTACCAGTCTTTTCTCAAACTTTTTATACTTTAAAAAGGGGTAGGGTTTTAAATCCCTTTCTGCCTCAAAGAGGGGCTCGTCACCATTACACACCTATAATCTGGGCCTCATAGCTGCAAGTTAAGGTCCCCAAAAACAGCCACAAAGGGCTTAATTGGGCTCAATTGGGGCCTTATTCACTTATATTTTGGCATATGCAAGAATGGCCATAATTTCTCAAATATGGGTCCTAGAACCCCCAGATTGTGCACACACATTGTGGACAAGGCCTACAATAGGACCACCTGGAAAAAATCCCTCTAGATTATCCAGAACTGATTTTTGCCTGTATCAAACTCAGACTTCAGCATGGGGTACATGTCCCTAAGCTGTACACCCTGTCGTACTCTTGATGAGATCAGACCATCTTTTACTTCGGAAGATGTCAGAGCCCTGTTTTTTTAATATGTTGTAGACAGGCCCCAATGAGGCACATTCAAGTTGGATGGTACTCCCTAGCACTTAGCATGCCTGCGCGGGAGGAGGGAATTGGCCTACATTTGAATGGGGGGATTTTGCCAGGATAAAATTTATGGAAAGTGATGACCAACTGGCCCATCCTTCAAATAATCATAACTTCTCACAACATGGTTGAATTTGATGGGAAATTGCTTGGCAACATTCCCCTTGATGACTTGAATAGGAAAATATTACGGAAAAATCTGCAGACCCTCTGGAATGCTATCTCCTGTTAGCAGCATGCTAATGACTTGAATCTAATTGTACCTTGAAGAGGGTCCTCTTGTGTCCATCATATGTGAACTTTAGCATAAAAAGCCATTTACAAGTGTTTTTATTGCACCCAACAGAAACAGCAACATGTACACATCATTAACAGTCTTTTCATAATATGTTAGTTAAATACACATATAAATACTTCTGTTGAATACAATGGCTTGTAAATAGTTGTAGTTTCTATTTTATGAATATCAATGGTTGTATAATTTTTTAACAGTTCAAAAATGCTTCTATTACTTAACTTCATTAGAAATGCTTGTTTCATTTCAATGTCCTTTTTTAATTGAATTTTTTTTTTACATACTTTATACTAAATTCTAGTTGAGCAATAAAGTCTCAACTTAAGCAGGTATTTTATGTAATCCTTCCGTTTTAGTAATTACTATTACCTGTCTAAGTTATTAACAACGGCTGCAGACCAGGCCGAGCCTCAGAGCTCCCTCATGCTGATCGTGACCGAAGGAGTGGGGGATGGGTGAGGTTACGGTGGGGACAGTCAATGTCATGTTCTGTGTAAAGTACCTTAAGTTTCATTGCTGACATTACACAAAACCTGACGTTTACCATCATCATGGGGACCATGGCGTGGCCCCTCCCCCATCAGTGCATGCGCCCGTGGAGAGGTGACTCACTGCCTCAGACTGTCGAGCGGCTCCACACACATGTAACTTGACGGGCTAGCTGTGGAACCTGGATGGAAATGGTAAGTTTTTAATTATTGTCCTTGCTCCTAATGTTGGTACATGTACTGCCATATAAAAAGAGCTGTTGCAATGTGCTGGAAGTTAACCGAGATGGACAGCTAATATTAGCTAACACTAAGCTAACATGTGCAGCTAGCATGTGCAGCTAACAGAGCTGTGAGTGGAGCTGGGTCTGGATAAAGGTGGAGGTGGGTCTGGATAAAGGTGGAGGTCTGAACAGACGTGAGTGCAGCTTCCTGCTGTCACAGTGTTTTAACACATTGATATTCAGGCTAAATGTAGCCTCTGCTCCAAGGAGATGAACTACAGCAACAAGGGCTCACATGTCCTCTCATCACACTGTTCACTGTTTCGGGCTTGTCACCTTTTTCACTCATGAGTTTGCAGGTATGCGATCTGAGACCAGCCTACCGTTAACGGAAGGCTGGACAACTAATTACAGTTAACTACAAATGGATAATTTACACATCGTGGGGCTTTTACAGTCACAAAATGATATTTAGATATTGTTTAGAATTTATATTTGATCATCATTATCTTTTCCCACAGAACGTGAATATTATGCTCAACAAAGAGACATATTTGACATATTGAGTCAAGGTTAACTTTAAAAAAAAGTATTTCTTCACATGTAAGCAGATATTGTAATTCAAATAACCATGGGTATTGAAGTAGAATATTTAGCCTCATACTTTCAGAAATAAGTAGATCACCTTACTATAATGCAGCCTATAAGACCAGAACAAATTACTTTTAATTTCAGTCAAAATGTAATAATAGCAGCTCAGGCAACAATTTTAATTACATAAAATTCTACCACTGCAGCTTGAAATACTGAGAAAGTCTTTTGTAATAGTGGAGAATATTATACTGAATACTTCAGGGAGTCTATTGGTTTCAATCCCAAACTGATCATACTCTCAGGGTTTAAATCATATAACTATTTAAAAATAGTCTAGACGCAAATGAAACACATTTTGACCCATCAAAGATGATGTTGAAGTTATTAGTTCATCGTAAACCATATTAACATTTCTATCCTCTAATATATTTGCAGGCGCTGATGTGACAGATGGCTTTAACCCTGAACAGACCAACGAGGTAGGATATGTCATCTTCTTTGGGTTCTTAATTGACAGTTAACCTGCTCGACTGTGAATGTCGAACAGAAATCAAAACAATGCTAGAGTAATTCATTTCTTACAGACTACAGCTAGTTAATCACACATATTAGACTTCCATTATTACGACAGTGTTTCCCACAAGGATAAATTAAATAGTTTGCACTGCAGCCACTTATTCATAATGTCTGATGAAATATAAGTTGTAGTATTTGTTGTTTGGTTGTGTATTATTTTATTTATGTAAAACAGTGTAGACTGGTAGGTAGGTAGGTAGGTAGACTGGTAGGTCGACTGATAGGTAGGCAGACTGGTAGGTTGGGAGCCTGTCTAAACATTACAAAAAAATGATTTGTTTTTCAGGAAGAACACCAGCGGTCCAGTGACAATACCGATATTCTTGACCCCACTCCAGCTGATGTCGATGAGGACACAAGTGTTCCAGAGCTCATGAGAACCGACAGTGGAGTTGTAAGTTTATTTGCAAAACTTCACATTCTAACATGAAAAGGGCCATGACATCTGTCAGTTTACAGGAATCAGGGTAATATTTTCAGAGGCTGTGATGATTATTGAAAGCGGTAATGTGAAGTGCCACTACGAGACAAAGCACAAGTCTTTTGAGCTAACGTCTCGCATCTCAAATAAAGGCACAGGAAAATAAACGTAAGAGCCCAGCACTCAATTTCTTTTCTAAACATGTTGCCTAGTTTTAGTCTATTGTTTTGTCTTGACATTTATTATTGTTAAATGCTTGTGATTTTACAATGAAGAATATCCAAGTCTAATCCTTTCTTTTTTTTAAGCTCAACAGACAAATGCTCAGAGACAAAAGAGAACCTCTATCAAGTTCTGAGTACAGTGATGAGGATGATCCACATCCAGCCAAAGGTAATATTTCGAGTAAATGTGAGGATTGTGAAAATTTCTGATAAAATATTTCTCTTGGAAAGAAAGCACACACTGTCCAGGTACATTGCTAGCCTTAATCATTTGCATGCCTTTTACCTTGCCTGTATTATTTATTGATTTATTTCCAATCACTTTCCCTAATACAGTTTCCTTAAAATACCACATGAGTGTTTATTCTGTGGGCACCAACAGATTGTAGACACTATTTGATTGGATGTATGAAATTAATTGAAAGTCTGTTATTCTCAGTTTTGCTTGTGTTTTAATAGGTAGTTTGGATGAAAAGATGCTGGTTGGAGAGGCCTCTGGTCAATCACACACAAAAAAAGGTAATCTTTTCAAAGTTTTTCAGTTTCTCACCTAGGATCAAGTTATTTAGTGAGTCCACTGACATGAGAATACATTTTATAGATTCCCTATCCAAAATAGAAATAAACTAATAAACTATCATGTATCGTTATGTAGTATGTAACTTAGTTAATACGTGTATTAAGTAGTTCAAATGAGCTCCACCTTTACCAGCTGCAACATTAAAGTGATACATTCATTAATGCATCGATAATTATTATCCAATGATTTCAGCCTACTATAAATATATTATTTTGTCCATTCTGCATAGTGAGTATACTTTAACTTTCAATATTACTCTGTGCGTTTCTATCACGCACCTGGTTTTTGTGTGCCCAGGTTTTGAGGCTAATGAAACACCATATTAAAGTAACTGGCATCATTACGTAAGGAAAAATAATTTCACATCATCCAGTATATTGAATTCAGAATCATCTATGTAAAGGACTCATTTGTTCAGGTCAGTAGATCTCATCTAGTCCTAAATCACATAATGTCCTCTGGACTAAATGGACAATGACCAGTTGTTTTAAATGAAGTACTCCACTTGTGTCATGTAATACTGAAGCTAGTGTTAGTAAACCGTGTCTTTGTTCATACTTCTGCAACTACCGTCTATATTTCTGCTGCGAGTTCTATTTTTGTATTAGACACTGTTGCTCCAAATACTTATGTTACTGCAACTACAGGTTGTTCTACTCGTATTTTGTGTACTGCTACAGTCAAGATCGATACAACATTATAGCCTCAGTACTTGCTGGTTTTTGAATAACATTAAATTACTGTCTCATTTTATTCAGGGTCATCACAAACAAAAAAACAGAAGTGGACCAACGACGAAATCCAGGCTGTGGAAAAAACACTCATGGACCACATCAGATCTTGGAAGGTTCCTGGAATGCATTCAGACGTCACCACTAGCTCTCAAAGGAAGGAGGTGGGAGGCAGTGAAATTTTACACAAAAAACCGAATTGATGCACTAAAGCGAAAGTCTTTGCAAGAAAGGTAAGCTTTTACATTTGTGCACTATTGTGTTCAGATGGAAGACCACAGGTACAATCTTTGCTGGACATTTATGCACTTCTGTTGCTGGACGTTGTTCAATATTGTCAAATGGAAGGTTTAACAGGTTTTTTGTTTTTTTTGAAGAATTCATAATCGTGCCTGTTCTCTTTGACATTCCTCCTTTTCTTTGTTAAATATTTGAATATTTCTATTTGCGTTACGGCATTAAAGTTGTACGAATCTATTTTGTGATACACAAACATATTTTCGTTGTATTTTTTGTTATTTAAAACCATTTCACTACACTTAAAAAGTGTACATTGCAGTGCAGTTGTAATAGAAGTTGTACACAACAGTTGTGAGGCATTGAAAGGTTTTGAAACAGTAAGTGTTGAAATAATGTTTACAGAATTACAATTTAAGTATTGTAGTAGTCAAGTTCAGTATTTGTTTTGCAAGTGAAATACTACTTTGAAATATTATGCTGAGAGCATTGCAGTTGTGATACTGTGATATTCAGCTCCATCATTTGTAGGTTTTTTTTTCAACTGAAATACAAAGCACTGAATATCACAGTATCAAAACTGTAATGCTTTCAACTGTAATATTCAGTGTACTATATCTGAAAAATGCACAGAACTTTGAAATAAAGCTGTGAAGTTTGAACATTTCTGATTCTGATCTGACATTTACATTGAGTGGAGTTCAATATACACAGATGAGTCATTATACAATTACAACATTTAATGGTGAATCCACAAATGCAATATTAAATGAATTAACAAAATATAATACAGAAACAACTCTTTTTTTTAAATAAAGCTCTAGTTTCTATAAACGTACCCTCCATTGAATACCTTATATAGGCTTGAATACCTTATATAGGCTTGAATACCTTATATAGGCTTGAATTCCGTATATAGGCTTGAAAGACACATTTTTAACAGTGTCCCCTGGTGGTGGTTTGTATTATGACATGATAGGAGCGTCCCCGCTGGGATAGAAACACCAGACAAAAATTCAGTTTTTTAAATTTGAGAAGTTTTGATACTTGAGTTGATATTTTGGTTCCCAGGACCAAAACAAAATTTATGTGATGAAAAGTATGCCGTTATTCCATTCAGAAAATGAGGTCCCCACGCGTAACCTCTACACAGGCGTCCCCACCATGTAGCAAAAACGTGTATGTGTGTGTGTGTGTGTGTGTGTGTGTGTGTGTACGGTCAACCATGGCCCCATACGTCACGCCTGTCATAGAACGTTACACACCAGCCTCGCACCCTGTGTGGGCCTTTAGCATCCATCAATCGCAATCTCGAGCCCTGACCCTTCACTGTGAAACCAACAACCTTTACAGTGAGCCAATCAAAACCGAGCATCGGCAGAGTGATGACTGACGCGTCCAATCGGAGCGAAAGCAGAAAATCAGGGTCAGTGAAAAACGGTGCTGCATTGGCGAGAATGGATCATGGAAGTGTGTGTGTGTTTCTGTGTGTGTGTCTCCTGCAGGCATGGTTTATCCAATCACTTGCCATCAGTGTTTCTGTCAGTCTGCCAAGAAAAGCCCTCGACGGTGCCATTGTCTTTAGGGCCAAAGACGGGCACGGACACACACACACACACACACACACCACTCGCATCCACCTCCCAATTTATTTGTTCTTAGTGAGCAGCGAGAGGAATATTTGATGCAAATTCATGATCGCACACAAACACGTCAACACACATTCATATACCCGCTCGGATTTCAGCATAGAGCGTCGTCGATGGGATTCTGGAAACGCAGTTCCAGATCACACGTTTACGATTCCCTTTTTAATCTCGGTAGATTCATGCATCTGAGAAAAGCGCTTGCTCTTGAAACGTGCTTAAAATATTCATACAAGATGTTTTATGTTGTGAATACTCGCCCTACACGCCTGAAAGGCTTTTTGTACACTGAACAACATTATCCCTGACGGTAGTGAATGAGGCTAATATAATTCTACAAAACGTTAGTTGCCCTTTAATAGCCAGCTCTGTCATAAAAACATCAATAACCGCTTTTATATGAAGTCACATTAGTAAGGTACCGCTTAAAACTACGACTAAATCGATTTTTTAATTTCCCTACAGTTGTATAGCTCATTTTAATCTCCAGTTTTCATTATCCATAATGTCTCTTGTCTGTGTGGGTAACCCACAGTGGGCCTGGCACTCCCTCCTGATTCGTCCCTTCACAAACAATTTCTTTAAAAATACTCTTTCTTGTTCTCCATTTCCCTGCAGCTCTCTCTCCTCTCCGTCACACTTACTCTTGTTTAGAAATTTCCATTTTCTTCTGAGTTTTACTGTTTATGATTCTTTATATTTATATCTGTGTAGTTGTTATAAACATGTTCACACCAATGTTTCGTGTAACACAGCTTGGTCAGTTACATATCCTTCTAGCGTAAGTTTAGCATGTGTCAGTGGCGGTACGTCCACATATGCTCGTTACATGAATTGTGTCTTTATAAAATAAACTTCTGTCTTCACAGGAAGTTATGTTCAGGCAGCAAAACCACTGAGTTAGGTTTAGGAAGAGAGCGTGGTTGACGTTAACTTGATTGTGACGAGCAAGTGACAACTCTACTCGTTTGCACTGCGGACTGACGCACACTTCAGGTCCGTCCAGCCTCCAAGTCTCGCTGCACCAGGTTTGTCAGTTGAGTACTTTGGCAGTGCAGGGAAAATACAACACAATTCATATTCTTTAAAATGTATAAAATGCAATGAGGAGGTTTGCAGGTCAGCCCGACTGTCGTCTCAGAAGAGGTGTTATCAACCGCCAGCTGGACCCTTGTGTGGGACTTGGCATGAACAGAGGTCCTTCAAGAGACCGGTCCATTGTGAAGTGCTCAAGTGCACACAAGAGCAAAAAAACACATGCGCCGCAAACCATATTGTTTGCTCTGCTGTTGACTTTTCCTTTAGCTTTTCATTTCAAGCTTCTTGATCTTCCACAAGGCCACTAGACTGCAGCATGTTAATATCCGTTTTTTTATTTGTAAAAGCCAGAAGCTCTATGGTCATACCGTCTTTTATGAACACAACGCTTCATGCCCATAAATACTCCAAAAGGCCACTGGCCCACAATATGTCCATTTCCCTCTCTGTCTTTGAGCCAGTTGTTACAGCTCGACAAGCTCTCTCACTCATATTTAACAGCCCAGGAATAAAATGATGCTACCCACATTCCTAAAGGCTTAAAGATGCCGTTCTCAAAGTGGCACAACATAAATCAGCCGGCGGAGATAAGAGCCGATGGGAGAGACAGTAAGTGAAAAGAAAGGGACCAAACACACCAGAGTGGTATTTGAGGTGTTTGGATGAAAGGGTTACATTAACAATTTCATTTAAAATAATCAGAATCGAGCATTTCCTCAAAACAGGAACCTAATCCAACAAACTTTACTTTTTATCGGAATAATCGTCGGGCGTTGTGTTCTGTCATAGAAGTTGTTCTCTGTTGACGCTGCTCTCCCCTCCCTCCTCATTCTCTGTTGAGAGTGATTTATCTACTCTTTGTTTTCCCTCCGTCTCCTCTCTCTGTCTTTCCTTCCTTCATTAATTACACAGATTCTCTCTGAGACTGGATCATGATTTACCATCCCAATCCCTCCACCCTCCCCCTGTCGTTATTCATAACACAACCATTCCCTTGTATCCGAGTTGTATATTTCCTTCTGTCTTTGTCTATTTTCTACGATATCTTATTCAAGATGTTGCCTGTTTTTTTACCCCATCTTCATATCTTAAGTATCCTCTTTGCTTCCTATAGCCTTCCTTCCTCACCAGACCTTCCTCCTTTCCTTCCCCTCCTCCCTGAAACTTTTATCTGTCACAGTTTCTTTCACAATGAGAGGAAGTGTATTATATCAAAAAAGAGAGCCAATTGATGGATATGTGACAGGTCAGCATCTCGTAAACTGAGAAGCAGGGCATCATTTGAATGAAACGCTCAAAATGGCCGTGGATGGATGGATGAATGGATGAATGGAGAGCAAGAGAAGGCAGCTGAGTGTTCATATCCATCAGACGTTTTTTGGCATACCAAGAGTCATTGGCTGAAAGTGAGAATGATCACGACTGTAAATCAAATCTCTAAATACACCTGTGAGCACATGCGCCTGTAAAGTAGCTGATTCCCTTGATTGTGCGTGCTGAATGACCACCTATTAATATTACTCAGACATCATTTATTTTTCTCTGTGTGTGTACACGATGCATGTGTTTGTGTGTTTTAATGGAGTCATTTAAGTCGCCTATGTAAATGGTGGTGATGATGAAGTGTGTGGATCTTCAGAGTCGGTGCTACTCAGAATAACGCCTGAGGATCCTCAGTGCCACTGCAATCTATCACTGTAATGGGCTCTAAACGTGTGTGTGTCTGCGTGCGTGGAGGGTTGTGTCTTGGAAACTCCTTCAGCTCCGACTCCAGCTGGGCTTTCCTGCAGCGACCAGCCCATTCCGGCCTTCAGTCGGCTCTCCATCCTGCCCACCTGCAGAGAGAAGTGTGTTGGATATCCAATTAGCCTGTTGGCTGTTGGCCTCTGGTGGTCCAATTATATTGAAAAACCTACAGTGTGTTTGCAGGTTTTAGCCACTAATCACGTATCAAGCCATTATTAAATACATGCTTTACTTACTTTTTTAAAAATATATTTTCTTACAGTTCCAGGAGGCAATTGGTTTCCATGTGATATTGCCCACTATGCATACACCGATAATATACATAGTATGTAAATCAACTGGCCAACTTAAAACTTACTGAAGTTATATCTTTCTCCAGTAAAGTAGGACTCATCTCCTCTCTTTCTCACTCATCCAGCACATGGTGCTTGCTCTTCTTTGCTCTCCATTCGCCCTGTGCGTTCCCTCCTTCACTCTCTTTTACTCTCCTTCACTTTCGCCCAGTCTTTTGCAGTTCCCTCCTCCTCCTCCTCTCTGTGACCCAGTTTTAACCCAGTTGGCTCCGGTGGTTAGCAGAGATGGAAATAAGCAAGAGAGAGCATAGGTTGCTCGGAGGTTGCAAAAAAAGTGCATTTGAGGGAGTGAGAGAAAGGAGGAGTTGCCACACATATAGCAAGCCATGCACAGCTTGAAGCAGACAGGCAGTAGGTTAATGGCTATTAGCTGTAAGAGTTAGCATGGCTTAGCAGGGTCACAGTGCCCACACAGGCTAAGTCGCTGTGTAATCTCTGTTATCTGGAGATTATAGCATGCGTGTTGTCACATTCACACATCATCCGTTCATCTGCTTCCCCTATACTTGCTCTTTCTTTCCAATTCCAGTTTATTTCAATTGGAAAGATGCCAAGCTGCTCGGACATGATCTCAACTGAGCAGGATACAGAAGCATCTCTCTCTCCGTGCGTGTATGTAAATAAATTAATAAATCAAAACAAGTCCTATTTGTCAACCCTATTGTGCCGCCTTATCTGAAATGATAATGAAATGAGATGATTGTCTTCATGCAGCTACTCAGAGGTCAGAGTAGCTGCAGAAATGGTAAAATTGGAGTTGAAGGATATGTAGGGTGGTGTGAATAAACACTCGATGAGGGAGTTTTATTGCATGTTTGGTCGTGTGTGTGTGCCTGAGTGAGTGAGGCAGAGCGTATAATAGGAAGAGATAAATGCACAGGCAGGCAGATTGCCATCTGGTCCCGTTGAAATCAGTTTGAATAAATGCAGATGGTTTCTTTCTAAGCCCAATATAATCCGGTCATAGTAATGACTCGCTACTTACACCCAAAGAAGCCAAGCCTGGCAGAAGGAGGCGTTGAGAAAAGACAAGCAGGCCCAACATATATTCACTGCTCTGCCTCAATATGAACAACCTTATGGAGTCAGAGATAGAACCTATTCCTAAAGCAGAGGTGGAACTTTATATACGAGTATAGATTAAAAAAAAAATATTAATGTCCGGAGAACTCGGGTATTAGTTATTATATTATTATTCATTTCGGGTATTGCTAACTGGTGCTGAAAGCTCTATTTCACTCCTTGAAATTATTTTGAGAACATGATATTTTCATTATTTCTCTGATACCATTTATTGTCCGAGAAGACAATCTGAACTGTATGTTGTCAGCGTTTATCTTGGTATGGCAGCTTTTCTTTGTTTCTATGTTGACGTTCATTTGAAACCATTTTCAAAATAACTCTATTTGAATTGATGTAAATGTTTTGATGTTCCTACTGTCGGCCTTTGGTGCCATCTTGTAAAGTTAATGACTCATCACTCATGTTAATCATAGTTGATTGATTGAGTGATGTCATTTGCGTATTGTAACCTGATTGGTCTACATCGGTCTACCGACCTATTTAAGACATGGTCTCTCATTGGTGTGTAAAGTAACCTGATGAAGGTCTGTGTACCCAAACAAGGGAAGAAGACAGTGTGTTTATTCTAGAGTATAGTGTGTAAAAAATTGCATAATAAAGTTGCAAGTGCCACCAATGTTTTTGTTCGAAAGCAAGAATAAAGACTTTTTCCCCAACTAGAAATAAAATGCCAAGAGTTAAAGAATCTGAGGGAGGGAAACAGTGTGTCTCCAACAGGAACAATATTCACCTAATTAAACATGAAAGGATGTCATGTGGCTCATGTCACTTCCACTTGTTGCGCTGCAGGTGCATGCTCTTATCTGAAAGTGAAAAGAGGACAGGAGGAAGTGTCGGAGGAGAAATAGAATTCCCAAAAGACGTCATTGACAAAAATACAATCACACACACACACACACACACACACACACTGTACGAACAGATGTGTGAGCACGGATCGCTTAGGCTGATGTTGTGGGTTAATATCCAGCGTGCCAAACATTAGCGAAAAGCATGAGTCAGCATTTTCTGTTTCCAGAGAAAATTTGTTGCGGATCCAAAATTCAGCACAGCAGCAAAGTGTTGGCTAAGTGACAGGGAGCCCCAGATCCAACAGGAGCAAGTGTCCCTCGAGTGTTACAAAAGACCTGCGTAAGCTCTTCTGAGACAGGCAGAGAGGGGGAGAGAAGCTGAAGGGAGAAGGCCATGTGATCCAGGGTCAGCGCTCATCTTCCGCTGAACTTATGAGCGTTGATTATTTCCAGCCCGAACAGACACAGGGACCTGCAGAGTCTGTGTCTCCACGTGTCCCTCCCTCTCTTCCTCTGTGGTGTTATCAACACTGACACGCTGTAGCTACGGGCTATGTGCTGCTTACCCTGTCCTCTCTCCAGCTCTTAAGTTTGGCAGATAGTGCTAACAAACACACGCAGACATAACCGACATTAAACATATCCGTCCCGAGAGCGAGGTTAAAGGCAAAACATCATCGCACAGGAGATTGTTTCACATCCCAATAATGTTTGCTGTGGCTATGTATAGCAGCCTGCCTGCTAGTTTAGCCTTTGGCTGTCTTTCACATGAGTGTGTGTGTGTGCAGATTGCCTGTTCTATAGAATAAACACAATGAGTACACATTGTTTGCATTAGTCTCAGTGGCTATTTTGAGCTATGTAAAGAAAGACAATATTTTAGGGCTACTTTGTAAGATTTGTCACAAGATTTGATCTCAGCCTGATATGAGGATCTCAGGTTCAGCACCACGGACAGCGGTCGTTCCATAGTTCAGTGTAGACGAGTTATAAAAGATGCACTTGAGCGGAGCAGGAAACAGTTTGTGTACTGCAAGGTTACAATTAACTTTCATGAAGTGAAAACACTCTGTGAAAGGATTAAAGTCGTAAGACAAAAACATGGACAACTCCCAGAGCGGACAACGCGGCGGTAGCAACCTGACAATCACAGTAGCCCCGCCCTAAAGCGTCCCCTGCTTTATGGTCTATTTGACTCTAAATGGACCATAATTTACGACATGAGCATCATGCTGTATTGAAGAAGACTTGGATCTAGAGATTGAGACCATAAACTCGTGTTTACAATGTTTACTGAGGTAATAATGAGGGTCATTTTGTCATCGATTTCTGCACAGACTTCTTCTTGCAACCAGAGGAGTCGCCCCCTGGTGGCTATTAGGAAGAATACAGGTTCAAGGCACCCCATTGGCTTCACCTTTCAGACCAGGAGGTTGCCGCCTGATTTTAACTGAAACCGTTTCCTCACCATGTGCAATATTATAGGCTGCATACGTGTATGGAAACAGTAATAAACTAATATTTATAAGTAATACCACATGAAGTACTGTTGACGGTCTCCATGCTGCTTACTCTGCTCTAAACTTTTGCTACTCAGTTGTGATGACAAAAGGAGAAGAAGTTGACGAGACTGTCCCAGCTGAGAGAGACAATCCTCGTCTAATCACCTTGATCCCATCCTTCAACGCATTGCTCTCACACAGTGGAGCAGAGGGGCCCTTCTCCCCCCTGTATGCCTGAGAGTCTTCACCAGAGTGCTCACTTATGGTGGAAGGAAGGAAGGAAGGATGTGCCCAAGTGGAGCAGAATCCAGCTGAGAAAGCTGTGACTTCATGAAAGGTAGTCCCATGTGGTTCCACTCCTTCAGTCAGACAGAGAATGTCTCAGCAGACCCTGAGCATCACACTTTTCAGAACTAAAATAAGAAAAGCTGCACCAAACCAAGGCTTTCATCCCATCTGCCATTTGCTGACATGGACATTTTTGGGAGGGTTTGCAAGTAATTTAAATTGTTCTCATGGAAAACATGGAAAAAAGACAGAAACAGTGGAGTTGGATGAGGTAATACTCATTCAAACACCTGGTACCTTATTGTTTTACAGGTAATGAGACATGCAGTACATGCTGGTTTGAATGACAGTGTTTGAAATTAAGAACAGGATATTACAGAGCTTTCAGAGTGGATCACCCTCTTTAAATCAGCCCAAAGGGTGAGCTGAATGATTTAGCTCAGTAGCTCCTGACACACCTCTGAATGTTGTGGTCTAATTTCTCTCTGCTGCCTCAATCTATAAGCAGCTGACGTCTGGACCTTTGACCTCAGCCTGATCACAGCTTCCCAGATCTAAATGAATCATAAATGCTTCGACTTCACACTGATTTGGTAACGATCAGATGGGACTGTGGTCCTGGGTCATAACGCTGTAAAGAGGGAGACGTTTTAGACCTTTCTCTCACACTTGTTTCAGATCACATGCTTAACGTAGGAGTGTTAAATAGTCAGAAATATGGCGGTGCAGATCATCATCTGCGTATGATGAAACCTCAATTGCATAACAGAGAACAGAGAAAGGGAACAGTGTGCAGAAATAGATAACTGCAAAATGAATTCATTTTTTTATATTTGGTACCACTGACCTTGCCTTCTGCCTTTTATCTTCCTTCAGATATCACTGACATGTCTGTCGGGTTGAGTCTGAGCAAAGACATTGAAGCTCACTTCCCCTCAACGTTAGGAGGGAGGTGGGGAAGGCAGAGGAGAAACCTGCAGTCTTTTTTACCTCTATATTTACCACGTCTCCTCATTTCTTTCTTGTGTCCTTTCTCTTTAAGCACGTCTTCTTTTCATTACAAGAGCTCGCCCACCAGCAGGACATCTTCCCCTGCTCCCCACTTCCGTAGTGTGACTCCGCTTATGAATGCAAGAATAGTTTTTCCACAACTTGCATTTAATTTCAAGGTTTAAAAGGATAATAACACAAGAGCTTTTCTGAGGTTGCGCCAACTGTCCTTCAGGCTGTTCCTACTAATGGACAATTTAGAGATACTGAAAAAGATGATAAAAGTAATAGTAAGTGCAGATTAAAGGATTCATTTTCTTCCCCTAAGAAGAAGCAATTTACTTTTATTCATTCCTGTACAGTATGAAAAACAACTTCCGCAGGTCAGCACGATTGGTACTGTTTCATTTTATGTCCATTGTGCTTCAGTTAAATGGTTTTAACTCAGTACTGTTTTCTATTGAACTGAAGTTTTTCTTAATCATCCGTCAGTGACGGGGAGGCATTAGTGTCCGAGCCAAGGAGCAATGCCTCAAAGGCATCAGGGCTCCTGCCAGTGTATTGCAGTCAGTAATAGCATTAGTAATACCAGTCTGCGATGATGCCATTTTTATCAATCACACACACACTAAATGCCACAGGAACTCCCACACACAAACACCTCCTGTCACGTTCCCTTAGATATACCAGACTGTCATTTAGACGTATTCATGTGCTGTCCTTCCCTGAGATATTTATAAAACATTTCCATGGAGGGGAGAGCGTGGGACGCTTCCTAAAAACACCAGAGGGAATCTGTAATGGAATTCATGTCTCCACTGGCATGATTTGCAGTGACTGCTCAAATCAGACTTTTCAACTTGTGCAACACAGACCTCATCTCCTCATTGCTATACAGACACGCACCCATCATCAAAACAAGTCATTAGCCAATCATCAAAGCGTGTGCATGAACAGATCCAGTACACAAACAACATCACTCATACCCACAACAGTGTCAGTGATGTAATCACGGACACATCCGCATCATTTATCGAGCTTACTGTGCCCGATGACAGACTGCTGTAGGCAATGACAGCTCTCGCTCATACACGCGCATTTTTGGACTCTGTAATCTTTCAAGTCAAATCCCTTTTATTGACCACGGAAATGATTTCAGAGTAAAGGCCCGAGGGTGCTGGTGTGCGAGTAGGCCTGTGCACGTGCCCCCAATATGAACACGCTCTCACCCGGTTACTCACCGCATCTCCTGAGTTATACGCAGGATTGTTGCCGTAAACATCCCCCACATCACAGGGCTTGATGTCCAGCCGAAAATCAAACATGAAGGCGTGTCAGTCTTGCTCAGGGTGTCATGCGTGTACTTCCATTGATTCATGTCATTACAAACCGAAAGAGCTTACATTTGTTGGGTTGAGGTCACATATTTATTCTCACGTAATCTACCAGCAGTTTGCGCTTGCATGCATTGGTTTGGTTTTCACGAAGGACACTTCCTTGTAGCAAAAGTTGGGCGAACCCTTTTTATTGGATAACCCTGCGTTGCATTGCCAGAGCCCTCTGCAGTGGCAACCCCACTATGCAGACAGGCAACAAGAAAATGCAAAGACCGGAAATAAGGGAAACAACTCACTGGAAAACTTGACGCTAGGAACAAGGAACACTTGTTGAAACTAAACACGAGGTAAAGGACACGACCACGAGACACATATGCACGAAGACAAACTGAGGGGCACTGACAAACCGATGCTATTTGATGAGTTGGGTTATTGTGTGATATCATATCCTAATATGTCTATATTTGTTGCACCAGTTGCAAGTGACTGCAGCTTTAGTGAGTGTGGATGTGAGAGGTTTTTCTGTGTGTGTGTGTGTGTGTGTGTGTGTGTGTGTGTGTGTGTGTGTGTGTGTGTGTGTGTGTGTGTGTGTGTTAAGCTCTCCCATGTGCCTGTAAGTTGAAAGCAGTGGTTTGGTAATCGCGTTCCCCCTCGATCCCCTTTACGTCTTATCTCTCCTCTCCCCTCTGCTCTAACCTTCATCCCCATCTCTCTGCAGCCCTACAACCCATCTTCTCTATTTCTCCTCAAGCCCTCCATCCGTTTATCCAGATTCCCCTCTGGTCTCCCTGCAGCCCCCATGTCTCCCCTCCCCAGCTTCCCCAGCTTCCCCAGCTTCCCCTCCGCCATGGGGCATCAGGCACTACATCACACTGAGAAGGGTGCCTGCTCCAAAACAATCACGGCTCGTTTATTTCACGGCCTGTTTTGTGTTCACATCGCACCGAAGCTTCAAGCTGAAACGTATTTCGTTTAGTTCGGGTTAGTACATACAACTACACAGGAGCTTGTTATTATGAATTTCACCAGGTACTTAAAGACCGAGACACACGTTGAGTGATTTTTACTGGCAACTTTATGTCACCGGATGCTTTACGCTGCATGACGTTACATCTGTAGCTCACCTTTCGTTTTTTCGAACCAAGTAGTTTTGTTGCCTGAATCGACCCGCTGCCGTTTCACAACGTTAGCCACGCGCTAACCTTCAGCGTCACGGTACTACGCTAGAGGCCAAGTAGGACAAGTAGGGATGAGATCACATCGTAGTTGCAATGGGTTGCAAATGCTGTTTCTCACAAAGGAAGGTGGTCGTGATTTCTCTGTTTCCAGTTTGACGATATTAAGGTTTTTATCTTGTTTTGGTGCAGTCGTTTTGAGCTGCTGACATTTTCTTCCACTGCAGTGGCAATAATTGCAGATCCTCAGGCTGAGTATTAGTTGGCTTTATAAAAATAAAAAAACCCAATATTTCGAAGTACCTTTCTCCATGCGCCCACACCTCACTCACAGTGGCCAAAAGGCACAGTTGGACTCACATTTGTGAAAAATAATGGAAAGACATGTCACTCCTCTGAATTATTGTGATTTTTTTCATCTAATTTAAAATGTCCATGCAGGAAATGGGCATTTCAGGTGGAAAATTGTTTTTCTCTTTCAAAAGAATTATGTTGCATCGCCAATTTAGTAGCATGAGCTGCATCTGTCACCCGTTCTGTCCCTCACATACCAGCTGTTCTGCTCCCAGCGGTGGTGAGTGGTACAGATCCAGAAACAGGCCAGTGCACCCAGTGAGCTATCCCAGCATCGAGTCAGCTCACCTGGGTAGAAGCGTTGCCTCTTCAGCCTCTCTCTCTCATCAGCTGCTGTTTCTTATCAGCTTCCTCCAGCTGCCTCAGCTCAACATGCTTTTAGCTTTTAGCTCCACTCTAACTATTCATGGCGCTGTTTTGAGTCTCATTTGAGCTACAAGAGAAGGTTGAACCAGCGTGACTGACGGCATTTTCTCATGTTGCCCACTCCTGCGTTCCTCTAATCCTACAGTGGTGGTCTGAGGCTGATTCAGTGGGAAACACTGAAGGATTACTCGCCTGCATTTCACTTTATTTTACTCCTCTCGTGATGATTTAATTGATATGGTTTTCTTGATGTGAACAGAGACTGATGAATAATCTATAAGAAGACATGAATTCTGTATTGTTTTAGGTTGTAACTCACAGTGGAATGAGCACAACATGAAGCCCTAAATGGATTGAGCATGTTCTTCAGATTTCTAAATGATCGGAGATTCTTTCGTTCTTGAAAATAGAAAGAAAACTTTGAATGTTAATCTTTTAATGACAGCATTGTCCCCAATAGTACAATTACACAGAATGACGTAACTATTTAGAATTATTGTCATGACAGATATCTTGTATTCCATTTGCATAATGTTTTGTAAGTTTGTGGGAGTCCGTTTTTGAATATTCTCAAAGACAGTAATGGGAAGATTGAACTTTAGAGGATAACGTAAGAGAAACACATTTTAGATCCCCCCGAGCATTACAGCCCCAATTTACTGGATTTGTTCTTTCAGTAAGATGAAAAGAGTCGGAAAAGATGATGTGGAAAAGATGAGGAGAATAATAGAACAGAGGCAAAATGGAAAGATGGAAAAAAGCAAAGGTTACAATTTGAAAATGACAGTAAAGATAAAAGAGATCATTTGAGTGTGGAAGGGGAACTAAAGTATGGCTTTGGCAGGTTTACAAAAATGGAGAGGCAGTTATATATTGCAGGAAGTGATAAAATGGAGGGAGAGATTGTATCAAAGGATGGGAAACAGACAAGTTGCTTCTGAATATTCAATGATCTGGGTGACATCAGTAATGAGCAAAAGCATCAATGACACTCAGACACAATGAGTGTCTCGTTAGAAAACTACAGAAACACTCAGGATTTGGATTTTGAGTGTTTGTACTGCGTCTAGGCAAGGCAAGTTTATTTGTACAGCACATTTCAACAACAAGGTAATTCAAAGTGCTTCACATGAAACCATTAAAAGCATCAAACTTTTCCTTTTATTTGCGCTGTGACAAAAGTATCCACATTGAAAGGCTGGACGCAGAACATGGTGAACAGCTTTTTGGATTCACATCATTACTGCAAGAGGAGCACTCATGTTTGCTGCAGTTACGAAGTGAGTTTCCATCTGTTTTATGAACATTTTAAATGTGTGCATAATGAAAGATGAATGTAAATGACAGAAACGTTTTTTTTTTTAAAAGGCCTAAATGTTGTGGAAGCTATTTAGTTTTCCTCTCCTCTTACTGTGTATCCCTTCAACCCTCACGTCTCTCTCTCTCTAATGGAGGTACTCAGCATGTGTAGCGTGTAAGCAGTGCGGAGAAGTGTTGGTTCTGTATTCAATTAGCCGCGTCTGCCCGGGAACAAGTGAACCGCCCCGGCCCCTATCGGCCAATCCAGAGAGAGAGAGAGAGACAGAAGCCTGAGGAAAGGTCGGGGGTTAATCACCAACGCTTCAGCACTGTATAGATTTGTATGTCATCACTTTAAAAGTGTCATTATTTCTGCATCACCTGTTTGTTTCCTCATGGAGTCTCTGAGGGTATGTAGGCCGCGTTAGTGTGTTGACACATTGCCAAGAAGAGGAACAGATGACTTGTCTCGATCACTATTCTCTCTGATTAATTAAACTGCAGCCCTGCTCATTCCTTATAGCAAACACGATAGCACCTCTGTTTACCTTTCCCTCTCTCTTTCTCTGTGCCTCCCTTCAGTCTCCCGAGATAACTGGACCTTCCTAACCTTCTCCCTCCCATCCCTCTTTCCATACTGTACCTTTCGTTTAATCTCTTCGGCTACAGATACATCCACCTCCGCCTGCTCCAGCTGCTCATTCCTCCTTTTCATTATTCTTTATCTTTTCATATTTTCCACCTGTTAATTTGCATGGTCACAGCGCAGCTGCAGGATTCCCTGGAACTTGAATCGACGTTACTGTTTTACAGAACTTCATCATCTTGCAGCCTCGCCTTGTGGGATTCCAAGATCGTCATAAATCATCATTTCATTGCAAGGTTCATGTGATGTTAGTGTTTCAGGTAAGAGTCGTCACAAAACTATTTAAAAAAAACACTTTAATTACAATATTAACACTGACACAGATATCATTTATGAATGTATTAAACTCATCAACCTTTTAAAAACACATATTTTACATTTGTGACATCACTCATTTGTTAAAGAGAACTCTTCTTTGCACTGTTTATTATCCTCTGATGTCATTGAATGTGTGCACTGTACATATGGTATAACCTGCTTTATAAACAGCAGATGCCAACAGAGCGGTTGATCAGAGACTACCTCCAGACTGTGGGAGTGGAGAGGATGGAATGGCCGGCCATTGTGGCTGTGTATGGTTCTTCCACACGCTACTGAGGCTCCTGTTTGTGAAATGAATACATTGTTAAATTGCCAACAAGTCTTGTTTCTTCAGACTTCAATCATCCGATCCACCAAACACCACCAAAGAAGAGTCAATGGCAGAATGAGCTGTTTGGCATCGGCAGAGAAGATTTGGCACATTTTTCATGGGCACAACCCACATACGCCGCTCCGCTGCGCATCCCACAAATGCACGTTCCTTACAAATGTGCCACCATTTAAAAGGGGAACAAACAGCTTTCCAACGGTATAAGAGTTAGTGCCACGAAGCATTGTTACAACAAAGAAATAATGTTTATGTTAACCATTTTATGTAAGGGACAGAGGAAGTATTAAGAAATGTTCCATTTTTTAAATATCCTTTTTGTAATATGATATAAATTACTGTGAAATCAAGAAGCAAATTAATGAAATTCTTTATCTTATATTCTTTGATATTCATGTAATAATGTAGCTCTATGTAAACGTCTGCCTTTGTGAATGAATTGATGCTCGGCTGGCGGTTTTAAAGCTCATTGGTGCACACCTCTGTATTTTCCCTCTGCCCTGCTATCTCTCCCTTCTCTCGCTCCATGCGCCTCACTCCTAACCAGCTGCTTTCAGAGATAGCTAACCTTGTATGGTCTGCTTTTATGTCATTGCCAAACTCATTTCTACCTTCAACTTCCTCTCCCCCTTCCTTTAAATGTTTCCACTCCTCTCCCCCTCTCTATCGTTCCCTTTCTTCCCCTCCCTACCTCCAGGCCTCTCTGCCTCCTCCTGCTCTTCTCCACTCTCTCTCTCCATCACTCGATCCTTCGCTTTCCATTCTGCTCTTTCCTCTTCCCCCGTCCTCCCTTTTTCCTTCCCTGCTTGGCTTTCCCATGTGTTTTATCAGTAATGCTGGTTTGTGTTTCATCTGACAATGTTGGGCTTTTGCATCGCTCTCTTGCATCCAGACAACCTTGCACCCTAATTGGTCAGACCAGAGTGCCCTTTGTAAATCAACAGACATTCCACCAAGCTTTCAAACACTTTTACATTCCTCTTTCATTATATCTTCACTTGTTTCTTTCACTTGCTTGTTGTCTCTCTTGTTCCCTTTTCAAGTGCTGTCTTAGCCCCTTTCTATGCAAAGCCTGCTCAGACCTTGGCAAGGACACACAGACACACACACACACACACACACACACACACTTACGCAATCTGAGTCATCCTCTGTGCTAACACAATACCAAGCATATCATCCATATTTTATCCTTTTAAAACAAATCCAATGTAAGGCGCAGACATGCAGTTCCAGCCACTGAAAGGTCAGACCTTCTTAAAACAGAGAGCACTAACCTTTGTCTGAAATGTCTTTGTGTGTGTGTGTGTGTGTGTGTGTGTGTGTGTGTGTGTGTGTGTGTGTGTGTGTGTGTCTGTGTTTCTGGTGGCCTGTTTCTGCATGGGCATTTTTTGTGATATGTTCACAAGTGACCTGAAATGTTTGCCTCGCTCTTCACCGGAGCTCTTTTTTCTTCACTGTCAACAAATCCAATCAAAACACTAAAACCATGAAATGAGCCTTCCATCCAAAGCGAGACACATCTTCTTCCTGTCCATATAGATACACTGTTGTCCATCAAACACGCATCAATGAGCCAAACCGGTGCACTGGGAGACATGTTCCTTCATTGTGGATAACATGGGCCCTTTTGTCAATTTTGAGTCAATCCCACATACGCCGCCCTGCTGCTGTGAACGCTCTCTAGTGCACCGAATGTGTTTTAGCCAGCAGGTGAAAATAGAATCCTCAACAAATACAGCATTTTATCCTGTGTCAATAACGTTTGGAATAAAACTACCGCTTTAGGAAATGACTGAGCCTTTTGATATATCAATGAAACTGCATATTCTTGACCCACTTTTCAGATTGATGTTGTCAGTGAGGGAGCTTTGTGCACACAGGGACACAAGCAGATGGCAGATGGCAGGAGGACACAGATGAAACAATTTACATCTGTGCAGAAAAGGTGGCATCTCACCTTACATTCTTATGACAAATTGTTGTTTATTATGTGATTTTGTCATAAATTGGGCTTTTATTGTCTCTCGGGGACTTGTTCATCTGATTGATTTTTCTGTATTTATCTATTTTTGCTCATTGCATTTTGTTCTACTGACTCTTCTATATCGATGAATGACACTACATTTAAACTTACAATGTGATCCATCCGAGGAAGTCGTGCCATACTCGTGTTTGAAACATGACAAAAAAACATATTGAATTGCTGTCAAAGAACTGACGTGGAAAAGTTACTGACAATTGTTTGCAGCGTACATTCTCTGCAGAGGAAGTGGTGTGTTTGTCACTGTAGCTCCCGCGCTATTTGATTGACAAGTGATCTGTGAAACGCAGCACAAAAACACAGAGGAGCTGAAGGTGCTGCCAAAAAAAGATGAATATTGCATACATTAGCATTTAAACTGAGCAGAAACGGTGAGAGAAGCAACGATAAGACCGCAGGAGAAGAAGAGAGAGTTAGACAACTTGAAGCTGAAGCAGAATAATACAAGCCCCCTCTGATAGCCTTTGTACAAGGAAGGTTAAAAACAAATGTCTGTGGGTTTTGGTGTGTGTGAGAGAGAGAGAGAGAGAGAGAGAGAGAGAGAGAGAGAGAGAGAGAGAGAGAGAGCGAGAGAGAGCAAGAGAGAGAGAGAGAGAGAGAGAGAGAGAGAGAGAGAGAGAGAGAGAGAGAGAGAGAGAGAGAGAGAGAGACAGAGAGAGAGAGAAGAGCAAGTGCGAACCTGACAGTTTGATTTCTAATGGCTTAATTATTGTTTGAGCTTTGTGATTGCCTTCTCTATCAAATAGTACACTGATAAGCTGCATAATCATTATTGGTACTGTGTGTGTGAGGCATGTGTTTGCATCATTATGTTTGATATCGCTGTTTTATCTCAATAAAAGCCAACATTTTCCCACACAGACACCTCCTCGCCGTGTCCGCCTCGGCGCCTTTTACTTTCTCCGCGATTGTTTCCAATTATCTTTCTTCTCCACTTGCACAGATTAAGAAGACTTTAATACAGCAGCATGATTGGAGCCTCACTGGCTGGACAAGCAAGCTGCAGCATTGGAGTGAGCATTAAGGGAGAGTAGAGAGAAAGGCTGAACGTAATAACGCAGACTTATACAGCCTCGGCAGAGAGGTAACACCGTCAAGAAGAAAAGAAGAAAAGAAAGTGGCAAGTGTTAGGATTAAAGAGCTGCCGGTTTTTGAGGAGAGAGGAGTCTTTTGTGTTATTGTTCAAAGGCTGATACAGTGGACGGGGAATGATCCATTTGTACAGTTAAGGTACGTCCACATGAGGCTGTTGTTAAGTTCCACATATTCAGAGAAGCATTTAATTATGTTCTATATGAAGGCAAGGCAAGTTTATTTGTATAGCACATTTCAACAACAAGGTAATTCAAAGTGCTTCACATGAAACCATTAAAAGCATAAAGGAAAAAGTAAAGGAGATTTAAAACATACATTGAAACAATCATCGATGTCTCCCTGAGACATTACGCTGCACGCAATCAACCATACACTGCCGCAATTCTGCAATTACTCTTTTCTTTATGAAAAGAAAATCCACCTCAATGCCTAAACTACGAAAACAAAAGAGATTGTGCTCTGAACCTGCTCTACTACATCGTATCTCTAATTTGTGCCACGAGAGGGTTAAGTACTGGCAGCTGAAATGGATTAATATTACACACAACTGCAAAACACTTCACAGGCCGCAAACACCAACGTGGCTCAGATTAGAACCCAGTTGCCTCATGCAATTGCACATGGAGTAGCAGCCAACACACATCATTATAACTCAGCAGCGTAGCCGGTAGAAGAGCATCGCAATGTCATGTTACAAAGTGTAGCATGAAAGCAGAGACATGGTTTAGATCAGGGGTCTCAAACTCATTTTCACTCCGGGCCACATCAGCATCATGGTCGCCCACAAAGGGCCGGTTGTAAATGTAACTACTCGTAACATATTGTTAAATAACTCTCTGCATTCACAGTTTAAAGTAGTCTTCAATGTGCTCACAATACATTTCGCGACACGACGCGACGCGACACGACGCGACGCGACGCGACACGACACGAGAAGAGAAGTGAAGAGAAGAGAAGTGAAGAGAAGAGGAGAGAAGGGAAGAGAAGGGAAGGGAAGAGAAGAGAAGGGAAGGGAAGGGAAGAGAAGAGCAGTGAAGAGAAGTGAAGTGAAGATGCGCATCTAAGCAGGATATTTTGACAGTCCTGTGACACATTGCACTGTCTATGCATCTGCATGCATGTGTGTGCGTGTGACCATGTAAGTGTGTGTGTGGTTTGCATGCACTGAGATCTGTCACATCACCTCCATACCATATGAGGTTGCACATCATGACTCAGCCGGTTCCCTACAGCTTAATGCGTCGTTGGCAATTACATCACACACACACACACACACACACACACACACACACACACACACACACACACACACACACACACACACACACACAAACACACACGCAAACAACCACAAATGAATGTTGGATTTTGGTGGTTTTCAGAGCGAGCGAATGAGAAACTTTAAATGTAAAGGTCAGTATTCCACACTGGTGCTCTCACTTTAACGTAGCAACAGAGTCACGCTAAAACATCCATCACACCACACTTTTAAGAAGGATGAGTCATTGTCAGCACCTCTTTTTAACGGTGTGAGTCACTGCCACTTCTCAGCACAGTGTGTGTGTGTGTAAACAGAATAAGGTGTTTCATAGGACTTTCACTTCAAGTGCATCACTAACACATGCTGTATTGGTGAGGAGAACAAAGAGTGCCTGACATCAAACTCAGGCAGGACTAAAATATGTATGAAATGATAAAATATTGTAAATAAGACCATCTTTTTTTGCGTTGTGTGCTGCATGGGGAGGATTTAGTGATTATAGTCAAATGTTCTCACATAAAGTGAGGAAACTCACTACAATTTATAATAGGAAATAATCGACATATCATGAATGTTCACATGTTACTCCATATATTTCAACTAATATACATTATTGGACCATATGGAAATTGGCAAGGGAACTCATTAAGTTAATTTAATTTTGTGTCAACACCCAGTAGGGTCATGTACTGTGTAATGGTGGAACTATTGTGATTCACACATCCTCAAAACTTCCCACCGTCAAATGCAGTCTGGCCATTCCTAGCGTAGCGTCAGCCAGCTCTTATCAGGGTCTGACAACTGACGGGCTCTGTTCCACAGACGCTCAGCTTCCCCACTGGGGATTAATAAAGTTTTCTAATCTGATCTCATCGAATGCAGTTGTTTCAAGAGTTTCTTCTTTTTCAGCCTGTTTCTAGAGGATTGCGAGCTAGTGAAGGTTAGATGTTGTGCAACATACAGAGGTTTAGAAGGAGACGTACGTTTGAGCTGTGGAGCTGACGATAGCATTAGCAATGCTACGCAAGCTACTGAAGCATGTCTTCACATGCTGCTTTTGTTTTTTAATGATGATGACAGCGATGAAAGACTTACCCGGCTTTACTGGAAAAGTGATGTTCCTCAATTTCATGGTCTTCTGTCTCGATCGCCAGGTGATGAGGTGGTTCACTTTTACACTCTGTAGCTTTATCTTTTTAACCTGTTTTTGCTACTATTTTGTTTTTCCAAAAGTACATGATATTTCTCCAGGTAGAGCAGTTAGTGGCTGCGTGGGTCTGACAGCTTGACAGAGTATCAGTGGGGGTCGGGGTTTAAGAATGAACACAAGGCGTTTGTGTTTTGCGTGACCATGAGGTCTGTGACGGTAGGCGGTCAGGATGGCCTTTCATAAGAGAAACCACAGTTTGCTTCCCGTTTTCCAACTGACAGTCGACAGTCGTTTTGTTGACGATTGTTCTCTAACCTTAAGCAAGTGTTTAATATGGTCACCATGACATCACAGGTCCTGTAACAGAGATTCTGATTGGCGCTGGCTCTTCTTCTTTATATAAATCACAATTCAGTACATTTATGTCATGTATTTCTTTGTAAAGCAATGTTAAAGTCAAGCCTGATGTTGCACATAAAAGAATGATCCCAGTCTCTTCCACACAGTGAGGAATGCAGCTTGTTCATTAAACACCGGAGTCGGATTGGAACGAGGTATCAGCTGATACCATAAGCTCATGTAACAATATAAAACCCAAACCACAGTCTTTCCCTAAATCTAACCATGTGGTTTTGTTGTCTCTAACCATATCAAACCTTAATTATCGTATTTGTAACATTTATATTTCAACATTGATTTCGGAAGAATGTCGTCATCACAGTGAATTTGGTGCAGCTGATCATTTGATTCCAGTTCATCACATCGTATCTACCGTCACTCTGAACTTGAATCTAAAGGCACAGCGTCTGCCTCTGCCAGGATGCCTTCTGTACTCGCTCTGCTCTCAGCGGTGGCGTAGCTTTGATGGCCAGTTGTTTACCAGATTGCAGAGCAGCGCTGGCAGTTTTACTGCCCTCTAAATCCATCCATGGTGTGTGTGACTGTGTGTGTGACTGTGTGTGTCTGTGTGTGTGACTGTGTGTGTGTGTGTGTGTGAGAGTGTGTGTGTGTGTGACTGTGTGTGTGACTGTGTGTGTGTGTGTGTGTGTGACTGTGTGTGTGTGTGTGACTGTGTGTGTGACTGTGTGTGTGTGACTGTGTGTGACTGTGTGTGTGACTGTGTGTGACTGTGTGTGACTGCGTGTGTGACTGTGTGTGTGTGTGTGTGTGACTGTGTGTGTGTGTGTGTGTGACTGCGTGTGTGACTGTGTGTGTGTGTGTGACTGTGTGTGTGACTGTGTGTGTGTGTGTGTGTGACTGCGTGTGTGTGTGTGTGTGTGTGACTGTGTGTGTGACTGTGTGTGTGTGTGTGTGTGACTGCGTGTGTGACTGTGTGTGTGTGACTGTGTGTGTGACTGTGTGTGTGACTGCGTGTGTGACTGTGTGTGTGACTGTGTGTGTGACTGTGTGTGACTGTGTGTGTGACTGTGTGTGTGTGTGTGACTGCGTGTGTGACTGTGTGTGTGTGTGTGTGTGTGTGTGTGTGACTGTGTGTGTGACTGTGTGTGTGTGTGTGTGTGTGTGTGACTGTGTGTGTGTGTGTGTGTGTGTGTGTGTGTGTGTGTGACTGTGTGTGTGACTGTGTGTGTGCTGGGACCTACAGGGGCGGTA
This sequence comes from Melanostigma gelatinosum, assembly GCF_949748355.1. Classification (NCBI taxonomy): domain Eukaryota; kingdom Metazoa; phylum Chordata; class Actinopteri; order Perciformes; family Zoarcidae; genus Melanostigma; species Melanostigma gelatinosum. The sequence continues at coordinate 22,946,554 of NC_136646.1, read as the reverse complement.
CGAGTTGGTATGGAGCCCAATCCTGCTTCATCTTTCAGCAAGGATCAACAGTAGCAATGTATTCTCGTTACTGAAGCACTTACTGAAGTTTTTCTTTAAGTTTAAAACGTGTTTTACTTTCAGCAGCGATGGTCTCTCTCTCTCTCTCTCTCTCTCTCTCTCTATGTTTCTGTCTCTGAAATGTACTCTAAATAGCAGCTTAATAATACAAATACAGTAACACAGTCCCACAGCCGTAACAGAATGGATTGAAGTAAAAGAAGAAAGCCGGAGACAGGAAAGAAAAGGTGAATCGAGATTATAAAAGTGGGAGCGGTCGGGGTCTGTTGAAGGTTGGGGAGATGGATGCAGATCAGTGGTGTTACACGGACCACTGTCGATCCGTGATCCGCACGGTTCCCCCCTCACGGTTCGGCACGCATATGAACCGCAGATTAATTACACAATTTAACGTGAACCATCAAAGTGTGAAATAAAGTTTTACTGACGATCGTTGTCAGCCAATATTCAGTGGAATATGCGTTCAGGACATCATATCTGCTTGTGCAGCCTCTGATCTCTGATAATGTTACATGGTGAACAACAGTCCGTGTTTAAACGGTCAGGAGGAGAACGAGTCCGCTCGGTTACATTATGATGCGTTCAGGCTCTGTTCAGTTCACGTTATGATGTGTGCACATGCAAAGTGTAGCGTTGGTGGGAAACTTGAATGGATGCAGTTGTTTGAAGGAGAGATTTTCACAACAACATAAATAGATATTAGACATCAACAATGACCTGTTTAAAGAACCTCTCAGCAGATTATAATACATCATTAAAACAAAAACAATGTTTTAATCAATATAAATACTTAATATATGTTTATAAATTATTTTAACAAAGTCAAAGGGTAACAAATAGGATTTTTGATGGTTTGCAGACTTCAGAGCGGCTGAAATGATATTTTGAACGGTGGCCAGAAAGAAAATGTTCGGGAGCCTGTAGACCAGCTGCAAAGTCAAACAACGAAGGGATCTGTATCTGCCAACATGGATCATCAATCATCGGCAATCAGTATCGGCGGCAAAACAATGTGATCAGGGATCTGTAGTTCTATTTGCTCCCTTTTTTCTTTCGTGCTGATCCGATGCTGATGTGATGCGATCGGAACCGTGAGCTTTATGATCCGTTTCATCACTAATGCAAATAAATGAAGGACAATTGGGGTAGAGGGAGTCAGAGGGAGGGTAAATACTGCCGTCTCCTGATTGTTTAGTTTGCTTTGATGATAGGAAGGTGCTTTGGGAGCAGGAGACGAAGGCTCAATGTTGACACTATCATAGATACATATCTATCTATCTCTCTCATTATATACATACACACACAGCAGTATGCAAGTTATTCAGCTCGCTGTGATAACACACAGTCACACACTCTCAAATCTCTTCAATGCATGTATAAAGTAGAGGAAAAAGCAGGTAACATATCACAACCTCTTCGGTAATAAAAGGATCTTCTCGGCCATATTAGTGCAGCGGTCTCTATCTCAGTCAGGTATTAGTTCCACAAAAAGACAATTCAGGAAGGAGAAGCAGCGTGTAATCTCCTTCGTCTACATTCCGAGCAGCAATTTGGAGAGGGTTCATGTCTGTCTCTTGCTGTTTCTCAGGCAATTTCAGAATCGTTAAAGGTGTGTGTGTGTGTGTGTGTGTGTGTGTGTGTGTGTGTGTGTGTGTGTGTGTGTGTGTGTGTGGGAGATGTTTACTGTGCAGGGCGATATGGAGAGTGGGTCTTTTTTTCCCCTACATTTTGAAAGCTCTTTATCCAATGTTGAGGAGAAAAGTAGGCAAAAAAAGCAGAGCTGGATGATCCACGTTAACACAATAGGATGATTGAAGCATTACGTCACACGTGAGAAGCTGAAACCAGAAAGGCTCGGAGGTCATTCTGACGTGCTGCTGAGACCGGCAGCTTTGTGCAGCGTTCTGCTGATGTAATTACATGCAAAACTTGAATGCTGTTGTACACTGTCTGAGACTATTTTCACCGTTGACTGAACGTGGTCGGTGATGGAAGCCTATTCAGCAGATTGCTGTTTTTATCACATCAAATCTCCGTGTCCGCAGCACTTCAGCAGCCGCTGGGGTCTTCCATCAGCGTCTGCACTGAACGCATTCGGCCCCAGTGTTTGCTGTGTGCAGTCAATCAACGCAGTCAGGTGACAGATGACTCAAAACCCGTCTCAATAGCATCTGGTGCAGAGACAGGGTGTAACAGTCACCAGCTTTCACTCACCAGATGTGAAACACAGAAAAAGTAAACTTCACAAAAACACTCCCGAGATGGACTTTAAATCTCCACAGAAAGCGTTAGCCGCTCGTTGTTGTCTTCGTTTACTTCTCTCTGTCACGAGGAGCCCAGGTCTCCTTCTCCTTTCCTTCCTTATCCATTGACTCAATTCCCTTTTTCACCCCCTCCCACGCAGAATTTAATTAAGCCATCAATTCTGCTATCCTGCCCGAATTGAAGTGCGTGTTTCGTGAAATTAGCTCGTAATGGCCCTCTTAAATTTTGAATCAAAGTATGTTAATCTGCATTAATGTTATTACTTCTTTCTACTGGTTTTCTCCCGCTCGCCCTCTCTTTTTTTCGCCCCGTTCTCCTGCTCCCTCCTCCATCGAGCCGCCTGTAACTTGTGGCTTTTGGGAAAGTAAATGCAGCACCTTGTTGTTCTGAGGAGCTATTTGTTGGCTCCGCCAAAGGCCTCCGCCAAAGGCATGATATGCTTGTGTGTGCGTGCATGTGAGTAAATGTGTATGCATTTGGTAATAGCATAGCCTTTTGCGCATGTATAGAGAGTATTCTCTATGGCAGTAAGTCTGAACACAAGCGTAGGGTAGAGACCGTCTGTCAGTCTCTGTGCAGGTGCAATACATGAAATACCTGGTTGTCACATATTTCAATCAGATTTTTTCGAGGGGTTTTCCATCGTTTAAAGTTCAGTTTGCACTTTTTCAATCCCCTCATCTTGTGTTGTATGTGATGGGCCTCCTTGATATTCCTCAAGGGATGAGCTGTTCACGGACAGCTGGAGTTTTATGTGCTTCTGGTTTCTCTTTTTGCCGTTTGCTGTTGCAAACGTGTTCATACACACACCACGGGTTTCTTCCCTGCACAGGCAGAGATCATGAGGTGTTAAATGGTTTGTGGCAGTTGTTGACCGTAGAACACTGATATTGTGACAGTCCAGCCACGCTACAGAGTCCCACTGGGATGTTCCTGTTGGTCCCCGTTGAGTAACCAGTGTCAGGCGTTGGGATTCTCATCATCCATCACTTGCAATTGGCTTGGAGTGGCTGATGGACATGCGACTCCCCGTCTCGCTTTCTTCCTCCTTCAATGCTTTGCTCTGTATAAGCGGGTCTTCAAAACTGATCTTCTATGTTGTGATTGGTGATTAGAGTCTGTTTGAGTGCGTTTTCTCACACGGTGGTTTTAATGCTCACTGTTTCAGCTGAACACAGACTTTGGGAAGTGGTAGCAGCCTCCTCCTGATCACAGGTGAATGGTTGATGTGCGTGTCGATGTTATTGATGTGTTAGAAGACAACTGTTCAGTGACATCAAACGATACTCGACAGTGATGGGAGCGCTTTCAAATCCTTGAGCTTCTGGTCAAAATCCATACGATGCATAATGGAGTGTTGAGTGCATCCAACTGAAGGTCCCCAGACACTTGTATCTGTCTGAAAGGTGATGCTGCCAACAGTGAAGTCTTTGACTGTCAATTGTGTCGAAGAATGTCTTCATATAAAGTTTTGGAAAATCCCAAATAACCGTCTTTTTGACAGTCCTTCAAAAAGACTTTAAACCGGGTCTGAATGTTAACGTTAGAAGGGTTAGATTAGGATTTCAGGAAAACTTGTGCTTGATCAGCACAAAGCGTGTGAACCGTCACTGCTGTTTCACCCGCGCTGCACTGATCTGTGTTGCAGCGATACATTTGTGAAGTGAAGCGGGATCAAGGCGAGCAGAAAGCTTCAACAGCCTGCGTGCACGCCAACGCCAAAACCTCCGTAGCTCATAATGGCTTCCCAGGAACAGTGCGCACGCACGACTGAAGCACACCCACCGTGTTTCTCCAGCTCAAGGCCACGCTTTTCTTCTTCCTCTTCGTTTTAAATTCGCAAAACTCCACTTTTCAATTCAGCTTCTCACTCCGTGGATTCATCTTCCAAACACGTTTTAGTGCGTCACGCTTTCACTTTAAGAATTGCAATGATACAAGAAAAAGCTTCCATCTGCAGATAATTAACAATTCATTCTGGCATAAGGTAAGCCACACACTGTCTTACCACCTTATTGCTCCACCAAATCTTGCCTTCATCCCCTCTTTATCGTTTTCATGACATTGTGAGTCACCTTTTAAGCTGTAGCGGTCCTTGACAGCTACATTGATGTGCTGTAGCCTACAGACAAAGTGAATAATGTTAATAGTCCAGTTATGAACGACATGGATTTGCCGCGTCGGTGATACAATCGGGAGTCTGCTCTGTTGCAATGGCCCATGGCTCCATCAAAAATAGAGCAGGTGTGTATTTCTAGCGGTGCAGAGCGGAGACGCTCTGGGACGCTCCTGAAACGCAATGACGAGCATTGTCTCGAGAGCGGCCGCGGTCGCTCCAGGGTGGAATCCAGGGGTGAGGCAGGTGTGATCAAACACAACGTAGGGAGTAGCTCATTATGGTCAAGCCCCCGAAGCTGAAGGAACATGATTTCCTTTCAGTCAAGTGTCGTTATAATGACTTCTCCCTCCGATGTCTTTTCCGGTCAATAAAAGTGATCAAACAGTGAACACACCATCACATCATAATCAGAAAAAAAATCAATCGACACTGAACCTCTATTGACCTGTGACACTACTGCACCACTTGTGAGAAACCTGCAGTCGTTCATGAGTGTGTTGCGCATGTAATCCACTGCTGTTCTCTGTCCTTCCTTCATCTCAAGTCCATTTCCTCCTCCTCCTCCTCCTCCTCCTCTTCTCCTCCTATGTGAACAAGAAGAAAACACTTCACAAGACTGTCGCTGCACCCGTCAGCATCTTGAGCATGTAGACGTGTTGGTGTGTGTGCTTGCGTGGGCTTACATGGATGTGTGTGTGTGTGTGTGTGTGTGTGTGTGTGTGTGTGTGTGTGTGTGTGTGTGTGTGTGTGTGTGTGTGTATGTGTGTGTGTGTTTGCGCATGTGTGTGTGACACACAGTGGTCACTGTCTGATGCATCTTTAGCCTGGCTCCAAATCAAAAACACTTGTACTGGATCCCCTCTGGGAGCTAGACAGACAGCGGCAGACTGGCAGCAGCAGAGAGAAAGAGAGAGAGGAGAGGATGAAAGAGCGAGAGAGAGAGAGAGAGAGAGAGGAGAGGATGAGAGAGAGAGAAAGAGAGAGAGGAGAGGATGAGAGAGAGAGAGAGAGAAGAGGCAAAGAGAGAGGGAGCAGAAAATGAACAGATGCAAAGGTGAGAACAGGCAAGGAGAGGGAAATGCTTGAAAACCGCTTTTAACTAAACCTAACCCAACCCTAACCCTAACCCTAACCCTAAACCTAACCCTAACCCAACCCTAACCCTAACCCTAACTAAACCTAACCCTAACCCTTACCCAACCCTAACCCTAACCCTTATATTTTTTATTTATATTTTTAATTATCTGATTATTTATTTATTTATTTTAAATCTTCCCATGTTGGAGATGCACCCTATGTCCTTCCCTCCCCCCACAGGCAGACGAGGCCCACTTTTTAGACTCCCAACCGTGTGGCTGAAGTTGGATGGGGTTATTTGGCATAATTTTAGACATTTTTCCGTTTTTGTATGTTTTTACATTTTAAAGCACTTGTTTAAAAGCACTTATCTATTTATTTATTTTTTATTTTTTATTTAATTTTTTTAAGTTTTAGATGTGTGTGTGTGTGTGTATTTACATTTATTATATGTTAAATTATCTTTTTATACTTATATAATTATTGTGCCTTTTAACCTCCCTTCCCCTTTTAGCATCTCCTCTCCGTCTGTCCCGCTGGCGGTTGCTCTGCTGTCAGGCTGTTTTTAATAAAATTGTTTAATTGTTTTTTATTTCTTAGGGGTTTTTTTAAAGCCTTTTTGAAGGACAGCCCCCTTGTGCCAGTGCCCCTCGTGGCCCTCTTAGGAGGGCCCCGCTTTTAACTAAACCTAACCCCTAACCCTAACCCCTAACCCTAACCCTAACCCTAAGCTAGGGTTAGGGTTAGGGTTGGGTTAGGTTTAATTGGGAGCGGGGCCCTCCTAAGAGGGCCACGAGGGGCACTGGCACAAGGGGGCTGTCCTTTTAAAAAAGGCTTTAAAAAAACCGTAAGAAATAAACCCTATAAATTACAGCCAAATAACAGTTGAAGAGTTTGTATGTCGAAAAATACATCATAAAAAGTCAGATAAGTATGTGAAAAAAATATATTTATAGCATATTTTTTTAGTTACTTTATTTTTCAAGTTACTTTGTAACTTTTTTTCCAAAGTAACTAAAAAAGTAACTTTTTTTCCAAAGTAACTAAAAAAGTAACTTTTTTTCCAAAGTAACTAAAAAAGTAACTTTTTTTCCAAAGTAACTAAAAAAAGTAACTTTTTTCCAAAGTAACTAAAAAAGTAACTTTTTTTCCAAAGTAACTAAAAAAGTAACTTTTTTCCAAAGTAACTAAAAAAGTAACTTTTTTTCCAAAGTAACTAAAAAAGTAACTTTTTTTCCCAAAGTAACTAAAAAAGTAACTTTTTTCCAAAGTAACTAAAAAAGTAACTTTTTTTCCAAAGTAACTAAAAAAGTAACTTTGAGAATATAGTAACTAAAAAACTAAAAAAAATTTACAAAGTAACTAAAAAAGTAACTTTTAGAATATAGTAACTAAAAAAGTAACTTTTTTACAAAGAAACTAAAAAGTAACTTTTTTACAAAGAAACTAAAAAGTAACTTTTTTTACAAAGTAACTAAAAAAGTAACTTTTTTTTACAAAGTAACTAAAAAAGTAACTTTTTTACAAAGTAACTTGAAAAATAAAGTAACTAAAAAAATACTGCCTTGTTCACTCGAGTTATTTTCCTCCTTTGATTCGTCTTGTTTTCCGTCCTCTTGATTATTTCAGTGCTGTGCAGAGTACTTTCGCTGCAGTTTGGCGACTCATCATTTTGCCCTGCAGGGGTGAAATGCAGATGGTACGATCCTCCACTCCTCTTTCATCCCTCGCTTCCCTACTCGTTTTTCCCTCTCCTCTGCTCCATCCCTAATGAATCAAGATAATTAATTAGAAAGATATAAAATTAGATGACTGGAGGAATGGAGGAAGAGAAAGGAGGCAACAGAGCAGAGATAACGACATGGAAGGGAGGAACGAGACTCAGCCTCACCTCTTCCCCTTAAGACTCTCATCCTCCTCATGTTTTATGGAGTAATCTTTCACCTCCTCTTTCTTAGAGTCACTTATTATCCCCGGTCTTCTCCTTCGCCCCTTACATCTTTCCTTTATTCCTCCTTCATTTATCCATCCTTTCTGCCACCTTCCCTTCCCTCCCCGCCCAGCCGACCTCTTTGTGTTTAGTTTCTCCCCTAATTCCCTTTCCTCCTTCCACAACATTCTGCATGTGTCATGTTATATTTTGAGAGACGCCAATGAAACACGAGAGATCAGACAAAGGCTGAAACGCTAAGAGTAGAGCGCGGGGACATAGTGGGATGGACAGAGCGGGAGACAAAGAGAAGAAAGACATTAAAGATTCAAACTCTGAGACGGAGACGCACAAAAACTATGGTGACGCAGAAGAGGGAGCTCCATAGAGCGTCTTGGCTCTTCCATTACGAGAGAGTTTAAAGAGAAACATCGTACCCCAAGCTATCTATACGGTACGCTCTTATTGTGAAAGTCCGACAAAAGGGCGAACTGGCACTGCTTCATGGTTTTATCATAAACGAGGCAGACATTTTGTTCTGATTACTATTCTATTAGATTTCTCTCTTTGTGTGGGTTTCATTTCCATAGTTACATCCAAAGCCCTCTATTTATTGGCAAATTCAGATGGTATTCATGAGCAAGATATGAAGATTATCCAAGATTAGTTTATCCACAATGTGACCATTACTAGGATGAGCTAACATTCAGAAGAGGGCGCGGACGAAATGAAACACAATCGAGCTGTTGTTGATTGATGGGACCATAGATTCGAATATTTCATTTCACTTTCAGAGTCATGTTGAAAGAAAATAAAAATGATTCTGATCTTAGTATCATACTTTCATATATGCATTTAATTCATTCATTCAGTTTAATCAGACTTGAAGACACAGTTTCCATTCGTGCAAAATATTATTCATTCATTTGAAAATGTATTTTGTGTGTGTGTGTGTGTGTGTGTGTGTGTGTGTGTGTTTTACATGTCGTGCGGGAACATAAATCTGTTTCCACAGTCAGGTTGAGGTTAAGCTAAGGATATGGATAATTTAGGCGGGTAGATGTTATGGTTAGGGTAAGGCTCTAGGAAATTAATGTAATTATGAAAACATGACTGTGTGTGTGTGTGTGTGTGTGTGTGTGTGTGTGTGTGTGTGTGTTACAAGGAACTCAATTAATGTAAAATATCCTAAATAAGTACATAAAATAAATAAGCCTGTGAGAACAAATTTCTTTGTTGGCAAAATTTTAAATCTACAATGTAAATCTGTCAAAGAAAATGTGTCACAGTAAAATAACAGAGACGCTACTAGCTGGCTCCTGCAACAACACAGCACAAGACACATGGATGGACCAAGAGAGCCTTTTCTGTGCAACGCTATGTTGTACGATTACAGAAAATAAGTAAACCTAAAAATATTTCCATTGATATTGAAGTAATTATATGTTATGCTGGATAACATCACAACTGTGAGGTGACAATGGCGAAGAGCACTCGTTGTTATTCTACATGGGAAACTGGTCTGTCTGGTTAAGTTTTGACTTTGCGAGGGTCGAGACTCTGTGTCACAGATAACGCTGACAGACATGGCGGCTGTGCAGCTGCTCCTAAAAACCTGGCCCCACAAGGACAGGGAAGGGGAAAGGACGGCAGAACAGATTGGGAATGCACAGATTGGTATTCATTGTCCGATTGTGGTTCAATCAGCGCTGTCATACCCCTCTAGCACTTGTGCGCGCACACACAAAGTGATGTTACCTAAAACAGAATGCCGAGTCGGGTCGGGGGGCATTTTATCTGTGTGTGTTTGAAGTGAAGCAGCTGTCACGGTCCTGAAGCTGCAGTCAGCTAGCAGGACATCAGTCAACGAGAACAACGAATTAAAAAAGAAACTCATTTTAATAATTCTTTCATGGGGGGGGTGGGGGGGGGGGTGTCCATCACCTACAACAGTCATCAGTGTGATTTCTATTCATGAATTGAGCCTATAGGAATCACACACATGAAAACATTCTGGAGGACTGGAGAGACTTCAGAGACTTGGTCCAAAGTATAAAGTGGCATGCAGATTTAAGGAAACAAACTTTATTGTGAGACTAATGTTTTAACGACAAACGGCATCTTCATCAGAGGCAAAAATGTAATCTGAAATTGATGATTATTCAAATGAAAGGGTACCAGGAGCATTTGAGTCATTGATTGTTGTTGAGATATAATAAGAATTTCAATATATACTAAATATAAACGATGCCCACGCTGCTGGCAGAAGCGTGATGGTTATATGACCGTTTCCCATTTCTTTACACAGTCCTCTGCATGTCTATTGAACACTGCAAGGTCTTTTGAGTTGCAAGGGTTGGGTATAGAGGGCAGACAAGGCGGTGCTCCATAGTGTGGTCTGCTTCTCCACATTCACAGGTGGTTGAATTCGTCATAGTTCCTGCAGTCTGCTGGGAGATGGGCAATCTTCCTTTCAACATCTTCTTGGAAGCCAGGCCAGTTCGCTTTTCCAAAGTTGAATCTTCTCCGGAATGGAACTGTGGCTGGTGTTATTGCAGCGTTGACTGTGATGCTGATGGGACGGTGTCGATGGCTCGGATAGAAATGTGTGGAGGACACTGAGTGGCGGGTGGTCAGAGACTTGGTGATGGTTTGGAGAGTCGTTGATGCGAGACACTGGGCACTAAAATGTCCTGCGAGACCAAATTCCCATAGTAACTATCCCTTCTGGTTATTCGCTGTGTGATCACATATATTCAACTGTATAGCCTCTGTCTCTCTGATTTGAATGCATGTGTATGTGTGTGTGTGTGGTGACAGCAGTGACAGTGGGTCCTAACATGATAATGGCCTGCTGTACAAGCAGAGAGGCAACCATCTGCAGGCTCCAGCTTTCACAGAAAACACTTGCTGCTTAGGATGCAGAGAGCCTTTGTCTTTAGGAAGGTCGACGCTCTGCTCCGCTCTCACTCTCTCCGCAGAGCGGCAAACTGAGGTGACAAACTGTTCTTGATGCTTGATGGTGTAAAAATGGCTGGGAGTGTGCGGGCGTCAGAGATGGATGAGGGTGAAAGGGAAGAGGAAGGTGAGATGAAAAAAGAGAAAACAATGAGGGGCGATGTTGGGAGAGAATAGGGAGTTTAAATCTTTAGAAAGCGTCAAAAGAATACAAAGTAAAGAAGAAAAGAAACGGATTTCCCAAGATGACGCGACACAACTCCGTGTTTTAGTGTTACACCTTATTGGTCAGATTCACACGCGGATTACATCATGGCGGTACGTGCACATGATCACAGCTGATGTCCCAGAGATGGCTGCTAGTGGAGACACTGACCTGGAAAGAGATGATCCGACCAGGCGCCAACTCCCAAGTGAGTACCCTGCTGTGTGTGTGTGTGTTTGAGAAAATGTGTTTTCTGTCTCCTATCAGTCTCGTTTTGTCAGTGGCTTCACCTGTCAGGTTTCTGTCATAATGCTGAATAAGGTATGAATGTAATCCTCTGCTGCTGACCCGTTTCTTGCCTCAACGCACACTCGACGGTCAAATAAAACCACATGTTCATTTCCTTCCCTTTCTCAGCTCACCCGTTTCTCTCCTTTGGTGCTTTTCATGTGCCTTTCCATCGCACATTAACTCTCCACACCCCTCTAATCCAGGCCTTGCATGGACGGGTGATCACCACCGACAGAACTGGTAAGAGATGGAGAAAGAAAACAAACTTGAAGTTGCGAGTGGAAGGAACAATCATTAGCATAAAAGAGAGAAGTGGAGGATTGCCTCAGGTGATTGCTTGCGCGCCAGTGCCTGCACTCGTTTGCAGTTTCCATCTCTCACTTCATTTTGTGGAAGTCAATTTACCTCCCAGGTAAGATAAAATGGAGACGTAACAAAGCAAAGAAAGGAAGGCATGTAAACAAAGCAAAGCAGAACTATGTTCTTCATATCGAGAAGAAGAATAACTTTCAGCATCAATATTGATCAGCTCAGAGTTTGTAGGAGGACAAAAGCCAAATAAAGTGAGTTTTGAGGAAGTAAAAAGTCTTCAGTGGCATTGAAGGAGTCCCCCAGACGTCAAACATTAAATGAGAAAATCAATTTGTGGATATGTCACGTTGTTTCTTGATAAATTAAATAGGACTCCCTGAGAGTGTTGGCCTTTTCTGGATTTGGGGAAAAAAAACACGCCTAATTTACTGAATTTGTTGCTCTGATGACATGATTGAATCTAAGGGAAGAAAAAGAAAATCTCACACCATCACATTGCTTCTGACTCACACCTGTAGAAAGGTACATGATGTGCTTCAGCCACCTCCTTCTGCTTCCTGCACTCCTGCCGATTTCATTTACCCTCATATGCTCTGTGTCATGCTCCTTTATTGTGTTTCTCTGTGTTTGGAGAGACTTCCATCTCGATTTGCTTCGCTGTTCACCATCTTTGCTTCATCTGCGGGGAGGATGCAAGTTTGCTTCTGCGAGTGTTGGTATAGTCCTGCGGCATATCAGACCAATTGTTCAAATTGTTCTAAAAGCACCAAAATTGGCACACATGTAGATTAATATATTCTAAACATTTTTTGGATATGGAGGCATTCAAGATTAGCCATGTGGAAGATATGGCGGCCATTGTTCAAAATGGCCGCCATTTACCTTTTTTTTTTTTTACATATTCCTTTTTTTTTTACATAATTCCTTTTTTTACATCAGAATTAACATCAATAAGTGTTTAACAGATATTTAGATGAATCTTCTCAAAAATGGCTCCCAAACTTGCCGCCATTTTGTGGAAAAAGTAGACATTTGATGAAGATTTCAATACTTTATTTCAAAATTCAATTTTTTTTTCAAATTGCTGGCAAAATTGCAATGGAATGGTAGTCAAAATAATACACAGAGTACGGGGAGTTTACAGTATGGTCAAATTGTAGTTATATAGTCGACCAGAAGCCGTCTCTAGGCACAGTACTTACAGTTATACATTTATGGATAGATCTAATATAAATGAACAAATCTAAGTGGACACAATAAACAGTTGCCAATACAATAACTTTCAGTATTGTGTAATCCTGCAGTACATACATGTAATACAATAACGTAGATTTTGCCACACTATGATTCTGAACTTTTCAAATCTGGTCACCAGGATTATGAATGTCTACAGATCATAATGTTGGCTAACAAGTTTTCTGTCCTAATCTACTGGCATTCGCCTTCACAGAAACACAGACCAGTGCATTGCAGTGAAGCGTTCTTGCACTTGCAGCGTTTTCTGCAGCCTTTCTTGCATCCGCAAGACACCAGCTCATAGCAGGTCTTGGATGCCTCAGGGAGTGTGGTCCAGAGTGGTGTGTAGGGCCCATCATCACTCCGATGCCAGCCCCAGTCTGTTGGTGGAGGGAGCACGGGCTCTGGTACCAATGCCTGGCCCCAGACATGACCACCCTGAAGGGTGTCTGACAGATGGAGGCTCCTGTGTCTTGGTTGCTCCCTGCTTCCGACTTTGTTTGACACTGTTGAACTTGAGAAGCTGCGCAATGGAAAGAGCTGCTTGTGTCGAAGAGGAATGGCTTTGGTTCTTGATGTTGGGGCCATCCAGCACCATATTTACCATTGCAACTAGTACGTTTGGCACAGAGTCCTCCTGACAACCGCCCGGGAATGATCCACGGAATCGGCCAGTGTCTTCAAACATATATCGACGAACTATCTGTGCAGCACGCGCAAGGTGAACTGCCTCAGTGTCACAGTCTTGCTCACAGGCTTTGCCTAGCGCTTCAGCAATGTCTTCATCAAACGCTAGTAGAACATCCCGGCCTTTGCTCTGGGATCTCAGGCCTGGTAACTGGGCTAACAGGCGCTCTTTCAGCCTTGTGCTATTAACTTTCTTGCACAAAGCAACCCCGAGCTGTTCCATTCTTGTCGTGTATAGCTTTGCAAGATCTGCGAGTCTGAAGACTGGGGCGGTGCCCTCTTCTAGGTGGGTTTCCTCGATATACAGGACCAGTTCAGCCAGTACGATTCTTGACATCACACCTTCATGGTCAGTTTTCTGCTCGGCTTCTACAGTGGTCTTTGCACGATAGTAAAGAGCCAACAAACACTTGGAATGGTACTTGGCCTCCAGAGCCACCATATCACCCATGCTGAGCCTGGCCATGTCCCCAACTTGCGCTGCACACTTCCGTACGCGTGTGTCCACCTGGAAGGTTGCTACTTCATGTAGGGTCTCTGTGCCAGACTTTCCACAGAAAAAGCAGGAGGTGTCGCTGGTAGTAGCTTCTGAAGAGTGTGTTCTGGCGCGCTTGCCTGGGACATTGTCAGTACTACCAAATGCTGAGCTGCTTGCGATGAGTCTCTTCTCTGCTCTTCGTAGCATTGTGTTATTGTATTTGAGCATACATGTTTTATGCCACTTGGCCTGGTGGGCAACCATTGTCGCCTCAACACCTTGTCCTTCATCTAGTCTCTGTAACTGAACAGTTCTTGGCAGTTTTCCTAGTTCATCAAACTTGACCAAGTTTGCAGCCATTGTCGTGTATCCACTCCCAGGGTCTTGGCGTTTAGACAGTACTGGGCAGACAAGTGACTCTGATGTCTCCTCTTGACATACAAGACACAGCTTCCAGTTTGTCTCAGTAGGTGTTGTGGGAGTACGTCGCTCAAAAGTATCGACCAGTTGGAACTTCTTTGCCATGGCTGCAGTCTGGAACAACGCGTCTCTGATGTCAGGTGGTGGTGCTGCTGCTGCTGTAAGGTGGTGCTGCTGCTGCTGCTGTATCAACGCCTCACCTGCAAAGACACAAAACAACACCATGTTAACACAAGCTACTACTACAAGTACCATGACTATCAACACTCAACACTATACTATTACTGCAGCCGCCGTCACTGCCACCACCGCTGCCGCTGCAAAGTAAAACTCATTTTTCTTGTAAAATGGTAGCCATTCTATTTGGTAAGCACACAAGTATGTGTAATTGTACAATACTTATCACCTCTAGCACACTTATCACCTCTAGCATCCACAAAAAGACAAATTATGGTACATATTCAATGACGCTAATGGTAAATAGCGGCCATTTTGAAAAATGGCCGCCAAATGTGCTACGGGGAGAATCTTGAATGCCTCCATATCCAAAATTGTTCAGAATGTATTAATCTACATGTGTGCCAATTTTGGTGCTTTTAGAACAATTTGAACAATTGGTTTAGTATTTTTTACTATGCCGCTGGACTAGTATATGTTTAATGGTGTGTGTGTGTGTGTGTGTGTGTGTACATTTGTGTGTGCACACCTCCCAACTTCAGTTTCATGAGCGAAACAAGAGCGCATAAGAAAGGAGGTGGAGTTGCTGTTTTATTTAATGATTCTCTTCAATGTAAGCAGATGCCCTTTGGTCATTTTAGTTCTTTTGAATATGTGGCTCTTAATTCCTCTCAAGCTTTATTCCTAAACATTTACAGACCGCCTAAATACTGTGCAACCTTCTTTGATGAGTTTACTGAACTGCTGTCTGTAATCTGTATTGATTTTGACTGTGTTGTTATTGTTGGTGATTTTAATATCCATGTGACATGTGGTGTTCCCCAAGGTTCAATACTGGGGCCTCTTCTGTTCAACATCTACATGCTTCCACTAGCTCAGATTATGGAAAACAACAAAGTGTGTTATCATAATTATGGAGACGACACACAAATCTACATAACTATGTCACCAGGGGACTATAATCCCATACAAGGGATGGGTAACTGCATTGAACAAATCAACAACTGGATGTGCCAGAATTTTCTTCAATTAAACAAAGATAAAACAGAAGTAATTGTTTTTGGTACCAAGGACGAACAATTGAAAATCACCGCTCAGCTTCAATCACTGATGTTAAAACCCACAAACCAAGCCAGAAATCTAGGTGTAGTTATGGATTCAGACCTCAACCTGAACAGCCATATCAAGACAATAACAAAATCAGCCTACTATCACCTGAAGAATATATCAAGGATTAGAGGACTTATGTCTCAACAGGATTTGGAAAAACTTGTCCACGCATTTATCTTCAGCAGACTGGACTACTGTAACGGTGTGTTTACAGGTCTCTGTAAAAAGTCCGTCAGAAAGCTGCAGCTGATTCAGAACGCTGCAGCTCGAGTCCTCACTAAGACCAGGAGGGTGGATCACATCACTCCAGTTCTGAGGTCTTTGCACTGGCTTCCTGTCCAACAAAGAATTGACTTTAAAATCCTGCTGTTGGTTTACAAAGCACTGAATGGTTTAGGGCCAAAATACATCTCTGATCTGCTGCTACCTTACGAACCATCCCGACCCCTCAGGTCGTCTGGGACCGGTCTACTTTCTGTTCCCAGAGTCAGAACTAAACATGGAGAAGCAGCGTTCAGTTTTTCTGCTCCACATATCTGGAACAAAGTCCCAGAAAGCTGCAGGTCTGCTGACACCCTCAGCTCATTTAAATCAAGATTGAAGACCTTTCTGTTTGCTGCTGCCTTTAATTGAACCACGTTAAATTAATATATTAATCAATTTCCTGCATTTCTGCATTTTACAACTGAATTTTATTTCTTACACTGTTTCTTTAATTGTTTTTAAATCTCCTTTTCTTTTGCCTTATGGTTTGATGCTTTTAATGGTTTTATGTGAAGCACTTTGAATTACCTTGTTGTTGAAATGTGCTATACAAATAAACTTGCCTTGCCTTGTGCGTGCCTCTCTGTGTGGCGTTAGCTCTCGAGAACGAAGAGAAGATGCTGATTGGCGATAACCAGTGTGAATGACTAATTAGAGCTGGTGGCAGGCAGCGAGACTGCCTCTGCCACTTCACTGTGAATGGGCCTTTGATGCTGAATCCAAGCCCTCTGAGTTCAAATAACACATGTGCATTTTTGCTAACAATCCCACAATGCAGCGTTTAAAAAGGTGTCAAAGTTATCGTGGGATTCCACGGCAACAACCCCTCAATTGGATCGTCTCAATTACTCCCAGATGTTTAATCTTAAACGTTCGCAGTCACAACACAGCTCCTCAGACTTTAGGGTGGCCCCCATGTGCACCACGTTTATACGTCTTTATTGTCAGTCGTGCTGAGAGGAAGTGACAGCGGAACAGCAGAACTCTTTAAATACACGATCACTGATAAACTTTACCTCAGGGCGTCTCGTGTGGCCTCGCTGACATTCTTGTCGACGTAGATGATTCAAGGTATTGATTGAGCAGCATCTGAAAGCAGAGGAGCTATGTTACACTTTAAGGACCGGCGGGGAGAGTTGGCAGGTGATGTGTAGCTCAAAGGCAGCATATCTGCCAAGATTCTACTAAAATACACTTGAGGATGCATGCATGGTACTCTCATATGCTCACACGTTTGTGTTATAATGTCAATTGCCTCAAAATATGTCTTAAAGATGTTCCTCAGCAAATCAGCCCGATAGAGAATTATGAACTGAATTATTAGTACAAACAATGACGAGTACAAACATATATTCGGCGCTGCAGTGAGGATTCCAAACAGTGGAAAAGCCTGAATTAGCAGCTATCGGATGAAAGCAATTTCACATTTTAATTATTTGGTAACTTTTACTTCTCCCTCCATCCGCTTCCCCTTGTGCGCTAGGCCCTGTTGAACACACACACACACACACACACACACAAGACACTGCAAAAAGCCAGCTGCTATATTGCTTCTGCTTCTGCTGCTGCTCCACTTTGATAGCAGTGTGTAATGCATGGCTCACACTGCCCCCAGAAGGCTGCAGCGAGAAGTGCGTCTCAACCCGACAAGGCCAGCTGCGGCAGCAGCAGCAGCAGCAGCAGCAGCAGCAGCAGCAGCACTCGTGACTTCCCTGCTGTGGGATGACGCACTGTGAAGCTAGACAATAGATGTGCATGCAATATACAACAACTCCTCACAACATGGATATGATGTGAGACACGGAGATCTGATTGAGTTACATAATAAATGGCATTTAGACAGAGAGACAAAGAGATAGCGAGACAGAGAGACACGGAGAGAGAGAAAGTTAGACGGACAGACAGACAAAAAAACTAAGTGACAGACAGACAGACAGACAGACAGACAAAAAAACTAAGACAGACAGACAGACAGACAGACAGACAGACAGACAGACAGACAGACAGACAGACAGACAGACAGACAGACAGACAGACAGATAGACAGACAGACAAAAAGATAGAAAACATGTATTTGATATTTGCATTGAAATTTGCATCAAAATAACTACACTAAGGTGTACGGAATGATAACTGAGAATGAATAATATTGAATCAACCTTTCGCTCGAGAAGATATTGTATATGTGAGTTCATACAGTCACTGTGTGAACATTGACACAACATGTGCCAGAGGAATGAAATTACCCTCACCAGACCACTTTCCAATTATTCTTTATCATCTTAGCCTTCATTCATTCACCCATTCATGAGAGGGCGTGGGTGTGTGTGTGTGCGCGTGGGTGCGTGGGTGTGTGTGTGTGTGTGTGTGTGTGTGTGTGTGTCTGTGTGTGTGTGTTAATGTGATATGACTTGGCTGGGCTGGCTCACCACAATGCAATCCAACAGCCATGATCTGTGGCATCCATCACAGCAGACTCACATGCCCCCGCGCGCACGCACACACACACACACACACACGCACACACACACACACACACACACACACACACACACACTACACACATTTAGAGTACTTGCCATCTTGATCTGAGCGCAATCCAGGAGAGGTTGCCAGAAGGAAAGGTCGAACTGCAATCACTCATAAGACACACACACACACACACACACACACACAATTACAGAGGCATGCACCTGCTCCTCAGTATGTATTAGAAAGGTAACTGTAAATCTGGGCTTCCAGGACAAAGTCAATTTACACCAGAGCTGAGATTCAAAATTCACACACACACTTTTGCGTCAGGTGTTCCTCACTCATCTCATATCCCTCCAGTCTGGCTGAAGTAAAGCCTGCGAGTTCAACAAGCGGAAGCTACTTCATGAGACATAAATCAAGGGCACAACAGATAGTTCCTCATGGCATACAATGACTGCAGCAGCACTGCAGCCAGCACGTGGAAGAAAAGGGAACGAGAACAATCTTCATTATTTATAGCTGTGGTCTAGTTGCACAGGCAGTGAGGGTTCCATAGTACACACAGTCACACCTGGAGAGGCCTGGTTGGTTACAGGTGTGTCCTGCAGGTTACAGAGCAACCCCAGAGCAGCAATTAGTCCGTTCCTGCATCAACAGCAGAGACACTTCAGCATTACACTTTTCCCGAATCAGCTCAATAACGGAGCCTTCTGTTGAACCTTCCAGAGTTTCTTTCTCCAAACGTCAGACTAATGCTGCAGTGTTCACTGCTCTCCAGCCACTGATATTGACTGCCGACACTAATTTGCACGATGGATCATTACCACTGAAGGCCATATTGGGCTTTTAAAAGTATCTGGTTTGTATCTGTGATAAAATCCTGTGCAATCTGTTCTTGGTCTGCAGATTTGCCTCAAGGTCCAGCACTGTCCATTCAGACGACGTTTGTTTTGCTTTATCATTTGTTTTTCATCCTGTTAATAATCTCATCCTTGGGCGATGCGTCCACAGTACGTCAGCTTACATAATGGTAGTGACGGCGTTAGCTGGAAAAACAACAAAACTTTGGGTCAACTTTTTTCCCTTAAAGTTGTAATCCTAATGATTTCAGTCCTGTGGTATCCGTGGTTACTGGACAACCAATGCATTTTATTATCACAGAAAATGCTCGACTGATGTCCGGACCGGCACGTGCACTTTCACAGTCATCCCGACAATTCTTGGCAGCACTTGCTTGGATATTTCCAAATAATCCAATTTCAGCTCCTAAAAAATATCAGTGCAAATCAAACACACACACACACGGGAAATGTGCACAAGCAAGTTTCATCAGCAGCTTAACCAATGACCAGAGAGCAGATAAATGAGAAGCAGTGCAGTAGGATGTTCCTTCAGCAATGACTGTACAGACTACAGCAGTTACCAATGAGCATGCATTGTTTCCTGTCAATCCTTCGTGTTTGAATCTCCTTTTCATTCATAATCCCTCAGTCGCTCTCCCTCCCTGTGTCTACTCCATCAGCTGATTGTGGGCGTTCACTTTCAGTCAACCAACCAGATTCTGCACAGTTTCCTGAAGCCAATCACATCGCTGCTGTCAAACTTTAAAGATGTCCTCTCTGCTGCTGTCAGTTGTCATTGCAGCACAATCGTATGTGACCCTCCTCCACCCCAGTCACGTCCAGTCGGCATCACAGTCATCATCGCATTGCAGCAACTCCCTTCATCTCCACCACAACCAGTGTCTGGACTCCAGAGGGGTTATCTGACCTCAGCATCACCACCCTTCTGTTATACTGCGTCCCAATGGAGTCCGACTGCCAACGACTTTTCACTATTCATTTCTTATGCATGTGGAATAAATGATTGTTCATGAGATGGAGGTCTCTCCTGATTGCAATACATTGAATGCCGACATGCATTAACAGTATTGCGGTTTATTGAAATCTACAGAATCCATGCAATCCTTCTACTGTCCCACATTATTAATGGTTGTGCGTTTGATATCCATCATGTGGATGAAGTAACAAATGTTGCACTGCCTCTGTTTCAACATTTGAATCTTCTTCTATTCAATTGCTTCAATAAAGAGAGCCTCGGACAGCGACCGTTGTCAGAAACTCTCGGCTTGGCTCTTGTATTCATCCAACCTCCAACAAATCACACTGATTCATGTCTTCGACTGCCTGCCCGAGCACTCCAGCCCATTGTTTGTCTGTGTGTGTGTGTGTGTGTGTGTGTGTGTGTTGGCATGTATCTCACAATATGTGTGGAAGAGTTTTAGGTCAGCCATCAGAGAAAGCTCATAAAAAGGGCAAAAAAACAACAAATGAATAAACTCATTCAGAGTTCGAGGGCTTGTGTGCATTATGTGAAAGTAATGTGTGGTTGTGTGTGTGTGTGTGTGTGTGTGTGTGTGTGTGTGTGTGTGTGTGTGTGTGTGTGTGTGTGTTTAAAATGAGTGATGTAGAATATACACAATGTATGAGTTCTCAAAGTAGGCATGACTGAGCAGCTAGCTCAACCACTCTCACTGACTGCCCTGGATTTACTCGTTTCTCTTAAACTTCACCTCGTTCTGTCACAAATGTGTCTTTAAGTGCGTGTGTGCATGCAAACTCATCTCTGTGCTGCGACGAGAAGACTGTATCTGAGAATCTGTATTGCAGTTAAGGATTTTGATTTCAGCATCGTTTGGTAAATATGTATTCTTTTTGGGATTAATTATTGGCTAAATACTCAGTTTTACCTTTTGTATTTTACTTGATAGGTTTGCAGGACCTAGCTGTCAGCTTTTTGCTGAGCGTCTCAAATAACCAGAATCAATTAAGTTTTCATTTTGAAACACAGACACAAACACACAAACACAAGAGTTTGTAAGCAAATAATCAGTAAGCCATGTTTAACGCATGCCATCAGCAGAGGAACGGAAAGCAAATGGCTACAGCAACAGCAGCAAAATGCCAACACCGCTTACCGCAAGTCGATAACATGGAAGCACAAACAAACACGGCAAAAGACACGTAACAGTAAAAGCATACAACACACACACACACACTCACACACACACACACACACACACACACACACACACACACACACACACACACACACTCAGATGCCTGCATGCTAACACGGAAACACACAGAGAGACAGTACAGTAAACATACACATGAAACAGGAAATGGAATGCGTGAGCAAGATGTTAGGAAGTGCTCTGATGCATAAATAAAGAGTTATATAATGTGTGAGTCACAGTGAGACATGGGTTCAGTGACTAAAGTATGTTGCGTTGCGTGAGCAGTCATGTGCCGACTCTACTCACACTGATGATAATCGACAGAGGGCTAAAAGCGCTTATGGATTGATGGTGGTGGGGTAAAAAAGCATGCATCTAATGCAATTAACTGTTTCATTTCAAAGAATTCTCAATGCCCCGTCCTGGCAGGATTTATTTGGGAAAGTTGGTGGTTGACATTGCTAATCTGTAATATAAATCCTGTCCCGGCGCATGTGTGACTACGGTCTTAAATAGTTTGTGTTTAACGCACTTGTAGCTCTCCCCATAATTTAAGTCCCATTGTTAAATTCCTATAAGGGCACGAGTTTAAGTTCCGTTGCTATTTATTGACGGATGATACTGAACTCACGTTGCCGTGGCCTACGGGAGCCTAAGATGAAGGCGCTTCTGGCTGTATTGCATCATTCAGCGGAATGTTTTTCAGGCTTTGTTGGCTGGTCTTGCGGGAGGCTAATCAAAGCTTGATGGTGGCGTGGTATCGGTAATGTTCGCTGAGTAGACTTTGTATGTGCTCGCCTTGGAACCTATAAGCTACTGTAGCCTATGAGCAGGCAGGCGAATGTTGTGTGTACACTGGTATCATAGATAGATTTAAAAAGAGCCATGCCTGTTCTTTTAAAGGAACAGGCATGACTCTAAGTGCAACCACAATATAATCCCATTTCAAAGTAGAGCTGAAAGAGAACTGTTCAGTTTTAAGTGAGTCGTAGAGCTATATGATCCCTCCCTCGCTCTTCTCCCATCCATCTCCATCCACTAATACCAGTCCAGATGCTCATCTTGCCTGCAGACATTCAAACTTTTAATAATGTGAAGCAGTGGATTTACTGTCTGTCACTGCAGGCAGTACATTTTTTATCTGAGCACCAGCAAAGCGGGGGCTTAGAATGAAGAGGTCGTCTGTGTGGTGGTAAATGTGTAGGCAGAGCGCCACGGCTCACTTCTTCAATCAGCTGCGTGCTGACCTCAGTTCGGTTCAGTCACACTGACAAAACCCATGAGCAAACATGAACACGGCTACGCACGCACACAGATATATGGGATCCACACGAGCCAGCATACACACTTTAAGTCATACAAACAAGGATGCACTGTACAGAGAGACACGAGCCTGCAACACACACTGTTAGAAACATTCACTGGAGACTGGTGTAGAAATCATTCATCATTGGACATTTATTCTTTGCAAAGAAGGAGACAGGGTTGATTCACATACAGAATGTACATCAAGACCGCTCGAAGATCTGTCTCCGAGTCGCTGGTATTTATACTCAGTAAACAACATGCAGTGGGCTGCACAGGGTAACACACACACACACACACACATTTCACGTTTCACACCGGCGTCTACGTATCTGGACACTTTAACTCTTCGTTCTAGTACAAAGGTCACTTTCTATCGCTATCATTGCTATCATTGCTATCATTGCTATCATTGCTATCATTCTTATTCAGGACAAACAGCTGAAGTGTTCTTTCGGCAATCAACTGCTTCTTAACAGACTCAACATTTTGCTGAAGATCTGGTGTCAGTGAAAGTTCGCACAAGGACACAGGCCTTAAACACGACAGAGGAGATGAGCTTCTGTTAAATGTATCACATTCTGTAATCATTGAAACGCATACTATTTCAGTCATTTAGATTTTTCCCAACACACACACACACACACACACACACACACACACACACACACACACACACACACACACACACACACACACAGTAATTAAGGACATAAAACTGGAGTCAGCAGAATCACTCTTTGGACACAAGAGGGGTGAGTCAGTAAGCCCAATTCCACAAACACAATCACACACATGCACACGCACTCGCACTCACACACACACACACACACACACACACACACAAACACACAACTGGGAAAGTTGAGTCATAACAACTCACGAGGCCCTGAGGTAAAACTGAAGAAAATATATTTGAACAACGGAATGTGATTCTATTGGGAGATGCCATGAAGATTATCTTGTGGTAGAGTGTGTGTGTGTGGGTATGTATGTTGCATGGAGCGTGCGTGTGCGTGTGCGTGTGCGTGTGTGTGTGTGTGCGTCATCCTAGCCAACTAATCAACTCAGCCTACTGACCAAATGTGTGTGTACATACAGTATATGTGTGTGTCTGTGCATGTCTGTGCATTTTTTACAGGCTTGCATGCGTGTGTGTGTGTGTGTGTGTGTGTGTGTGTGTGTGTGTGTGTGTGCGTGTGTGTGTGCGTGTACCTCCATGTGTGTATGGTCGTGTTATTTGAATGAAAGCAATTGAGGAGAGTATGGAGAGCGAAGCCAGATAGTAGCGTGGGCATTCATCTGAGTTTGAAAGATATTTCCTAATGATGTTAACATGCACACAACCCAATGTATTCCTCACATGTGCGCTAAAGGAACACATGTAAATACCATGGGGAAAAAAGAAAGAACTTGTGAAAACATTGTTGCCTCCACCGATAAGCAGTTGCAGTAACAATAGAAGCATTCTAGAATCTTTTGAATTGACAAGATGATGGATTTGTTCACACTTTGCTGCATCCGGTGAGTCTTTGCAGTCCTAAAGATACAATGTTCACACCTGTGCCAGCTGTAAAGGAGGTCTATGTGGCTGAAGTACTCGTGTGGGTAGGCTGCAGGGCCTCGAACCGGAAAAGTGTCGACAATGTGGTCTCAAGTTAGGATATTTGCAGCTCAGCTACGGAGGAGTTTGGTAGGAGAACATTTTCAGCATTTCCACACTGACAGGAACTCTTGAAGAACAGAATTGAAAGCAGCCACCAGACATGTTGAGTTTTGAGAACAGACAGAAGGTCCTCTGGCCTACTCCGATCAGAGTATTTAGGGCTGTCGCTTTAATTGGACCGGAGCCAATAGGAGCTGAGCTCTGCATCGTCACGATACAAGCCTCTCTATCATGAGACGGATGTCTGTTAAACCTGTTGAAAGTGCTTTTTGTATCCTGATACCGACTCTCTCACATGTCCTCTACTCCGTTTTCACAAGGCCTCTTTCTTTCGTCTGGCAAATATTCTCTTTGAAGCACACTTCTCATAGAGGAAATCTTTTCTTTTATGATCGCTTCAACTCTTATTTTTGCTCAGAGAGAGAAACACAACACGCTCAAACCCATTCCATTGTCGTTGGGTTGTCAAACGGCTCTCTCAGAAATCACCAGGGAGCAGAAGTAGAGGAGGAAAGTTGAAGGACAATCGGTATAATAATGACAATGTCAACCCTTCAACATGTAATGAATGTTGAAGTATCAGAGAGTAGGTTTGTCCTCTAACTCGAGCTCTCTCTCGACAACCACTTGACAGTTTGACATTTGTGAGTACTGACACCGCCGTTTGTCTCCGAGCTGATTTGCTGCCTCGACTAATGACGTGCCATTTGTGATCCCACACATCTCTTTACGAATCAGTTGCAAAAATACATGTTTCGTAGAGCAACAGCACTGGTCTGTGAAAACATCGACGCAAGCAAAATCTCCCCGCCTCCTTTGACTCACCATCACCAACGTCACATGGCTGAAAAACAAACATAGCACTGGGGAAATAACTACATATATTTGCTGCAAGATATTTAAACCTTCTTCAACAATGGTGTATTAGATGTATGCGTGGTTAAGGGTTAGGGTTACTAAGAGAAGGTTTACATTAAAGGGTGCCTTGTGCATCGACATTAAGACACCAAGGGCCACTGCCCAAGCAGCGGTATTCGACGTCCTGGGACCGACACCGATCTGAGAACATATAAAGTTCGGGCTCTGTGAGGACATTTAGAAAATAGCAACAAAATGGCCTCTGTTGTGTTTAAAAGTGTGCACATCCTTCAAATGCTAACAAACCAGGAAGTGCTTGGTCTTTTTGTAAAAAAAGAAAACGTAAGTGTTTAAGATGCTACTTTGTGTGTGTGTGTTGTTGAGGAACATTGCTGTGTGTTGTGTGTATCGCTGTGTGGGTGTGTGTCTCCTGGTGAGACAGAAAACTGGGGAAAGAGGCAGCAGAGGGAGAGAAAGAGCGCTACGGTGGGAACAGCGCTTGGAGGTAGAGACAGGGATCGGAGTGGAGGCAGAGGGAGGGTAAACAGATGATAAAGGAAGGAGAACATGAGTTTAGGGATGCGAGGAATCTGAGGATAACTGAGGCTGGTGGGGGCAGAAAAAGAGCCGATGATCAGTTCATCATTCACTCTTTGCTCGTCTCTTTGTCCGTCTGTCACCTGTACATATTCCTCTTTTCTTTCTTATTCCAGTTGATGGTGTAATAACTGATAAATACTGATTGTTAAAGTTTTATGATTTTAAGTTGTTATCTTATTACCAATTTGAAAGCTTTCCATTATCTGACAACTCATAACATACAGATGATTATATTATTAATATCATATTAACCAAGGTATTGTTCGAGGTACGCTGCAGGTCTCCTCTCTCTGTTGTCCTCATAAAGGCTGGTTGGACAGAAGGTTCCCCATTTTGAGAAGTTCATTACATTTTTATTTAATTATGATAAAATATGGAAATGTCCCAATACTTTTACATGCTACTCACACTTGGTTGTTGTCACTGAATACAAATGAAAACGTACCCCACACAGGTATTTCCATGTGTAAAACATTAGAAACAATACAACAGATTTGAATCAACACCTTTTCTGACACAAGGTCTTCATAACCTAAATATCATTACATAACATCTGTGGCCTCCGTGTGTCTGAACTCGTGGTTGTTGATACATAACACTGTATCAACGAGAGGAGGAGAGGAGGAGAGGAGAGAGGAGAGAGGAGAGAGGGGGAGCCAGAGAGAGAAATCCTCCTGCAGTGAAGTCCTGACTTTCAAAATCCTGATGAGCCGTGAGTGTTGAAGTGCTGGTGAAGGTTACTTTTCTGTTTGAGGACAAACAAGTTCACTCAGGCTTGGGTTTAAAGTAAAACGACAGCTTGCTGTGTTTCCACCATTTCAACCCTTTGTCCTTTTTATTCTCCAGACCCTTCGTAAACTCGGCTATGCAAGATTCATTTAGGCCAAACCACGGCCATGTTTTATTCAGCTCTTCTCTCTCTCTCTCCGCAAAACAGTTCAAGTGTGATAAATGGAGTTTCACGATGCGAGGAAATGAAAACGGCGAACGGAAAGAAACTATATTGGAAAGAATATTGATATTCCCACTACATTCAGTGGCTACTTTAGAAACCTATACTGTGGTTTAGGCATGGACAAGGTCTCTTTAGGGGCGTCCAAAGACCAGCAAGACAAATATATATATCTGTATTCGTTATTGTTTATCATTATGGAGCAGATGCTCTGTATATTTATTGAGCATCTTTAGGGTTTAAAGCCATATAGGACATGCAGTTATTTTTAATAATTAGCCGTTTTTCCTCCACTTCCATCCATCAATAGTTTTTTTTAGCAGTGAAAGCTATTTTGTTTTGTTGCACTTTGAAAAACCTCCTCACACAATCCTCCAGTAGTTACGAGGGCTTTACTCTATTTACAATGCCGATCCTGCAACATATTCAATGCAACATATTAAGTGTTTAGCAGTGGTGTATAGTAACGAAGTAGAAATACTTCGTTACTGTACTTAAGTAGTTTTTTGGGGTATCTGTACTTTACTTTACTACTTATATTTATGTTTACTTTTACTTTTACTTCACTACATTTTGCAAAGAAAACTGATACTTTTACTCCGATACATTTCCCCTGAAACCTTCGTTACTCGCTACAAAATCAAATCTATCTTCAGAAACAAAATGAATCATGAGAGCAGCGTCGGGGACTGTGGTGGAACACAGACTGCAAGCAAGCAGGTTTGTTGAATCAGTGGTCCTAGCAGCAAGTTAAATCATTGGTCAGTCACGTTAATGCACAATTGCAAACAAGTGCTCTCAAAGCCGCGGTGTTTGATTCCCAGTGATTCCCAGGATGCTACATGCTATAAGCTAGCGGGCGACTACCTGAGTATAATTCCACTCTACGATGACTGATTTCATGATGGAAGCAGAAATGGAAGCACCTGCTACTCCCGCAACAAACGACGGTGGTGACGAAGACCAACACCCGTGGATCGCTAGCGAGTTAGTGAGCTGAGGAAGTGTTGACAGTTGTGCAGCACTAGTTGCCTAACGTTAGCTATAGCTGTATACACGGATTGACAGGAGCCGCGAGAGCGCAGCATTCGGGGAATTCTTCGCAGCTGTGTGCAAGCTGTCTGTGACGCTGAACACACCTCTACCTGCCTCAGCGGCCTGTGAAAGGTATTTAGCATCGCAGGACGAGTCTTCAGCCCAAGAAGAGCGAGACTGAATTCTCGCAATTTTGAAAACCAACTTCTTTTGAAGATGAACAGGACATGTTTCAGTTTCAAGTAATGACTGTGTTGTTACTTTAGTATTGATCATGTTTTGATATTTGAGTCATGTTGTGGATGATCAGATGGAGTTATGATGGTAGCAGTCGCCCAATTGCAGATTCAGCTTGAGCAAAACCTTTGTATTCAAATCAGGCCCATAGGAGTTTACAAGGCAGGTGTCCTTTCTCACAACACTGACCTGATGCATCAAGTGGATATGTTTTGCTGAACATAATATTATGCATTTGTCCTCTATATCCTCTAGTCTAATGAGCAGACTTATAAACGCACTGTTACAACTCCTTCATAGTGTCATATTGCTTTACGGAGAATTATGATGATAAGTTCATAGTAGATGCAAAAGTATACTTATGTACAATATATTATGTTTAACATTGTTGCTCCTGGATGGATCACAGCCAACCCAATTATGTTCAACACAGCTCCATGTCCTTGGTCATGGTGCCACAGCACTTAAAAGAATAAACTTCATCATTCTCACAATTCTAACCCTTTGCTTTTTTATTAACAGCATTTACTTGTACTTTTACTTTCAATGAACAGGTTATGATGTTCATTTAATGTTCAGGTTATGATGTACATTTAATATCAGAAAATTACTTTTGATACTTAAGTACTTTTGTACTTAAGTACAATAAATATCAGATACTTTAAGACTTTTACTCAAGTAGTATTCTAAGAGGTGACTTTTTACTTTTACTTGAGTAGTTTTCCAGTAAGGTATCTTTACTTTTACTCAAGTATAGCTTTTGAGTACTTTATACACCACTGGTGTTTAGTCTTTACCGAAAAGTAATTAATTAGTCGTACAAATATCTTAATTTAATTTACTCCGCATCCAGAGAGTCCCGATAGTCTTTTAAATGAAAGTTCTTCAAGTATTGAAAGACTGAGAAAAGAACTAGATGCGATCATTAATTGCATGTCTTTTCTTATGAGTCAGTTTACTCTCAAATGACTTCGACTACTTGCTGAGAATGGACATGCCGCTCTGACGTAAGACTATTTTATCCCAAGTTGAATTTAGAGTGCAAGCGAGATGTTTTGCACTTGCAGAGATGTTTCCCAAACAGGCCTTGACTGATGCTGAGAGTACAATGTAAAGACTTCATGTACAGACACCAGCAGAACATAACTCACAAGTAACTTATCTGCTCTGTCTGTTCCTATCTCACGCCTCACTGTCATCTCTCTACGTTTCCACTCTAAAATGATCAGCCTGCTCGGAAACTCATTGAAGTGTACTCGCTGTTGGCTAGTGGATGTGGAGGAGGAGCAACGGACCAATAGACACGGGCGGACAGGGAGAAAGACATCACATGAGGAGGGGAGACACCGGGGGAGTTTCATCTATTGCCAACATTCCACCCAGTGGGTGAACTGTTCGGAGGAAGAGTTCAACAGTTCTGTTCACACAGCTGTTATCAATCAGCTGTGGTCTTACTCCTCAATTAGAATGCGTCGGTTTGCTGCTCGCAGTCAGCTGTAGTCAGTGATGCTTTGCAGTGACAATTGATGGCAGTAAGCATCGTGACACGATGTACACTGGACTCCCGTGGCTGAATTCAAATGTTCTCGATGAGACTTGTGAGAGTGCAGCGGATTTCCAAAAGAAACCAAAAGTCGGAAGACTAGAAAAGCGCTGTACAAGTAGAGTCCATTTACCGTTGACAGTCCATTTCATACCCGTCTTCTACACAAACCTTGATACAGCCTTCCATGGAAATAACAGCAGAACAGAATGTCACATTGTGGCTATTTATGGGTCCCATAGTATCAATAATTCATCAGACATTTGCCTGTAAACCATCATCAGTCAAAAGAGCATGAAAACAATGAAACAACAAAAAAACTTCCCTGCAGGTTTTTTACAAAACACAGACTGGTGGTGCAGTCAGATGTACAGTCTGTGTGTATGTCGCGATGTATGCGACCATTTATGTGTGTGATTGTGCTGTTTGTGTGTTTGTTACGCATGTAAATACAGCTGTTTCTGATCATGTAACACACTCACATATATGCGGACATGCACTCAAACACAGGCCCAGCAGCGTCACGTTACTGCGCGAGTGTCTTTTATTTATCCTCGTTTTATTATCACTTGTGACCTACTTGGAGAGAAACCTGCTGTGACGCGCTGTTAAAAATAACTGAGGAAAACACAAACACACACTCCTACTGTACGCTCATGCACACACACACACACACACACACACACACACACACACACACACACACACACATGCACGCTTGAATCCAAAGACAAACTCACAAACAGAGAACTCTGTTCATGCCACACTGCTGACCAAAGAGATTCCCTGAACAACCTCACATACAGGCACAGGCACATTACAAGGACACAGTGAGGGCCTACATTCACACAAAGCTGCAACATATAGACACACACACACACACGTCAAGGACACACACACACACACACGTCAAGGACACACACACACACACACACACACCATCAAGCGTTCTCATCTAGAGAAACACAATGTCACTCTCTCGCTGTTGTGTCAACCTTTGTTTGTCTCTTCTTCTCCTCCTCCATCGCTCTTTTTCTTCTTCTCTCTTGTCTTCCAACTGTGCATCCCTTCATCCCTGACCCTGTTGTCTTCTGAAGCATCTCAAAGAGACGGGGAGAGGAGGAGGCGGAGGAGAGAATCTCTTCTCCTCCTTGCCCCCTCCACACTTTTTTCCACTTTTCATTCTCTCTGCCCTCCTTCCATTCTTTTCTTTCCTTCATTCTGGCTTTTGGCGGAACAAAACACTCTTGGAGGATTCGCTTCACACCTATTTGACATTTAATCCTGCATGGCTACGCACACGTACACGCACACACAAACACAAAGACACGCTCACACAGGGAGCCGGTGTGACGG
>NC_136646.1:22733419-22910919 GCF_949748355.1 Melanostigma gelatinosum | reverse complement strand
GGTAAAATTCTGGCCACATCGTACACACTGCACCTGTAACAGCTGCTCAGAGATCATCTCTGCCCTTTAGAGACCACTGTATGAATGCAGCAGAGAACTTGCTCCGGCTATGAAATAATAAGTGTGTCTGTGTGAGAGGGAGATCGAGGGAGACAGCGAAAGGGAGGAGGAAGCACGAGTTAATTAACGAGTGCTGACATCTGCAAGCTTTTTCCTATTAGGATCTGATTAGGGGGGGAAAGCAGGAATTACAGGTGCTATGAGAGAGATGAGGGAGAGTTTGAGAGTGGGGGAAGGCGGGGGAGAGATTGTTAAGAGAGGGAACGAGGAGTTGGGAGAAAACAAGGAGAGAAAGAGAGAGAGAGAGAGAGCGAGAGAGAGAGAGCGAGAGAGAGAGAGAGAGAGAGAGAGAGAGAGCGAGAGAGATGAAAGGAACAATCTCCGCTCTGTTTCCAGGTTTAGAACAGGAATATTTCCCACGGGGCCGAGCGATGCCGGGCCTTCTGCCCTTCAGCAAACAGTGAATGTAACTGTCAAAGTGGAGCTTATTAACCCCCCCCCACACACACACACACACACACACACACATCATGGGTTGGATGACGGTTCAATATCATCGTTTATTTACTTTCAGTGTAATTGTACGATGGAGTGATGAAATTGTGTCATCATCCCAGCAAATTGTGATAAACGTCTAACATTTAGCTGCTGCTCTCTAATTATCAGAATGAACAGAACAGCAGTGCTTTGTTCATCATGTCGGTTAGCATGATGACATTTGATAGCGAGCACTAACTCAGGCTTTGAACATCCACCCAATGGTGAAGGAATCACAAAATAAGAAGGATTGATCCTCTGGGGACCGTAAACGACAAATCTCAACATATTGGTGCAGTTTATATGCAACACTGGAGCAAATTTACATTCTCGTTTCTTTTGCTGTCACAGAGAATCCGAAGACTGGCTCAGGCTCCTACTGGTGGCATGTTAAGCTAAATACTGTGGCGACAATATTGAACACAACAACGAGCTGATTGCTCAACGGGAGGTTGAAGCAAAGGTGCATTCAGCAGAGAGCCGTTGGTGCGGAGAGACTAATCCCTCACTTCTTTCACAAACACTGCACTCACCTACGCAACATAGGAATGTTGGAAAGCAGGCAAGGACGCACGCACACTTGCATCTTGTAGACACACAAACACACAAATACACAACAACGAACCGATCCTCACTGATTCATGCACAGATGTTCTCAGACAAGACAACATCTGACATGAGAGGCCCTCTTCAAAAACACACTTCCTGAAGTGATTTGTGCTTGTTTCATAAAGCCGTGGTAGCAGATTGCTCTGATGTAAGGCTCATTCATCAATGTCAACGCACACACACACTCTCTCTCTCTCACACACACACACACACACACACAGACGCACATTCAAACGGAGCCACGCATACTCTTTGCGTTTTGTCACGCATCGACAAAACTCTTTTTATTTCATTTTAACTTGGGAGCGATCACATATTCTTCCAAAATAACTGTTCTCACTGTGGTTACCGTGCACACCGTTTAAATCATCTAAAGACGCCACTTTGCAGGCTGACACGAGGTCTGCTCTGTCGTATGACGACACCAATAGAAAACAGACGAATGGTTCCCGGTTAGCGTGAGCCATTCATTGATGCTCACTGTAACAGGGTGAGATACGCGGTGAGAGCAAACCACCTGTTCCCGCATATGGTAGCGCCGTAGCCACATTAGCTCACAATGTGTATGCACGCGTTCCCGTCTCACGTGTGTGTGTGTGTGTGTGTGTGTGTGTGTGTGTGTGTGTGTGTGTGTTTGTGTATGTCGCACAGGAAGAATATGGAGATAGAGAGTTCTGTCTTCCTCTCACTCTTTTGGCAGCACATCACACCTGCTAAGAATAGTTGAGAACGAACACTCATTGGCGAGTAAACAGCCGGTTCAGAATTTACATTTGGCCCTGATTGGTTGATAAGTGAGTGGACCCCAGTGTGAGCGTGTGTTTGGGAGATAATAGAGGTCCAGACGCACTCTGACTGACCCTGCCCCCGACTCTGATCCTCCCGTCACATGATCTCTACTGACTGCTCAATGTCGTCATGCACACTTGTGTTGTGCATACGAGTGTGTGTGTACAGTATGCATGTGTGTATACATGCATGTTTGTTCTGTTTACTTTCTCCCAGTGTCTTTAGGCAGAGCCAAACAACACACTTCCTCTCTCACTCGCACACACACACACACACACACACACACACACACACACACACACACACACACGGTCATCGGCACTGATTTGGTGTGACAGGGTTGTAATTTTAGCTGTGCTGACTCTCTGGGCTTCTCCCTCTCCCCCCCCCCCCCCCCCCCCCCCCTTACCCTTTTGGCGTACGATCACAGAGTGCTGTTCATCAACTGCCGCCTGCAGTAATGTCTGTGTGTGTGTGTGTGTGTGTGTGTGTGTGTGTGTGTGTGTGTGTGTGTGTGTGTGTGTGTGTGTGTGTGTGTGTGTGTGTGCCATTTTACCATGTAGTTTCTGCAGGGTTAGGTCATCGAGTCAAACTAAGGATGAGACTCCTTCGCTAATACATTCCAAAATCTCTGAGCAACAAACTCAGACATGACTTTTGCACCAGCGTGCCGTGAGTGCAGCTGCGCTCCCTAGACATGTTCTCTCGTACATCTTTCACGATTTATTATGATTTCAATGAAGCTTTTCACACAACGTTTAGCATTTGCACTGCAAAGAGAAGCAGTGTATCTTCCTTATGTGTCGTGGAAAGCTGCATCATTTATTATTTGTGTGCGTCTGTTGTGCAGCCAGACAACTTCATGTTATAACAGTCATTGACAAAGAAATACTCATGAGTAAACAACATACTTCATGACATTCTTCATCCTTCATCTCTATTTTACGAGCTTGTAAAGTGAACCTCTAGATGATCCAATCAATGCTGCACATATAGTCACTCCTCGTTGTTTCACCATTCTTTACACGTCATGATACAGCACAGCTCTTCACCACAAATCAATTCCTCCAGTTCAGGACTGAATGAAGCTCATAGCTACGGTCATTCGTTCGTGCTTGGTGCATGAGGGGCCCTGAACACACCGCCATTGAACATCAGAGAGATTACCACCCGACACATGTCAAGGGCATTGGAGGTGTCTGCAATTAGACGTATCGAAAGGTGTGAAGGTGTTGTCTTTCATCTGTAGCCAGGTCCTTCTAACGGGCGGTGAACCGGTGTTCAGATGGAGCGTTTGCCCTGAAGAAAGACATCTTCGGGAGGTTTATAATTGCTTTTAATGTTCTCTTATTAATACACGTGGCCCGAGGGCTCTGTGAGGAGACGTGCCCACTGTAACTCACTATAAATAACACGATGAATAATTACATCAAGTTGACTTCATGCCACAGGTCAATCTCAAGCGTGACATTGGGGTTCCATCGGATATGTTGGTCAAAGGCCAGGTGTCTGTGTAATATATAGCCGGAGGTGTATCTATTCATGTTGTTCGCGAAACGCTGCATGTTTGGAATATGCACGTGTACAACAGGGCCACAGAAAAGTTATAACACTCTCTGAAAATATAAATACTGCAGATGTTTAATGAAATGACTGAATAGATTCGTTTACATTGAGCTGTCCGTGTCCGTGAGCAGAGAGCAGGACAAAAAGCATCAACAGGTGAAGTTACTGATGTTTCTCATTAAAATCCTGGCGCCTAAGGCCTTATATATGTAACGTTTGTGTGTGTGTGTGTGTGTGTGTGTGTGTGTGTGTGTGTGTGTGTGTGTGTGCATGCTCGTGTACACTTGCAGACCCTGTTAAGTCCACGCCGTCATCTGTGTGCCACTAAATAATGACTCTGTCTGAGCTGCGTGCCCTCTGGGCTCTCCGGCCGCGCGCACATGCACACACACACACACACACACACACACACACACACACACACCACTCTGGCTGGCCATGGCTGGCTAACTCTTAAATGTCAGATGACTTCACTTCTGGAACAATATCCGTTGAGCCCAGTTCCTCTCTTTCATTCTTTCTGCGGAGACTTGCTGAGAACAATGGAAGTGCATCAGTGCGTTGAAACCTTCAGCGTGTGTTTGAATGCTGACTGCAGTCTGCCGCCGTTTATTGTCCTTTACATCTTCCCAGCGTGCAGACTTACTGTCTTCTCCAGCAGCGCCCTTCATCACAGTTTACTCAGGTTGACACCTGGTGGACGATGGTTACCTAAAGGGCTGCTCAGCACCTTCCTCATTCACCTTCATCACCCACAGTCTCCCAGCTGCTGCGAGACAACACGACGGCCACTAGATTGCTTTCTCTATCGAGCCTCTCAGCTACTGCTGTAGCTCACGCTTTGCAGAGTCAGGCAGTAAATGTTGATCAATTTCATATTAAAGCTGCACTGGGACACTTCACATCTTGGCGCAGTCGTCACACTTGCCGACGATTTATACAAAAGGACAACGGACGGGACGAGAGCGGCAAAAGACCTCACGTCACAAAATCATAAACGCTTGATCGTTGCGACGCTCTGAGAGAGAGTTATGTATCTTTAAAGATGCTTTGAGTCGTGGTTTCTGCATTTATTGACGATGCCTGAATAAAACAATAGTGATGCGAGACATTGATGGGCTTTGGTGTGTCATGGGTAGTAGCAGCAGACCTTAGAAAGAGGAACGAGTCAAGAACCGAGGAGGATTCATCAACTGCCAACATTTAATGGACTATAATTATTCAGCGTCTCTAATTTCAGAGTTCTAGTTCTGTACGAAATGCTAGAATTACCTTCAATTTCAAGGAAGGTTTCATGTTTTATGTGTCTCTTTTACTGAACTTTTTCCAATACAAACATTCATACACACACACACACACACACACACACACACACACACACACACAGTCATTAAGAACAACAGTCATCATTGTTTTGCTTGCGGGTAAACTTACACCCATCTAAAACAGGATGGACCCTGCAGCTCATGGGACGCCCCAAGAGCTGGTGTTTCCAGAGATGAAACAAAGTATTCGGTGGAAACTAGCCAAGCAACATGAAGCTCCAGGTGGTCCAACATCGTAGATTGATAATGATGAGCAGATACGTATCAGCTAACGCATCGTGTTGTTGTTCTGGACTGTCTAACCACCGCTCGTGTACGCAGCCGTGTCCAGTCAGTCAGTTATTACGGAGCGGTGGCAAAACCCAGAGAGAGAAAGATTCAATTCATAATCAACAGTAAATTAAAACCTATAGCTGAACTCAGCCTCCCGCTCACCTGCTGCTTATGCATGAGCAATGTTTAACAACCAATTAATCGCCATCTTTGTCCGTATAATTCATTTTGTGTGTGACCAGCAGAAAGAGAGAGGAATCTGTCTGCCTCCATTTATTACCGCAGTAATTACGAGAGTATCCTCAAAGAAACGAGCATGAAATCATGTCATCTGGTCTCATCGGACGCAAAAAGAAAAAACAGAGAGAGAGAGGGAAGGAAAGACAGAAAAAGGAGGATGGAGAGAGGAAGAGAGAGAGGAAAATATAGAGACGACAGATGACTGTTGTCATGAGCTCACACACACACTTACTCGTGTGTGTGTGTGTGTGTGTGTGTGTGTGTGTGTGTGTGTGTGTGTGTGTGTGTGTGTGTGTGTGTGTGTGTGAGGGATAAAGGAAGGGCACCGGTGCAACAGGAGCGAGAGAGAAGCAGTGGGCAAAGTGAAGAAGGGAAAGGTGAAACGTCTGTCTTGTCAGCACTCCGCCTGCCATCAGCCGTCATCTCAACGCACACACACACACACACACACATTATCAGGTCACTGTGGCTCAGGTAAAGCAACAGCCACAGACGCACTGCTCTCCGTCACTACGGGAACAAACACACACACATTCGTACTCGACAAAATAGCATTTGATCAGGAAGCTGAACAGAACAGTAGCGTATAAATTGACCAACAGAAGAAAGAAAAGTAATTTCCCTCCGACAGAATCCCAGTAAAGCAGTCCCAGGTGTTTACCTCTGCACCCAAGGTCTGACCTTTTCCATGAGTTGCTTTTTTTTCCCCATGTGTTAGATGCGATCAGCAGCAGGGGAGAAAAACAGTCTGAATTTAATACAGTTGCACACATTCTTACTTGGTGTGTATTTCGTTGCCCAGTAATCTGCATTGCAATGCAATAATTCCCTGTTTTTTGGAAAAACTCTTACTCGCGTTGTGGAGGAGAGTTAGACGACACCATGGTCACGGCATGTGTTAAATATAAGGCCTAAGCCAGCAGCTGCTTAGCTTAGATCAGGACTGGAAACAGGAGGGAGGTGCTGACCAGCACCACGGAGTTGTCAGCGTTGTCGTCCGACAACTTTAACCTTTTCAAAGTGTGTTTTTTCGTTCATGAAAGTTAATTGTAACGTTGTGTCACCTAAAAGACATTGTGTCACCTTAGCTCCACCCTCTATTGTCACTGCTGGTTCCAAAAAAACAAGATGGCGACGTCCAAAATGCCGAACTCCAGGCTTCAAAAGGCAGTCCACAAACCAATGGGCGAAGTCATGGTGACTACGTCCGCTTTTTACGCACAGTCTGTGGAGTGTACACAATAGCAGAGTGCATTTTGACAGGCCGAAGCTACAACAGAGAACAAACAGCAAACAATGTACAGCGATCCACAGGGAACTCTTCTGGGCTGTCCCAAGAGAGGCCTTTCATGCAGATTCCTTCTGAAATGCTGATCTTGGGGATTGTGCGCCGCTGATAGGATCAACATCCATTTGTCTAAATCCAGCGTTTGCAACACTGTTACGCAGAGTGCATATCGTTGTAAGAAAAACAGCCTCAGCTACAGCCAACGGCCAGGAGGAGTTAAGAAGTCTGCAAACATAAAAACGGTTTCATGCAATAGGTCTGCCAGGCACATACAAAGCCACGCTAATGCACACAGTCACTTTCTACTACACAAGCAATTTGGCTTGGTACATTCAATCACATGCATGATCGACAGCCACGAGCTAATGTTTAAACATTATTCTCTCCATGGCCCAATAGAAGATCCCCGAGCCCTGCAGGAGCACTGATTGGTGTGTTTAATGCATGAGACGCAGGGCTTCAGCTCGCCGCACCGCATCGTGTACAGCCATCGAGTGCGATGGCTGTATCGTAAACAGCCGAGAGAGAGAGAGAGAGTTCTGATACTGAGATAATGTGAAAAGAAAGAGATGGATTGACGTGCTAGAGTATAAAAGAAGAGAGAGACAAAGCGAGAGGTTGGTGCGTGTGAGAAAGAGAGAAACAAAGAGAGACACAGTGTAATAGAACCTGAAGCAAACAAAAAGACAAGCAGCTCCCAGCTGAAAAACATTCACACGGAAAGAGATTAGTCTCTGTTGGAAACTGGATGGGGTCACGCTTAATTTAATGTTCAGTGCATCTCAGACCTTTTCTCCATCGCCTCCAATTTCTAACGCTCACAAAATGAGTGATGGAACGAAAGGCGGGAAACGAAATACGGCACCGAGAAAAGAAAAGTCAGGGCAGATGGGAAGGAGGGGAAGAGGGAAGAGGGAGGGCTATTATAGAGCCAGTGTCATCTCTTTTTTGGGGGACAGGACGCTGAGTATAAATAGGTGGTCACTGAACGCAGCTTGTACCATGCACCCACCTAAACACTGCTCTGACACACACACACTGCACCAGACAGAGGTTATGGGTGAAGCAATACATGATGTGACCTAGATGGTGGAAACTAGGCTATAAAGAACGGAGAGAACAAACACACACACACACACACACACACACTCTCTAATGCCGTTGGTCCATGGCTGGAATGCAGGTTGTTGTGTTTTTCGCAGCATGTGAGAGTAAGTCTACTTTACAGAGCAATGCAGAATAACAAGAGTTCCATGTAATATGGAATATGCTCGCAAACGTATCTAGACCCATGTCCAACAAGCATGGAGCAACATTAGCATTCATAAAGAGTCATGTTTCGGGCCAGTCTGACTCTCACAGTCCAATAGTCACTCTCCTTTATATTAAGCTCTATTTCGGTCACCACCAACTCAGGGCCAGAAACAATAGGATGCGGAGAAAAATCAGCTGTGAAAAGCAGCTTTGTTGGTTGGCACCACTAGCGCCACCAGCAACCCTGAAGCTGTGGTAACGTTGAATGACAGTTGAATGACAGGACAACGTTGAATGAACGTTGTCCTGCAGTCCTTCTCTTCGTCTTTGTCTGCCTTGCTGTCAGGTTGACTCAGTCTCCTGTCCCATTGGATGGCCTGCTGTTCACACACATACATACTTGTTTGTTTTTGATCTAGTATCAATCAATCTGGTTGGACAGCCGACCTCGACGAAGCCCTTTGGTTTTGACCACGCCAGTATGTCTGCTCCGCTGGGGAATCAGAGGGCTCTTTTCTCCACCTCCCCTCTAATGCACTGTAGTCACTCTTTCCTTCCTCACTGCAGTGCTTCTCTCCGCCTCTTCAAAGAAACAGTGACACAAACTGCCATCTACTGCTCAGAATGCAGTACTGCACCGCTGCTCCATCAAACCAGTGAACAGTTCACGTTTCCGGAAAGAAAAGGTTGCAGCCAATGCAAAATGCTGAACGCTTGCTGGGTTTCGTTCTGCTTCATGCGGCTGCATTCTCATCGACAACAAATACCAGGGCGGGAACCTGCTG
Source organism: Melanostigma gelatinosum (assembly GCF_949748355.1). Taxonomy (NCBI): domain Eukaryota; kingdom Metazoa; phylum Chordata; class Actinopteri; order Perciformes; family Zoarcidae; genus Melanostigma; species Melanostigma gelatinosum. The sequence continues at coordinate 22,902,193 of NC_136646.1, read as the reverse complement.
GACCGTTCAGTTTACACCACTGTGTAAAACCGCTTACAGTGCCATGAAACGTAACGCAAAGGGAAGTCACACACACCTCGGCATCTATTCACACGCGTGTGCAAGAGATGTCACCATGTGCTCAGCGAGGATTCTCTTCTGTGGAAGACTTGGTTCTAAAATTCACCAAAGGTAGCAGTTTATTGCACCGAACGCCATCCAGCTCGAAACCAAACCACATGTTGCCACATAAACAAAGTGTGTTGTCTCGATCAGCCAAATGTTTCCAGGTGACATGAACATACCGTGGGCACTCAGGCAGAGGAAATTAGGAACACGCGCGCAGTCGCATAAATGTGGTTTGCAGAGCCGGTGCCTGCAGAGAACAGCCGCATTTGATGGGCCACTAGAAAGTGCATGACCTCCGGTAACGAGCGCATATCCTCCATCATCATGTGACAGGCCAAAGGCTACAGCAGGGACGTGCACCTCAATAGGGCCTCATGAATAGAGATGAATGTCACATTACACTGTTGATCTCTCTGCAGAGCGGTTCAAGCCGCACAACAGTATCCTCATGAAGCCGGTAGGGCTGCAGCGACTTGCTCAAGGACACTTCAGCAGGAGCAGATGTTTTCGCTCTCACGGGACTGACTTGAACCAAAAACCCATCGGGTGAAAACATTCCACCCTGCTGCCTGATGAAGAGCAGCGGATCGCTGCCTCCGGCGAAAGAGGAGCGATACAGCTGTTCCGCTTGAGATTCAGTCGGCCTCAAAAGGTTCAAGAGTGCAATATTCTGCCAAACGCGCTCTTCTTTCGGACACGTCATGTCCTTTTTCCTAATCCATGAGCCCGCTGGTGGATTGGTGCAATTGAAAGAGCAGCAGTTAGACCAGTCAGGTTTGGATAACTGTCACTGGAGGGAGTCAGGTCATGTCATTTTCATGGAAGTAACTCATTGATTTTCATTTTTGTCTCATGTGGCACAGAGTCATGTGAAATTATTTCCGGTTCCACATGCAAGTGTAAGTGTAAACAGTTTGGACAAGATAGCAGTCATGTGAAGCACTCTTTTATACAAGTATGGAATCATACACATAGCCAGGACTTTTAGTGTTCGAATAGCATATTTAGGAAATACTATTGATCAGTCGCTACAGGAATAAGCCTCGAGTAAGTGCAGAGCGTGGATGTGACTGTGGCTTCACGTTCTGCTCAGAGTGGGCGTGGAGGGGGCCGGCTGAGGGACAGCAGAAATGACTGTTGAGCCTTCTGGAGGTGTTGTGAGCCTAATTAAATGAAACATCTGTGATGGAAGGATAACCCCAGTGTCATACTGCAAGATTTACAAACTCAACCATGTAACATGGCGATTGGAGAAGGGGTATACATATTGTGCAGCCTGACAGAATTATGCACCAAGAACTGCAACATTAAAGCACATTTTGTGCTGAACAGATTCATGCAAATCAAGAGAGCACAGTAAACACACAAAGAAGAAAGGCAGAGAGACTACAGACAGGTCTGGACACCAGAAGGAGCGGGTGTTACATTTTCAGCATGAAAACTCGCAATCGCTCGCTCTTTGTCAACCTTGGACTCTCTCTCTCTCGCTGAAACACACACGGAACACACATTCACGCGCTGTCCCAAATTCATTTCTGCTTTCCAGAACAAACACGTTACACACACATCATGTCTCTGCTCACTGAAACCACTCACTGGTGCAGAAACCCCTGCTCTAACTCTGTGTGTGTGTGTGTGTGTGTGTGTGTGTGTGTGTGTGTGTGTGTGTGTGTGTGTGTGTGTGTGTGTGTGTGTGTGTTTCCATCTGGCAAAACTAGACAACAAGCCTGTTTTCTGCTCCTCCTTGCTGCAGTGGACCACTCCAGCACTCAATAAAAAGGCCGAGGAAGCACATAAGACAACAAGGAGCCGTGATGGTGTACGATGTGAAACGCGTCATCAACGTGATCAAGCGGTTCGTAGAACTGATGCTGATGCCAACACCACGCTGCTCTTCTTGCTGCTAAAGGAGCAGCAGAAATGTGTCGATGTTTAACTGTTCATGTCTTTGGAGAGAAGAGGTGAGATCAAACCACCTTGAGTTCAGTTAAACCATGAGCAGCTGAAGAATGTATCTACTGCTCAGCGGCTCATGGTTCAATAACACAGCACATTAGGAAGAGGAGAGGAAACACAGGCTCTCTGCAGATACACACCACCACACCACTCTAGCGGCTCACAAGCAACGATTGAGACAGGTTATTTATTATCAGTCTACACATTGTGTTTTGTTGCATATTATACCTTTAAGGTGGATAAACAGATGAAATAGGAAGTTGGAAGTCATGAGTTTAAATATGTTGCAATGGATAATGGTTGAAATAGTTTAAAGTATTGAATAAACAATTATGAATAATGGCTGGATTGGGCTTTGATCTCCTGCCGCTGAAAGCTGCACTGTTGAGACGTTCAGTTGGTAACAAGCCACACTCCTGGAAGCTTTGATAGAAGGAGGTCTTCCCAGAAGTCCAGCGACTGGTCGTCGGCAAATGAGTTTGCTGTTGGCTCGATCAGCTTTCATCACATCTGACTTTCATCTCATTGCACGTCTGTCTCACTGTGTCACACTCTGAAGCTGAGGGAAAGAGACGAGGGATGCAGAGAGAGAGAGAGACAGATAGAATGCGACAAATACGGCAATTTGGGGGGGGGGGGGGGGGTTCAATGTGAGCTGAAATAATGAAAGTCAACAGGATGAATAAGTGTTGTTTTTTGCATATAAATTGATATGTCACATCACCATTCAGCAGCCTAGAACTGATTAAACCTGCTGGTTGTACGCTACATAGCCGAATGTAATCCACTGCTTTGCATTAATAATACATTTATAATACGTTTTCAACATTTAAACTTTGCAAAAGCCACATATACATAGATTAATACAGGGGTGGAACTTGCATTCATTCATTTACATAACAAAGTTCCGTCACTTTTAAAAATTCCACTTTTGTGTCTAATTTGAGTCCAATTTCAGCTCTGAGGCAACACGGTTATGATGATATTGTGTACCGGAATAAAATGTGTGAAGAGCTCATTTTCATCTGTAGTCGCTGGGCAGGTGTTTACTAATTAATGGCCTCATGTTATCAATACAATGCTTCAGCAAGCACAACAGTACAACGCATAGAAATACAGAAATATAGATACTGTATGTAAGAAAACGCAACCTCAGACAGGATCGCTGGTAGCTGGTCCTCTGCCTGCACAAATCGATTGGAACTTTAATATAACAACAAAAGTGTTGCAACTTCCACGAATAGTTTTGATTCCAAATATTCACAAGCGAGTACGTTGCATTGATCCGTCACGACTCCGGTGCGTGAAGGACTTTAATCATAGAAATATATTGCTCAACGACCCGAGTGCTTGCCATGAGAGTCGTCGCGATGAACAGCTAATATCACAAAATGGAAAAAGTATATTGAGCTATGTTGGTTAGAAAACCCAAAACACACACAAACACATGATTAGACCGGATGTTTTTGACCTCATCGCTATTTTTAATAGTATGTGTTGACTTTCAGGGACTTCTACAAAGTTGTTGTACAGCATAAAGTGTTAACGACAGGTAACACTTTACGACTGAAACACTGGAGCATTGCTAATAAAGTGAACTCACTCGATCGATAGATAGATGGATAGATGGATAGATAGACAGATAGATAGATAGGTGCCCTTGTTTTATAGTTGCACTCTCAAAGTGCTGGCTCGGCTGTTCTAAATGAAGGAGAGAAGGAGTGAAGAGGTGCAGAAGAAGCAAGAAGGCAGATAACAACTTCGCCCCAACACTCAGAGACGCAGGGGTCGGCCATTTATGATCACCTCCTCCGCCCCGGCCTCGTTATTACTTCCTCTGTCTGGATAGCAGCATCTGTCAGACACTTTTAACCCTGCTGGACTAATAAGCGAGTGTGGGAGTTGACTTCGGCCTGAGTTGCAAGTATCGCTGACCGTGTTCAAGCTAATCAGGTTGGAAACTATCCCCAACAAGGCCACCACCACAGCACAAACGAGTAATTAGAGATGGGAATACTAACTCGTCACATGTACACAATATGTATACAATGAGACAAAACACACTAACACACACGAACGCGCACGTACCGGATACCGAGCGGTGACTCTCCGAGGACAAAAAGAGCTAGTACATGCAGAACAGGGAGTTATTAGCAGAAACACTTATTTGAACAAGGAGGAGGGGGACGGTGGGATGAAGAGAGGGGCGGAGGGAGGGAGGGAGGGAGGGAGGGAGAGGAGGGAGGGAGAGGTTTTGTGAATGCAATAACGCTCTTAATGACGAGGAGAATATTAACAGGGTGTGGAGGCAGCCTCAAGGGCATATGAAAATTGAATCCAAAATGCAACTGTAGGTGGCGAGCTGTGAGCCTGCGTATACATGTGTAAGGAGTCCAGCTCCCTTAGAGGCGGAGTGGAGCATGATGCACACTACGGTGCATGCTCGGTCGGGGGGGAATGAATCACCCCGAGAACACTTCGAGGGCTGTTTCATTCTTCAGTCTGTTGACTTTTCTTCGCCAGTCAATTGAAATATAAAACACAGCAAAGCATTAAGTGCAGCTCTACAGTGATGTTGTTCGTAGTAGCCTATTTTAGTAAAGGGTATGACAGGTATGTGGACTGTGTCTGTTGTTTGGAGTTGATTTTCCGATACTCTTGATAAGCAATCAAATGGAAATAGGTTCGCAATGTAGCCCACAGCTCACTCCAGCTCAAAGCTCCACCTCCTACGTTTCTCATTTGTAAAATGTGTTCATGGCTCGGTTCCCAGAACAAGAGGCTGACTTCCTCATTTAGATTCTTGTCTCTGAAATGATTAAGACCCCTGGTGTACATAATGACACATCTGAGCAGCATTCACAGGATGCATTCACCTGCCGTTCGTCAAATAACTTAGTTTGCAGTTCAGATGAATTCATTATTTGGGGCAAGACATTTGTCTTTTTGCAGTCGAGGTTCTGTGGGGAAAAATATCAAAATACTGCATCTGTGTGTTGGGGAATGGTTGCGTGTGCTGCAGCAGACGATGACGGGCCAGCGCCTTCCTTCTTCTAACAAAGGGAAGATGGGACTCAGAACAGGTTTTGATTGGAGGATTAAACTTTTATGGAAGCCTCATCACAGGCTCTTGATGATCAATGAATATTGATGGAGGGATCATCAATCATTCATTCAAGCCATGAGAAGTGACGGACAACGCAAACGCTCTGAGAGGTCACAGGACTGTTTTGAGGCTTCTGTTTAAGGATGTTATTCGTTTTGGCATAAACAAAGGTTAGAAGATGAATTACTGACTGGTCATTCTGTGTCTACCAATTAGTTGTTGTTTTTTACTTTTGGTTGAGCATTTTATGTGAGTTCCTTTTATCACAACATCTACTAAAAGCCTGTCCAGGTAAAGCTGCAGCTAAACACGAGAGAATCCATGACTCAAAATGATGGTGGCAGCTCGACAAAGCCGGTAACTTCAAAGCGACCTGTATTACATTTGACTGGTGACACAATACACCTGATATCAGTTTGTTTTGTATACATTATAAGTCCTAAGGTACTGATGAATGTACATTATGATAAAGCTTGACAGTGCTTCCAAAGATGCCAGCATGGTGCGAAGTGAAGTTTGTGTTTGACCATGAATAGTAGTTATTTGATTATAATGATAACAACAGTTATTCAATATAAAGGCTTTTGAAAGTTGAATTCAATCTGTTCAGGGAAAGGTGAACAATTGTTCCGTGTGTTTCAATTTGTTTTAAGAAGACATGCCAGACAGGCAGGCAGCAAAGACAAACATATTGAAAAGTAGTTGCCCTAAAATTGATCCTTGAGGAACCCCACAAGTTATAGTGTACATTGTTATATGAAAGCATCATCTATTGAACAACTCTCTACAAGAAAGATTGAGCAAAACCTATTAAAAGCAGTTCCAGACAGACCAATGCTTTCCTTCAGTCTAAACAATAAAGTTAATTTGCATCTAGATTCATTCATCATCTCTGTGCAAGCCTGGAAAACACTAAAACATTTTGAATTTAGTGTTGGAGTTGAGAAAATTTAAATAAAAGAAGCTGAACTATTGCAGTGTAAACTGTGTAGAACAAAGCTGAGGGAGATTGATAACTGAGACGGCACACGAACATTTAAACAGGCACATCTGCAGGTTTAGAGACTCAAGATGGTCCAACATGGTCTGGTGGACAGCAGTTAAGTTCGTTACCTGGTCAGTTAATGACATTCCAACCTAGTTGGCCCGATGTGGCGAGACCACACGTGGAACACGAGATTCTCTGCCATCTTTGTTGCAGTCTGAGGGAAACAACATGTGGGAAGTTAAAGGACAGACCACGTCCGTAGGTTGTCAGTGCAGGCCCCTTTGATAGCAGTCATTTTGACAAACAAAGGTGTAATTAATTATGATTACATTCTATTTAGTGTCAAAGCCATTCCAGTGAGCCAGCATGCACAACACAAGTGCCCTGGCCCACCTAAACGGAGCAGCGCCATAATTAACGTTATTTATTACGCCTGTTCTTAACCTGCAGCGACACGTCAAAATGGCTGCCAAGAAAAAAAAAGCCTATCTCCAGTCATGTGGCTCTGGCATTAAAGGTAAGGGATAAAGTAATGTACAGAGGATCGACATCATAAACTCCAGACACTTGTTTCATGGTCCGAACTGGTGGTGAAGCAGTGTGGGGCATTCGTTTACATCTGTGATTTGTCATCCTGGGGCTGTCAGCAGTGTGTCACTGTCTAAACACCCCAAAGCCTGCAGCCACCACAGGGATTTGACCATATATATATATATATATATATATATGTGTGAGTGAGTGTGTGAGTGAGTGAGTGAGTGTTTAATGGAAAGATACACAGTCCTGCCAGCTCTGCAGTGGACGATGTGTGATCTAACGAGGGTGTGGAAGGGCGGGACTTCAGCCACACGGACAGCGTGATGGATTGATTAACTGGATGCGAGACTGGGTTGGAATCACAAGCATTGTCCAGAGTGGCCACAATCAGCTCCTGCTGCTGCAAAGTCTGAACGCAGCACAGCTGCACTCAGTGGAGGCTGCAGAAGTCAAGAGGATCAATGAGTCAGGCAGACTAGACGAACATACACACAGCTGCAGCCAGACTACTAATATGAAAAAGTACAAACTAATTAACTTCAGCTTTGTAAATGTCACATATCAAACAAAATACAACTTCTTGTGAGAAAGTGTAAAGGTGTGCAAGACTGAAACTCCAAAAGATAACTTGGAAATTAAACGAGGTCTTAACATTTTAAATAATTTGACAGAAAAATAAATATAGAGCATTATGAAGTAAATAAAGAGGGATTTCAGACACTGGTTTGTTGGGGAACCGGCACATTGGGGTCTGGGGAGCTTCACATGGCTGACAGCACCATCTGTCGTGGAATAAACCACATGTCATTCGATTAGATTTGGATCAGGTGTTGCAGGCAGTGGATCGGTGCGAGCACAATGACGGCTGATGTAGACAGTGGAGGCAACCCGCTTCTGCGGTTAACGGCAGGAAGTGGAAGTGTTGTGTGAGGCAGCGGTTCTCGAGCCGGCCGTCAGGGCGCCACAAGATGAATCTGAGAAGTAGACATGTAGCAGTGTTTTGAAGGAGTGGGATAGAGTAATTCTTCCATGAAATTATAGTTCAGACAGTTTAAACTTTTTTGTATTTATTTTAAACCGTTGATAGTGAACTTTTAACCCTGAAGTTTCGTCTTGACAGAGAAAGGTAGTCCTGTCTCGACGAGGGTGCCTCCATAATGTCTGAGCTCAGCTGTACACCAGCGCCATCATCTTTAACCGTGTGTAGAATTCGGGGTGATGAATCATCCTGTGTTTGTGTGCGCGTCCCCTTCTCTCGATCCATTCACTGCATGTCTCTGCCTGAGGTAGAATAGAGGGAATGACGGTTTGGTTTGAAAATTAAATCACTTCACTGCAGCCGTCGACAGTCGTGCTTATTCTGCATAATGGTCTGAAAATAGTTCACTGTGGGTAATTTCAGCAGACAGATAGCCTGGCAGGTCTACTCAATAAGCACTCGTCCACAGTGTAGTGACACATCCTGCACAGGGAAAATAGGGAGTTAATGAAACCACTCGCGCACAGACAGCGGAGGAGTGATTCACGCATTGCTGATAAATGTAATTGTAGGGAAGAGTTCAATTGCTGCTTCTAAAATATGAGCCTTTGACAAAGGCCTTCGACACCGGCGGGTGTATTATACTTGACTTGTTATTAACACCCACCCTTTTCCCTCTGTCTCTCTTGAAGCTACAACTCTGTCTGCAGATCTGTCTTTTTCTCCTCCATCTTTTTTATCTGCTTGTTCCTCAGACGTGCCCTGAGGCCATTAGCTCAAATATGAATTTCTCCAAAAACTGTTAATTAAGTAGTACCGGCTGAGTGTCCTGCCACTTTATAATTAGACCTCATTGGGCAATGTATTCATCGGAAGAGAAGTAAATGTGTTGCATGTGAGAGATAAACAGACAGACCAACAGAAGACAACAAAGAGCCAGGCTCTCTGTCTGTCTCGCTGGCCTCGTCCCACCATACACACCCCTGTCTCCCTTTGTTGTCATGGGGATTAATAGACACCTCAAGTCCACAGTGGGGTCCAAAAGCTGTGATTAGAGGAGATTGCACCTGTCAAACACACACACACAAACCGACAAGGCGGACAGAGGCGACCTGAACACGGACCCGGCCATATCTCTTCTCAGAGAAACAGCTCAGGTCACACTGAGGGGTCAGAGTCACGGTTAGAGATTACACAGGAGCCCTGCAAACGTCGCAGCGCGGCTCCACAGCCAGACCACGGCGCTTTGTCCATCGGTCCGTAAACCCTGACACGGAGAAATCTCCAAACCATCAACTTTTCAGGCTGTCTGCCTGCCTGGATCATGAATAAGGTCTGCATGAGGTTCCACGTACCATGCGGTGATAAAACTCGTGTGAACCGACAGGGAAATATGGAAATTATACTGAATTACAACTTGACACCAATAATATGCACTCATAAACATTGGCTGTCATTGCCGAAAGAGAAATTGAAAATATTTTTTATCAGAAGAGGAGGCCTTTCAGGTGCTGAAGAGAAAACCACCAAATACGTTTTTTGGGGTTTTTTTTAGGAGATAGCGGAAGTTGATTTTATGTCGTCGAGAGGGCAAAAAAAGTTCAAACAAACTAAATGTATTCTACAGTTCTGGGGATGTGATCAATAGATTATTTTTAACACTCAATAATCACAGTCACTGTGTAAAAGAGTTGACTCAAACAATGACATTTTTTCATTATTATTCTTTTTCCCTAAAATTGTCAAAGCCCCTTTCCCTAACCTGGTGATCCTAAACAGGACAGTCGGTGCACCATGACCATTGTCTGGCATTGACACGTTACATAAATGTGCCACTTCTGGTGGAGCTTCAGCGGTGTGAGGAGTCAGTGGCATGACACAGAAGTAGCGTATTTAGCTGCTACGTTGAGCAAACAGATCAACGGTCCAGAAGTGGAACATACTCAAGGAGAGGTTTGAGGAGTTCCTGTGGACACGTTTATTTTGCCATGACTGTGAATTCAGCCCGACTAACCTTGAATGCTACAAACCCTCAAGAGGTGACCGAGTGGAACTATTAACTGAACTCAGAATGACAGTTGCCTATTTACTCTACTTTTAATATTCTTTTAATAGTAATTAAAATAGATCAACACACAACGAGCTTTTTAAGAACAATCACTCACTTGTGGTCATGCATCTCCTTATGTATTGTGTTTTATTTTCTTTCTTCTTTGTGCTTCGTGTTAACAAAGGCCTTTCCCTGTTTCTGTATATACGTGTGTGTGTGTGTGTGTGTGTGTGTGTGTGTGTGTGCGTGCACGTGTGATTTGCATGATTGAGTGTGCATGTATAACAGGTGCCGCACCACACGGAGAGTTTCAAATCCCGACCCCTTCAAGGTAAATCTCTCTGAGGTGTGGGATATCTCTCCACCATAATGAGCCATCAGCTGACAAGAGCTGCAGCGTAGATTCACTGTCAGTGTGTCGTATTTCTACACTTTATCAAGCGTGGGAAGGTTATTTTAGACATTGACGCACGCAGAGCAAATTGAAAAGGAAAAAAAGCAGTTTTAGAGACGAACGGGATGACAAAGAGAAACATAGGGTGCATGTGTTATTAGAAGCGATTAAAACAAAAGGCTGATGTGCGCAGCGTGGTGAAAGGAAATGCTTTAAAAAGACAGAAGAAGAGAAGAGAAAAAAGAAAAGTGGGTTCAAGCTTTGGTTCCCTGGAAGAAGAGGGAGAGGCGGAAACTAATTAAGGATAAGAGAGTCTTTCTGTCTCTCTCCTTTCTTTTGTGCGCCTCAGCAACTTTTACAGCACTTCTCTTTCCCCCTCCTCCCTTTTTTCTCATTTACTGCAGTGCCAAGCACATTCCCCCCACTCTCTGTTCACCGCCTGCAGCATTGGAGAGTGCTGTGCCGCCTCCTCTCGGGGCGAACACACACACACACACACACACACACACAGTACAGAAATGCGTATAACCCACACACTTGCATTAGTAGCTTATGCATTTTTGGCCATGAATAAACATGCACATGCTTGATCATGTGTTAACACGTCACACACACACACACACACAAATAAGACAGATATTGTGCTGTGAGGTGCCCTGTTGGGCAACAGCGGGGGGGGGGGGGGATTTAGGACTCAAAGATGACGTAATCGCCTCTCTGATCGCTGCTAATGTGTTTGTTTCCAGAGAGATTTAAATAAAAGAGAGACGCTGTGGGACAGAGGAGGAAGAGAAGCCGATAAGGAGAGATACAAAATATGCAGTAAGACAGAATGAGGGGGAGAGAGCGAGCGAGAGAGAGAAAGAGGATGAGAGGGAAGAGCAGGTGGAGGAGAGAAGCTGAGGCAGGAGGGTGAGATGTTGGTGGCAAAAAAGAGAAGAGGAGAGAAGGAAAAGAGGGAGGAGGAGGGGAGGAAAGGAGGGAGTCAGGCGAGGATAAGAGCTAGATGAGATGGAGAGATACTGTGGATGTCTATTAGCATTCACACCCTGATGCCTCCCCCCTTATTCTCCCATCGCACACTGATGCTGTCCATCAGTTTCCACCTCAGCCTTTAGGGTGAGAGATTCAGTGACACACGGGCGTGCACACACAAGCACACACTGTATCGCGCACCCTCATTTTGTTCAGGAAAATTCACTTCACGTAATTCCCTGAAGAGTTTTTTTACACTGTTTTTCTTTGCTGGCTGATTGTCAACAACAGTGACTTCTCAATGGATGTAAAAGTGGCCCTCACAACTGACCTCTTTCACATTTTCTATCGTTTCCAGCTAATTTGCATCGTCAACGCATAAATCTCTGAAAGCCTAACTGATGAGCAGTTATGAAATACTCTGTGTCCTCTTCTTTCCAATCCATTATTGTCTTTTGTTGTTTTTCTCTGAGACAAGATCTCTCATCACACCTCAAAGTAATAGCTTGGGAGAGCTCGGATGCACGCACACACACACACACACACACACACGGTGAAATTAGATGAATGTTAAGTGAATGGTCAGAGTGCCAACATACTCCTTTTTAGATTGAACACTTGCAAAGAATGAATGGATCGACGGATATAGAGACAGAAAGACAGACGGATAGAACAGAATAGAGTAGAATAGAAGTAACAAAGCCCCCCCCCCCCCCCCCTGACACCCTTGGATTTTCTTCTCTCTTGCTTCAGTGAACGATTAGCTCTGCCTGGATGGAAGAACACGCCACTCGTTCCAAAGTGAGACGTAGAGATGGACTCACTTGTTCATACTAATTATTCTAACGTCTAAAAATGGAGGCGGTGATGACAGTTCCATGTACACCCACCCACTCCACTGCACCTTCTATTTCAATCACAGCTCAGAGGCGATATGAAAAGTTTCTCCACTGAAAAGTTTAAAAGAAGATTCCCTCTGATAGCTGCAGCCACCTGTCAATAAAAGTGAGCCCGCCCTAAAACATACTCCACTTCTGTTTGACTCTAAATGGAGCATAATGTACTAAATGAACATCATGCTGTATTGAAGAAGACTTTGAAACTAGAGATTGAGACATAAACTCATGTTTACTGAGGGAATAAATCAAGAGAGAAGTAGAGTCATCTTCTCATAGACTTCTATACAACCAGAGGAGTCGCCCCCTGATGGTCAGTAGAGAGAATTCAAGTTTTCAGACACTTCCGCATAGAATTCACTCGGCAGAACCGGAGGTTGCCGCCTGTTTTGAAACCAAAATCTTGCCACACGATACTTACAACATGACAAAGTGTCCTGAGTTTCATGTTGAACTGAGTCTGCCTGGTCCCCTGCTTTTGCAGTGAATTCAGACATTTTACAAATTGACACTCTGAGCAAAGTGTGATTCAACAGATTTCTTTCATCGCATTAAATGTATGGCTGAACAGTGTAAATGTATGGTTGAACAGTGTAAATGTATGGCTGAACAGTGTAAATGTATGGCTGAACAGTGTAAATGTATGGCTGAACAGTGTAAATGTATGGTTGAACAGTGTAAATGTATGGTTGAACAGTGTAAATGTATGGTTGAACAGTGTAAATGTGTGGCTGAACAGTGTAAATGTATGGTTGAACAGTGTAAATGTATGGTTGAACAGTGTAAATGTATGGCTGAACAGTGTAAATGTATGGTTGAACAGTGTAAATGTATGGCTGAACAGTGTAAATGTATGGTTGACCAGTGTAAATGTATGGTTGAACAGTGTAAATGTATGGTTGAACAGTGTAAATGTATGGTTGAACAGTGTAAATGTATGGCTGAACAGTGTAAATGTATGGTTGAACAGTGTAAATGTATGGCTGAACAGTGTAAATGTATGGTTGACCAGTGTAAATGTATGGTTGAACAGTGTAAATGTATGGTTGAACAGTGTAAATGTATGGCTGAACAGTGTAAATGTATGGCTGAACGGTGTAAATGTATGGCTGAACAGTGTAAATGTATGGCTGAACAGTGTAAATGTGTGGCTGAACGGTGTAAATGTATGGTTGAACAGTGTAAATGTGTGGCTGAACAGTGTAAATGTATGGCTGAACAGTGTAAATGTATGGCTGAACAGTGTAAATGTATGGCTGAACAGTGTAAATGTATGGTTGAACAGTGTAAATGTATGGTTGAACAGTGTAAATGTATGGCTGAACAGTGTAAATGTATGGTTGAACAGTGTAAATGTATGGTTGAACAGTGTAAATGTATGGCTGAACAGTGTAAATGTATGGCTGAACAGTGTAAATGTATGGTTGAACAGTGTAAATGTATGGTTGAACAGTGTAAATGTATGGTTGAACAGTGTAAATGTATGGTTGAACAGTGTAAATGTATGGCTGAACAGTGTAAATGTATGGCTGAACAGTGTAAATGTATGGTTGAACAGTGTAAATGTATGGCTGAACAGTGTAAATGTATGGTTGAACAGTGTAAATGTATGGTTGAACAGTGTAAATGTATGGTTGAACAGTGTAAATGTATGGTTGAACAGTGTAAATGTATGTAACAGGAATGTCTCTTTTTACTCAGCCATGAAGCAATGGAGCCTAAAAAGGTTGTAAGTGAAAAGGAGAGAGAGTGAGAGAGAGAGTGAGAGAGAGAGAAATCCTGAGGAGAAATCAATAGCTCGAATGTTGACATAACCTTCCACTCATCCAATATTAACCCTTCCCTTGTGGGCACAGACACACACACACACGAGGTCGAGTGCACTCTGTAATGCATCATCCGGGAGTTCACAGGGGAGTGTTAAAAGTTAAGGGGGAACATGTGTTGTAGCTCGGTGACTGCTGTTTGTGTGTGTGTGTGTGTGTGTGTGTGTGTGTCAATACTACTTCCCCTCTGTGTTGTTGCAGTAAAACACAAGTACTGCTGCAAACACAGTTTCTCTTCCATCGTTCTCATCCGTCATTTCTTTCTCCCTTACTCTGCCTTCTTCTTCTTCCTTTAATCTTTCAGTGCTTTTTCCCTTTTTTCATTCTTATTTCACGTTGTTTTTCCTTACATCCATCACCGGCCCAGTGGCCAGGAAGACATGTTGACATCGTACTTCTAACAAAAAATAAAAGGACACGTTGTATTCAGAAGCTTGTTTTTTCTTCTCTTTTTGTGCACATTTTTGCATTCCTGCAGAGCAATTGACGTAGTATATGGAGCGGCCATTACTGAAAGTAAGGCGGTATAATAATGGGTGCAACAAGCAAGAACTAGGACAACGGGCAGATGGGAGGAACGTTATACAAACACAGGACTTTCCTCCAGCAGACCACTGTTCCTGTCTAATGAGAAACGAAAAGAAGACGCTGAATTTACGCTCTTTATAAAACTTTGTTACGCGTGTTGTGTAACATTACCTAGCAATGTCTGCTAAGGGCGATGCTTATGTGTCCGCTGTAGTGAGGTTGTTACAGTATTATTTTAACACAAACCATAATGGTTTCTCTGACCTTAAACAATTAGTTTTGTTGCCTGGACCAAACCAATCGTTTCGCAACTTTTGCCCCGAGGCATTGTGCGTTTCTGCCAGCTTGATATGGCTGTTATAAGAATGTACATAAGTACTCAATGTACTTATGAAACATACATTTTACACGACTATGGCCTTGCTTTCACCTGAATACCCAATGCCTCGCACATGTTGATACATTATTGAGGAGGAGCATCACATTTTGCATTTCCATACTACAGTCTACATTGACCTTTCAGTGTTTTCTGACAAGCTCCAATCACCGCGGAGGAAGTGTGTGAATCTCAGAGTGCATGCTTAATGCATAAGAGTGTGTACATAATATTGTATGTATTCTCATACATTTTAGATATGTGCGGATGCTGAAATCACAAGTGACATTGGCTTCTGTGAATAAAACAAACACAAACATAGAGCTAAAGCAGGTGAGTACCGGAAGATATATAAACTGGCAGGAAGTATAAAATAAAATGCCTCGTAAATGACACTAGAGTTGAGGTGGAGTTTTGACATGAAGTGATAGAATTAGAGCATATGAAGTTAGGGAATACGGTAAATATGAAAAAGTGAAGCATGCTTTCTTCACCTTCCCTGAGATGTTCTGTTGTTTATAAAATGCCGAGTCAATCTTGTTACTGTTGGTGACAGCATCATTGGTGCAATATTTGTAAGACAAAAATCAGCATCCAGCTACCAGCAGTGTGAATTCAGCACAATCCTCCAGACTTGAGGACTTTGCATTGCTTCAGGGCATTTGGGCCAAAATACTGTATGTCTACATATGGTAAGAGCTGCTGTAGCAATTTAGAGACCAGCACCTCTCTACCTGCCAAGTCCAATACATTCACAGGGACGTGTGTTGGAGACATTGCTGCAGGGAGAACAAATGACGGTGATATTTCTGACACATTGTACAGGAACAAGAGGACTTAGTGTCCAGTGGATGCGGACAGCAGACTATAAATACCACCATACAGCTCTACATCGAATATGCCGTCAATATGTGCATCCATACAGTGTGGCAGCTGGAGCAGATCTTCAGGTAGGAGACAGGTGTAGGAACAAATATGCTCAATTTTGAGGACATCCAGCACATACAGTGATAAAAAAATGGAATTATTGTAGGTTGCTTTGAATAAAAGCATCTGACAAATGAATGTGATGTGAAGGAACAACTCATATGGATGATTCCCTCACTGGTGTGAGTCATCCCACAGGTGGTCCACAATAGGGAGCGATGTGCATCACAAGCAGCAGCAGCAGGATGAAATGGGGAAAACTAAAATATTAATATGAATATTAAATATTATTGTTATAATAAATCAGTAAAACAAATAAAACTAAATGATTTAAGTGTTTGTGTCTACCTGGGGAATGGAAGTCCAATATTCCCTCTCTTTTAGCTCTGGTTTGGTCCCTACCAACTACTGTGTGAAATGTTTGGTTCTTTAACTGCCTCACTTAGTCAACCAGCTAGTTGCTAACTTTGCCCATCTGTCATTTGATGCTGAGCAGGTAGCAAAGAGTTGGTTATCTAGAGTCTGACGAGCAATGGTAAGTAGTACATTTGCATTTATACAACCAAAACACGCTGAAAGACGCTAAAACACTTTGTGGAGCTGAAGAGTCTGATGATATATCCTCTGTGAGTTTGGCACTACAGGAAACCCTCTCACATTACACAATCATTCATGAAAAAAAAATACAATGAAATGTTGTCGGTAAAAAATACACTGATTAAAGCAGCTTTACAGACATTTGGAACAAAAGGGTAATACAAATGGCAAAACAGCAGGAAAAGCCCAGGTGTTAACATTAACGATGCTTGGTTTCATGAAGCCAGCGTGAACAATACCAGGACCCTGAAACTGAAGCGACTAAAACGAAATTCAGCCATCATCAATTCTATTTACACCATTTCCTGCTGTGACATGTCAAAATGTTCCCTCAGACGATCAGCGCTGCGGCAACGCCCGCACTGTTTGAATGGTTCGTGATCCCCTGCAGCAGCAGAAACGGCCTCGCAATTAGCAACAGGGATGTCACCAAAACCTCTTTTTGCCATTCAAAGCGTGTCCTTTGTGGGGAT
Organism: Melanostigma gelatinosum; assembly: GCF_949748355.1. Taxonomy (NCBI): domain Eukaryota; kingdom Metazoa; phylum Chordata; class Actinopteri; order Perciformes; family Zoarcidae; genus Melanostigma; species Melanostigma gelatinosum. Next base: position 22,885,477 of record NC_136646.1, on the reverse strand, counting down.
GGACGTGCTGGTGGTTCTGTCTGTGCGTGGCCGTCGGTGACAGCCATGTTAGATGGCATTCTTTGAAAGATCAGGGATGCTGCCCCTCTCTCCCTCTCTGGTGTTTTCTTCTAATTGCTCGGTTCGGCATTGTTCTGTGATTTGGTTTCTAATGTTCAATTTCTAGCATTATCACTTATTTAGTTCGTGTCTTCTTGTGAGAACCTGCGGGCTCTAACATTAAGCAGCGTCTGAGATCAATGACTCACCCAGTGTGTGTTGGCTTTTGCTAAAAAACTCATTTAACATCCTCTAGAAGTCTAGACGAGTTTGTTTTTGTCTATATTTGGCTTCTTATTCAATGAGGCGGGTCCCATCTGTCCCATTAGCCTCATGCTGTTTGGACCAATGGGCGGGGCCTGATGAATTGATCGAAGTGCAATGTCAGTTAGAAACGTGTGGATGTAAGTTCATATAGTCTGTGCTCAGTCAGCAGGAATCACTCCTTCTTCTTGGTTTGTTATCATAAAATGTCTCTGCCTGTGACTCAGTCAGGTTGTTTACACATAAACAACAGACAAAGAAATGTCATGCAAGCATTAATACAAAACCTTAACAGAGTTAACATTTGCCTATTTCAACTATTATTCAAAAGCCAGATCGTTTTGGTCTTGTGTCTTCGTGACGAGTATCGACTCACAGATTCTTTTTTGAACGCCTGTTCATTTCATTCACACTCCGGCATCAATTGGTCCCTGTAGATGTGAGCTCAGCCGTCTGATATCTAAGGCTCTAATGGACTGTTTGACTCAGTCGTAGTCAGGATGAGCGTCGGTTCTGCTGTGCTTGACCTTTCATCTCCCTTTTCACAATCCTTAGAAATATAGATACATACAGAGAGGGGAGCAAATAGATATCTAGGACATGAAGCGAGACACAAGAGCAGAGTTCCTTTCAAAACCACGTTTGTAATATTGTCTTTAAACGCCTTCATTGTATCCATTTAGCCTGATGTTTAAGATACAAGCCATCAGGTAGGTGTTGATTCACAAAAGCACCTTCTCACTGCTGATGATCTTTCATTCCAACAGGCACTCCGGAGTAGAGCTTTAGAGATAGTTGATCTACCGCCCGGTGTACGTAGGAATGACATGTGTATTGAGAGATTGCTACTACACTACTCCAACTAACAAAGCTAAATGTGCTGTCGAGACTAAATCACGCTCAATGTTGAGCTTTATCTTGCCTAACTCATGGCGATCTCAATATATTCAAATATATATCAAAATCAAGCAAAGAACGTAACACGCGGAGTTAAAATCACAATCAAACTGCAGTCATTTGTGCTGACTGACACTCAAACTGAGCCGTGACGGCGCTTTGCTCTCTGCGACCAGTAAACGAAGCGTCAAACACGAGAGACAAGTCAGCTGGTCAACCTCAATCACATTTGATTGGATCCATTTGTGTGTAAACTCTGAGTTCATGTTGAATAATCAACTATTGGAACATTTTCAGGAAGAGAATAGAGAGGGATTTTCATACAACAACACTATAAACTAGGGTTTGATTGTTTGTTAAACGGTGTCTTTAAGTGGCTCACAGTTGCAATCACTGTAAGACATTTTTGTGGGTGTGTGAACTGTGAATGGTTGCTTGTGCTGGGCCGACTGATCCAGTGCTCATTAAAGACGTTATTTGGTCATATGTTGAAAAGTGTGAAAAGTGTGGTCACTATAATTATACTGCGGTACTTTTAAGAACTTTCCCTTCACTTAGTGAATCTGGATCTCTCCCAGATACAGCCACCCCCCCCCCCCCCACCCCACCACCACCACCACCACCTCCTTTCCACTATTGATTGTCCTTCACTTGCTCAACATTGCATTCAAGCCACACTAAACGGTTCAGAAAGCCCACTTCTGTGGGTTGTGGTTTTTAAGGAAATAAAACTGACGCTGCACTCTGTCATCGCCTCAGGAGTGGGATAAGAAAATATCCCAATTAATCAGTAAAAGGGGGTGAAAGGAAAAATAAGCCCTTGAGTCAGGTCCACTCCACGTGACCTTTAATCAAATCCACCCCAACTTCCCTTTAATCACAGCACTTTGCTCTAATGCTAAATAAAGCCTGCAGGGCACAAATGGCCAAGGGGGCGAGAAAATCCCCAGGAGGTGGTCTGTCATCTGTTGAGCGTGTTACTGTGGAAAATGAACCGCTTCATTCACCTGACGCAGCGATGGAGCGAGGTAGAGATGGAGCGAGGTAGAGATGGAGCTCCATCCAGCACCACATCCTGTCATTTGTATGCAGCAGCAGCAGCAGCAGCAACAGCAGCAGCAGCAGCAACAGCAGCAACAGCAGCAACAGCAGCAGCAGCAACAGCAGCAGCAGCAACAGCAGCAACAGCAGCAGCAGCAGCAGCAACAGCAGCAGCAACAGCAGCAGCAGCAACAGCAGCAGCAGCAACAGCAGCAACAGCAACAGCAGCAGCAGCAACGGCAACAGCAACAGCAGCAGCAGCAACAGCAACAGCAACAGCAACAGCAGCAGCAACAGCAGCAGCAGCAGCAGCAACAGCAGCAGCAGCAGCAGCAGCAGCAACAGCAACAGCAACAGCAGCAGCAGCAACAGCAACAGCAGCAGCAGCAGCAACAGCAACAGCAGCAGCAGCAGCAACAGCCAGAGTTAAACAATAAAGCATTTGCACATTTTGTGTAAGCTCTCTAATAAGCCTCTTCTACCATCCCAACCTCTCTCTCTCTCTCTCTCTTACTCCACTGCAGTAAATAAAATAAAAAGCTAAATAAACCATATTTGTAGATTTGCAGACATCTTGTACTTGTCTGTAAACATTTTGTTTCTAATCGCTACAAGGTCTCCTCTCTCTAAGAATTGTGAAAGGGAGACAGGATCTCTGCAAAAATGACACGTGTTGAGACTTTCGCTTCTCAAGTCTTTGATTCTCTGTACGGCTTTACGCCGTCTCAATGATGAAAGCTCTGGCAATATAGCAAGACTTCTCTCTCACACACACACACACACACACACACACACACACACACACACACACACACACACACACACACACACACACACACACACACACACAGAGTTGCCACCAGCGTCCTCATTAGGGGATCCTGCCACTTCAGCACTTCGTATCCTGTCTGGGTTTAGCAGAGCCAATTTAAATGTCTTTCTTGTAGATTTGAATCATTTATGGGTGAAGTTTAGCATTTTTGAGCCATTCCAGCATTATATACACTGTACACACTGGTTCTTTTTTAAGCTGCCGCGTTGTCAATGGATGATAGCAACTCGCCAAGACAAATCCCCCCTCAGGGACAGTGAAGATCACTCTCCTCTACACGCTGATAAAATGCTTTTATTATTGTGTGCACGTAAGATATCTGTGTCTGACTGGTTGTGACTGTTTCCTGCTTACACTGCTGTCTCTGCATCGTGTAAGCCAGAGCGGCGTAACTGGTACTGAGACAATGCGGGGTCTCCGCATTCATGTCACCAAGACACATGGTTGTGACTCCCAAGTTGAACTGGCCTTTCCTGCTGCCCCGGTACTGTGTGTATGTTGCTTGTGTGTAGTTTGTAGGTCCTTGGCCGGGTGGAGCTGAGGTGACATCACCTTAATTGGGAGTGTTTGATTTATATTAATTGGGAGTGTTTATTTACCATAGGGACAGTGCATATTAATCAACATTTCAGTTTCCACCTCAATGTAAATGTGCCGCAGTTAACTCGAGAGCTAGTTTCCGTCTGTAGTATCATGTGGTGAAGTCGATATGGCAAACTTTAGTAGAAATGGAGAAAGCATGTATGACCAGTATGAATGTATGTCCAATCTTTAGTCTTTTAACAACGTCATATCGATCCCATAGCTTCAAAATGCACAACTATTCACCGGTCTGTCGGTCTGACATTTGCTGCTCGGCAGGTAATGCACAGTGGATTTTAGAGCTTTCCCACTGCTTGTTTCTTTTTATTGAAACTCTGTCGGTCTCTGTTGCCTGGTATTTCTCTGTTGCCTGGTATTTCTCTGTTGCCTGGTATTTCTCTGTTGCCTGGTATTTCTCTGTTGCCTGGTATTTCTCTGTTGCCTGGTATTTCTCTGTTGCCTGGTATTTTTGTCCCTTTCATTTTCTCTGTTTGGATATGAATCACTGCTAATGTTTAAGATGCTATCTTGGAGTGTACTTAACCTCTGCCCCGACAATCCCCCACTGTTCTTCTTCCTTCTCATTCACACAGAAGAAGTGAGTCATGCACATGATACACAGAAAGTAATACACACATTTCCGGAAAAATTCATACTGTACATGCAGACACCAAATGGAAAACTCGTCTCTTTCCTACTCGTGACACAGATTGTGTTTGGCACGTGTCTCTGTGCATCCACATCACCGATATCACCCACTTCATATGGGTTTGTGTCTCTGTGCGGATGTGTGTGATACTGTAGTTTACGGGGCCTAGCTGTAATTGTGTCATCCCGCTGTGAACGTGTCACCTCGCTTTTTCCCTGCCGTTGTTCGTGCGTGTGGGTGGGTCTCTGTCTGAGTGAGTACGTGTGGGTGGGTCTCTGTCTGAGTGAGTGCGTGTGGGTGGGCTCGTTTAATCTGACGGTGCAAATGATGTTCGACGTTAATGAAATGTTTAATGAAGCCATGGCCAGAGGGCAGGCGCGGGGAGCCACACACACACACACACACTTACCCACCACGCACCTGTGCATGTGTGCACACAAATACACTGATTGGAGTGTGTACATGTGCACGGACACATCCGCGTTGATATGCTGCCATGTGGATCACACACGAGCACAGCTACACTTGCCTTTTAGAGACAGAAAGGCATTATTAAAGGTCCGTGTCACACTACCTAAGGTGACCGTCTCTGTAATCCCGTCCACCGTCCACAGACTGTCAGCAGCAGAAAAACAAAAGCCTTGGTTGTTTGTTCAAAAGCTCACTTGTGTTTATGGGTTTTGTGACCAAGTTTTTGGAATTTTTTTCTTTCCGAGCTCGACAAATTAAGCTGGCGGTGTTAGAAGACGTTTAGAAACTGATGTCTGGAAAGCCTCACCCATAAAACCCAAACTATCTGCACGGCTAGCTCCCACATAGACACAAGTGCGTTTCGTTTTGCTTCGGGTGAACTGATGCTTTGATTTGTCATGCCTTGGCTCGACACCCATTCAAATATGTTGTGCTATCTTTCAGAACTTTGTTAGCATTTCTTTTAACCTTTCACACTGCCGGGTCTTGCAGGGTCAGAGTTCTGTGATTTGCAAAGACCTGAGCAGCTGGAGAGCAGCCAGGGCTCCTCAGGGACGGCACCTTTGGTTTGTCTGAATCATCGGTCCACAAATCAGGTCTGCGAGGCCACAGTGCTGCTAGGACTTCATTCTGGAGAGATATTTTCACTGTGGCTGTCGAATCAGAGACCAGTTAGACCAAGACGAGCCACCTGACATGATAAAAAATACAAGCAATGCACTGAAACCTGCAGTAATTACCGCATAACCAGTTGTCCGTAGGTCTGATGACGAAAAATAGTAATAATGCATGACAGTAGATGACATCTGCATGCCACAGCTGCACTTCTTACACTCTCTACTTCAATTTGTGTCTCTTCATGTTTGTTTTCACACTTGAAATTGTTAATTGTTGAGTTAAAAGTTTTGTACCTTTTGCGAATTCTCACAGACAGCGAATGTGGTGACACGGCAAAAAAGAATAGATTCCCCTTCATTATTAAACAAAAGTGAAAATGAGATCAGGTGAACTCTATTTGTATTAAATGATTGGCACACTGTGAGAAGAGAACCAGAAATGATTGCATTCCTGAGCGTCGCTCATCCAGTGTAGAAATAATTGGTTACATTAATCAGGTAGCGATTTTTAATGCAGCGTTGCAAGTTCAATAAAAACAGCTACTGGCTGCTCAACCCGTCCCCATTCGTTTCTAGATAAAGTAATACCCAAAGGAGGTTTTTCTTTGCCCTAAGCTTGTTTTCATGTATTATTTTCATAATGTGAGCCCTGAGTGTAACAAAGAATAATGGCTATGTAAACTAAACAATTGCTGGAGGATTGCTCGTATGAATCCAGTGTGTGTGCGGTGGGCATCCTCTCCCCTCCCTTCCCTCCCGCCACCATGTTGTTTACATGTCGGTGCCTTTGAGTGAAGCACTTAGCTCTGAACTGCTCCAGCTGAGCTGCTTGTTATTAACAGTGAGGTGCAGCTCCCAGGTGTGAACAAACAGGCTACATGCTCAGCAACCTGAGCAAATTACATTTTAGAAAAAACTCAAATCTAGAGGGGGAATGTGGTGCAGAAAGTGGTAAAAGATGAACATCCTATTTGTTCTTGCAATCAGCAACATCACCAATGCAACATTATGGGTAAATAGAGGCAGAGATGACACCATATAGAGATTTGGTTTTAATTCACAAGATATTTGCCGATCACTGTTACTGCATTTACCATGACACCGTCTCACACACACACACACACACACACACACACAATAGAAGGAGGCAGTTGGAGAATGCTGGAAGAACACAAAAAAGAGCAAGTGAGATAGCAAAGTGGAGCGAGTGGGAGGAAAGAGAGGAGATAAGGCCGATGGAACAAAAAGTAGTAAAATGCACGTAGAGAGGAGTCATTAATCTTTGAGATGCCCCTTCCTCTTTTGTTCCAAATTGCCTGCTATTTATAGGCTGTCGCCGGGGCTGCACTCGAGGATGTTCTCATTGGTCCAGGGAGAGGTCAGAGGTCAAGTGATTTAACTCCAATCGCAGACTGTGTGTCTCCTATGTGTGTGTGTGTGTGTGAGAGACAGAGAGTGTGAAATGATTAAACTTTGCTCTGAATGTGTGTCTCCTGCGGCTTCATTATCCAAGCTGGAGAATCACACACTGAGGCAGCAGAATTGCCTTTTAATGGGACTATTTTCAGCAAAATGGCGGGCAATGAAATAATGCAACACACGCACGCACTCAAGGATAGAAGACATTTACGATCAGCAATAATGCAACGTACTCTTCACAGAGGCATCGGGACAACTTTTCAGCCAGTTGTGCTGTTGGTAAAGTAACTCGTAGTTACTGCACATTAATTCTGGGGGAAACTTTTCCCCCAGAATGCAACAGAATATGTGCGATAAAGCCCAGTGGAAGATCACCATGAATCTCATAGAGCAAACAGGTCTGCAATTTTTTTGACTGACAAAAATTGACAAAGCAAAGAAAAGCGCACTCACTAATGATGTAAATGGCTCTTAAAGGAACACTTAACACTCAAATTTACTATTTCTGTATCGACATCACATGTTACCTTGAATACTTGAAGAAAACTTTGTTTTTCTCGCATCCCTCCAAAGTAAACAAAGACTCCAAAAACTCCAAAAAATCTTGATGAATTGAAGTAAATGGAGGCCGCATCTAACAACAGCAAAACTACATCAAACTCTCACACAACGTGTGCAGTATGATGAAAGTAATCGATCCAGTCGTCTGCTCAGTACTATAAAAACATACTGTTTTAACACTTTGGACTCATCTGGACGCGTTACTGTCGTAGGTGTTTTGAATCAAAAGTTGAATCGGAAATGTTTTGGGAAGCAGCATACGAGTGGGTAAACGAGACTTTGAATAATACTGCAGGAGTTATGTGAGAGTTTGTAAAGAGAAGTTTTGATATTGTTTTGCCGGTGTTAAACATGGCCCTCATGTACTTCCACACAGTGTTAACTTTTTCTTTTTTTAGCATCTGCTACATATGAATTTCTGGGAAATCCACGTGGAGGCTTAAAAAGTTTTGAACTCCCTCATCAGTGTCACAGCTCGCTTCCATGCCGAGCTCAGGCTGCCAGTGTCCTGCGGGGGACAGGCGTCGTCACGACAACCAGGCTGCATGTGAAGGCCAATCAGATGAAAACCCCCGGCCCACGTCAGGTCCCATGATGTCTGCGCTTCACTCGCGGTAAATTGTTTGTGAGTGTGTGTGTGAGTGTGCGTGTGTGTTGGGTAACAACGAGCCTGCTGGCTGTGGTGTCCATCTTGGCTGTGTCATCGTATGCTGACCTGTCTGTGGTGATGGTATGTGACACCCCCCCCCCTCTCTCTCCTGCCTGTGAGTGTGTGTGTGTGTGTGTGTGTGTGTGTGTGTGTGTATTCTTTGTTTTGTGTCACATTGACACTCCTCTAGATTTCCTGTGCTGCAAATTGTCCCTCCGTAGTTAATGTGTGACTCTGCAAAATGAGGACACTCTTATGTCAATGTGTAAATTAGATGTGTGTGTGTGTGTGTGTGTGTGTGTGTGTGTGTGTGTGTGTGTGTGTGTGTGTGTGTGCGCGTGTTCCCAAGCCCGAGGGACCTGTGCAAACCGGCAGCCTGTTTGTTTTGTGGTCGTCATTGATTACGTGGACGATGATGTTACTTTAATTGCATCAATGAAAATGTATCCTGACAGCGTGACTGTGTGTGTGCGACACACACACCCCCCCACACACACACTCAGCAGATTGATATGAGTCTGGCTAAAGCACATGCACGTTTGATGTGGTTTGAATTTGAAGCGTGCAGTTTGATGTTTGCGTCATGGTTCTCGGTGCTTCGTAAACAGGTGAAGATAAAGCGTCCATACGTCCAGGGTTCTTCAAATGAGTCGAAACCAAGAAGTCAGCTGCAGACAGCCTTTACACTCGCAGAGAGTAAGATCTATTTGATTTGATTCTGTTGTTTTTTGTTATTCTTCTGCTGTAAACTCGAGCGCAATAATTTCCTTCGGGATTCATAAAGTTCTCTTATCTTAACATTAATAACTAGGACTTAATAATCAAAATTTCACTCATTTCAAAGTGATGTCAAATTGATCAATGACGTAAAATAACACTCCCCACCCAGATTAGCCAATCCAAATTAAATCAAGCCTCGTTTGTGCAAGCCTTATATTTCTGTGTGCACCACGTGGCCAAAAGTATGGGGACAATGGAAAATTAAACCCATATGTGACTTTTATTGGAACACCATGGGAAGTAATATACTGCTGTAACAGCCTCTGAAGGCACGCCACCAAACGTTGGACCTGGCTGCACAGATTTGCTCCCATTCAGCCACAAAAGTCCAAGTGAAGTCAAGTTCTTCTCACACGACCAGGAACTGGCAAAGTGCTGCTCACCGGAATAATTACATTTTTCTGCAGCCAGGAGGCGTTTTCGTGTGTTTCAGGCAGGAACAAGATCTTTGTGACACCTGTGACCATGTCACAGGTGTCACTCTGCTTGCTGATTGGCTGCAGGTATTTTCTGACCGCAATTTGCCGCTGAAAGCTAAACTTTCCCCACTTGGCTGCAAGCTCGGAGCTCGGAGCGGTGGACACATGCACTACTCTGAGATGTACAGCTCCGTCATGCTTGCTTCTGTACTTTCATCTTTCATGTCATCGTCCAGCCTGTGCTCCACTGCTTCTCTTACCTCACTTTTCCTCCATTTGAGTGTGTGCGTGTTTCTACACGACACTCTTCTGGATCAACATGCAATTGTTTTTGAGTTACTTCTTGATTCATATTTCAAAATATGTACGTCTTCCTCCAAGAAGGACGTTTTTTGGGGGGTGTAACTTTAAAAAATAATTATTTTGCACCCTTCCATAAGTAATAAACTTGAATAACGCTGATTATTCATTTATTTTCTTCACAGTGCTGTCACAGATTGTGTTTTCTTAACAAAGCTATAGAACCCGATCACTCGTCTCTCCGCTGTGCATTACTTGTCACGAAACCCAGCTTGACATTTTGATGTGCCTGCCCATGTCTCTTTGCTCAGACAACCTGAACAAAATAAGGCTTTTACATTTCACGTTTTTACTTTTGAGAGCTTGCTTCTTGAAATATTAATGCTGACTCTTGTCAGACAAGGATGTTGCATTAACACTCTTAACACAGTCATCTCCCACTGCCGCGCTTTTTTTGCCCGTGTTTCCGTTTTATTTTTTCAAAGCAGGTCTGGGCACGGCAGGATTAAAATAGACCATCAACCTATTCCCCGTCGGCGTCTGAAGAGCGACAATTTCAAAAATGCAGCCGTGGAAATCAGATCTTTAGTAGCAGTGACTCAAGCGGCTCACTAGGTGACTGTAAAAAAAATATGTACCGGAGACGCCTGATGCATGCTAATACTTCGAAGAACTACCACTCCGTGTTCCTCGCTCTCAGACACACACACACACACACACACACAAAATATATTAGTTATATACAAAACCTCAGCACACTCAATTATTGTTTTGCACAACACACGTGTACATTTTCCCCAAACGACCAATGCTTTTTTTAATAGATTAGATTTCTCAAAATAATTACATCTGCCTGTGTTACTGTCAGTTGTTCCAGAAGCTGAATGGAGGGGCTGCAAGAATAACAAAAAATAAATGGAATTCAAATGAAAATTTGCTGGACGGGAATTGCAAAAAGAAGGAAAAGACGAGGGAAAGTGAATTTGTTTGTGAAAAAAAATTGTGAAAATTGTGTCTGGGAGCAGAATCAGGAAACGTGTGTGTACATGTCAGCATGTGTGCGTGTGCAGAGAGATTGTTTGTGTGCATGTGCAGGTAAGAGGTAAAATGAGCCGTATGATTCCGGTCCTCAGATGTGCAAAATTGTCGATGCAGCTACTGTGAATGCTGTGCCGTCGACGGTCGGCCCGTCACTCCAAATCATTCGCTCTAAAGCTCACAGGCACATGTGAACACACACACACACAGAATTAAATGAGACACAACTCTTTTTTAAGTCCAGATTTTGCAGAGAAGACAACGTTAACACATGGGCTCAATCTGAAAATGCCTCAAGTGAAAACACGTTTCCACAGAATGTTTTTAGGTGATGTTCACACTGAAACACTTGATTCTATAGTTTGACATTTTGTGAAATATGTTTATTTCCCAAGAACAAAATAAGACCCATCGTAAAACACTGCTGATAATATCAAACAGGTCTGCTCTGCTCACTCTGATCCTATGCTGAGTTTTGATACAACAGAACTCATCATTTAGTTGTTCTCAATTACATGTTTTATTGCCTAATAAGTACAAATGTAATCGTGGCTCATAAATGCTCCCTTAGTGTCATCGCCAGGCAAACAGTTATTCTGATGCTGAGATGTCGATCAAATCACTATCGTACGATCGCAAAGTCGTCTGACGAAATAAACACAAGTACAGCTAAATAGCAAAACCTGGGTTGAAATGGCTGACTGTGCAGATGTTCCACCTCAGGCGGGTGTCTGCTGAAAGGTACGACTGTCAACATTGAAATACAAAGAAGCTGATGAGTAAAACAGCTGCAGTTTAACATGTAGCCACTCCACCGCCGCCGTACAATAATACACCACGGTCAAAAACTCAGTTTGAAGAGTGTGAAGCGACAGACAGTCTCTTCCAAGTCGAGTCACGTGGGGCTGCGAGTCAGCTGGGAGCTGAGCATGTGTGTGTGGTGCTACCATTGGTTTTATCCTACCGCTGTGAAGAGGGGGAGGTGGTTCAGTTCTACGCTCTATGGATCTTCGATTCCGGAATCCAGGATCTAGAGGTCTGCACTGGGTTGGCTCGCCATCTGCATCACCTGACCTGCAGTTATTGACATGGAGAACTGATTCAACCAGACTATACATATATATCTATGATATTGATATATATATATATATATATATATATATATATACATCTGTTCTCATGTCTATCTGTGTGTGTGTGATATTGATTTACATTTAATTTAATTTATTCATATATAAATTAGAAAATACTGCGTTATTTACATTACGGCATGAACTTTTAGGTGTAAACATTACACACAGTATCATGCACGAGGTAATGTTCTTTCATTTTAAATCAGATTCCCGATATTAAATAGTCCTTCTTACAATATTGCTTCAGTTTAAAATACTAAACCAGCCACGGGAAAAGAAAGCACAGCTTCACTAAATCGTTTGGTAATTGCACTTCTGCATATTTTCTGAGCTTCCGGCCTTCCAGCTTTCACTCACCAACTGTGACCTTCCGCTCGTTTGCTGGACAGGAACCGGTGTCGGTGTTTTACGTTAATTAAAACTTCGAGCCCTCAGCAGCGCGTCACGCTCAAACTCCGTGCCTGCCGACGGGGCTGCGGAGCCGCCTTCTGATTGGCTAGGACACTTCCGTATCATTAACCCTTCGTGGCGTGGGTATGCAAATGCTTCAGACTGGTATAGACTTAACTCTGCATTCTTGTGAATCTGTATGCACCAATTTCTGGTGTCTCTCAGGGATTCTGTAGTGCTTCCAAATATGTCATGTCATGTTATGTCGTTCAAACAAACAAACACACACACACACACACACACACATTAGGTCGACATTCCTGCACAATCACCTGACCTGGCATGCCATTTCCTGTTCAGCATCCCGCTCTTGTTGCACCGTGAGAATGCAGCGCCGGTGATATAAAGTGTGAAGTGCGGCAACGTGAGATCTGTCTGTATCTTCTCACCTCAAGATACAGGCTAGGACATGTCACCAGTCTGTCATAGGTTACCGGGGGGAAAATAAAACCGGTTTTATTTTTAAGTGAGATCATGCAACTATAAATTACAACTTCTCATATTTATTGAGGGGGTCTGGTTTAGAATGATGCAATCCTACGTCCGGATGAAATTATGATAGTGGATGATTGTGCTAAACCCCAGATTCATTTTTAATAAATAGTCTGTTTTTCACATTTTGCCCGAAAACAGTCCCTGGAAATTTATATGATTGTTGTGTTTGTTATGTATTGTTTTTAACGTAATCCAATGTGTGTGTGTGTGTGTGTGTGTGTGTGTGTGTGTGTGTGTGTGTGTGTGTGTGTGTGTGTGTGTGTGTGTGTGTGTGTGTGTGTGTGTGCTAACACGCTCCACCAGCTGAGTTAATGTTGTCAAACCCAGTTTTGAAACTCCCGCCCATCGACCACAGTACTTTTGTTTTCAGTGGATATTTATTTTTAATGCCCATGTATGTCTATGTAATAACCTATTGTCACACTTTTCTGCTATTAAAAACAGATGTGACAGCTACTTTTGTTTTCGGAGATCAAAATTGATATGTGGCCTGAATGTGCAACTACAGCCCACTATTTGATTTGAGGTTTTTTTATTTGTCAGCTGGCCTGACAAGATGATAAGAATATCATCCAAGCGAGAAACTTGCACATGAACAAACTCTGCCTCGTCAGTTGACAAAATGAAAGTAGACAGAGTCCGATAAGGAAGGAGAGAACTGTGAGAAGGAATGCAAACCAGTTTCTTTCATGGAATTTGAGTCACACAGTGTGGGAAGTATTAAGAAAACAAATCCTCCTGATACCAATCTGAAATGTATTCTGCTTGTTCTGCTTTGATTGTTAAATGTTACGTTTTATTCCCCGGATTTCCTTTATTTAATTGGCCTGCTGTAAAAAGCACAAGCGAACACTTGTTGTCATTCACCACACTTATGATTCGTCATTTTCCGTACACACGTTGTGCAGAACAATACACGAGCATGCATGCGTTAAAAATGGGTGGATTGAGCGTGAGTGTGTGCTACGACAAAACTATTCAAACTTCAAACAGGCAGCGAGACTTAGATCTTTATTTGGTATTTACAAAGTCACAGTTTACATTTCATGCTTTTAAGACCGTTTCAGATCCTCTGATGCACATGTGTCATGAGAAAGAAAGTCATAATTATAAGATACTTCAACACAACAGTCATAGAAGCAGCTCTTTGGCAGGTTACCCTACATTTGACATAGAAAAGTATCGTGAGTACATCGAAGACTACTTTAAACGTGGCTCTACAACACATGAATTACTTCTTGCTGCTTCACGCGGGACTGTACAGAGCAAACGCACCCTTGAAAGGATTTTAAGCAAGAAGCAGCTCTGGCGTAGAAAGAATAAAGCCGATGTGGCTGAGGTGGCAACCTTCATTGAACAGCAACTGGAAACATCTGGTCTGTGTCATGGTTACAGATGGATGCACCAAAACTGCCATATTTTTATTATCACGTCTAACTTTTCATCTTTTTTTGTAATTTTTGATTTAGCTTGTTTTTGTCTTTGTTATTTTCTTTAATAGTTTGATCTTCGATAGAGTCATGTGGGTTTCTTAACCCTGAATTAAAAGGATTTAAGTAATAATAACAGAAATGTGCTTAAATGTATTTTTTCATTTATATAACTGCATGTACAATATGTTTACACTTGAATAAACAACAATCAAATGCAGACACAGTTATTCAACAATATGTTAGGAGTAGTTACATCTACAGAGTCTTACAGTTACAACCGGCCCTTTGAGGGCGACCGTGATGCTGCTGTGGCCCGGAGTGGACATGAGTTTGACACCACTGCTCTAATGGGTTTGTGTATTAATCCTTCAGACCCATATGTTTAAAACTGTATGTTACTCAGGCTTTTTTTTGGACCGCGGTACAGATTAATTTTATCATTGAATTATTCTACAGGTCTTGTATCACTGTGTTTGCATGTATCCAGCAGCTCTTTGTGGTTATACATACAATGTGTTCACAAAGATGTTTTGGGTTGCTTTATTTTACAGAGGTAAACTGATCCGTCTTGAAAACTGAAACCAGGATGGAGTGGTTCAGTGAAAGTCGTACAGGCAGTGTACAGGTGGGTCAGTTGATCAGGAAAGACCTCAAAAAAGGACAAAACACCCGCCGGCCAGTCCAGATACACTCCTATGGTGCTTCTTTTTGTAGCACAGGCCACCCACTCGAGATCGGCATTGTTATGACAAAAGCTCCCGTTAGAAAACCAGCACCAGGACTTTTCATTTTGCCCCAAAGAAAATTCACTTGAACAGTCGTTCACCCTGTCCATACTTTTGTATGCAACTCCAACATCAGCTGAATCACACTCAACCTCCCAGTAATGGCGATCGGTCAGACCCTCTTCACACAGAACTTGACAGTGTACAAATCTCTCTGGATTCTCAGGATACGGCTGCTTCTCGTGAACATATGTTGCCTTTTTGTTCTCCTCTGACAAAACTGCATTCAGGCCTGCTGTGTTCAGGTCCAGTGTCAGATCACATGCATCTGTAATGAAGACAGGAGAATCAATTCATTGGTGGAGTACTACTGCTGTGTGAGTGTGGTTCTTGATCTCCTATTGCTTTAGCACTATCCAATTAGAGATGTGTTATATCTCAAATAGCACTCAAAGCAGAGTGGCACTCTTTTTCTCAGCCTGTCCATGATTTCTCTATTTCACGACCATAGACTGTCTATAATAAGTGGTCGTAGTCACCGTGACGTCACCCATTGGTTTGTGGACTGTGGTTTTGAAGCCTCGAGCATTTTGGCCGTTGCCATCTTGTTTTGTTGCAACCAGAAGTGACACAAGAGGGTGGAGTTAAGTAAAACTAAACACTGAATATTTAGGCAACCAAAACAGTTCAATAACTTTCATGAACTGAGCACACACTGATAGAGTTAAAGTTGTAAGATGAAAACTGACAAATGGCAGAAAGGAAAATGCTGTGGTAGCAACCTGTCAATCACAGTAGCCCCGCCCTAAAGCATCCCCTGCTTTATGACCTATGTCATTCTAAATATGAGCATCGTTTACCCAATGAACATCGTGCTGTATTGAAGAAGACTTAAAACTAGAGATGTTCACAATGTTTGATGATATAATAAATCAAGTGAGAAGTAGAGTCATTTTCTCATAGACTTCTATACAATCTGACTTGTTTTTAAAACCAGAAGAGTCGCCCCCTGAGGGCCGGTAGAGACCTGGAGTTTGCCGCCAGACACGTTTTTTGTATGCTATCACTTAATAAATACACAATAATATAGTACAGTGATAACAGAACCACAGTCCTGTGTAGATAAGTGCCCCCTACTTGACATGATATCCTCATATCCACATTTAACGATACATTCATGTTACAACATCCCAGCTTTAGCATTTCATTACAATAATCACATTCTTACACTGTCTCAGGAGCTGCAGGTCAAACCAGAACTCTTCATTTTGGTCCACACTGATGGGAAACAGAGGGGCAGCAGGTGACAACATCAACAATATTGTGACACATGCACTTCAAATCGAGCTCAAATAAAGTGAATCTTAAGAAAAGATCTTGGAGTCATGATAGAAGTGAGTGGACAGCCTGTTTGAGCATACTTGAGCTTCTCCAGACTGTAGCGTGAATCCTTCTGTATTTCAGTCAGCAGCTCGACTCCTTGATGTGCCAGGTGATTAAAGCTCAGGTCCAGCTCCCTGAGGCTGCAGTGGTCAGACCTCAGAGCCGAGGCTAGGGCGGCACATCCATCTTCCGTCACTTTACAGGACGACAGCCTACAGAAATCAGGCAAATTACATTTTAGGCTTGTGTTACATGCCCTTATCAGCAGCAATTTTTTTCAAAAGAAGGAGAAAAGAAGTTGAACCCTTAACATGGCAAATATTATTTTTAGAGATAAATTTGAGACACTCGTTCTCTCACACGCTACATGTACTTACTCCGGCCTCCAGATGTACAGGTTGGACAACATGTTTGTTCTCAGTACAATACAATCCAACAGCAGCACAACCGCCAAAACGCCCTGACTCAACACCACTCTTTCAACGAGTAGCTGAGCACGATATCCATGAACGTCTATAGAACTCAAATGTATTAAAGAGCGACACTGTTGTGTTGGCGTGTTACAAAAGGCTAAATCCAGACATATCAATGAGCAGAGTCAAAGTGAACGAGAGCAGTGGCGGACTCAGGCTGTCTGGGGGGCACTAGATGATACTTTATTCATACTTCATGAATAAAGTATCATCTATCTATCTACTTTATCATATTTTCTCCACTGGTAGGACACCCATGAGGGCACTTCGTCATATTTTAGCCACTGGTAGGACATCCAAGAGGGCACTTCATCATGTTTAATCTACAGCAGGAGAATCCAAGAGGGCGCTTGATTATGTTTTCTCAAAGGCAGCCTTGAGGAAACTTGATCATCATTTTTCTAGGGGAGGGCAGCCTCGAGGGCACTTTATCGGGGTTTAGCAACCGCAGGGGCATAAAAGAGGGTACTTCATAATGTTTTCTCCACTGGAAAGGCACTCTAGGGAACTTTATCATGTTTTAGCGACCGAAGGGGTATCAAAGAAGGCACTTTATCATGTTTTCTCCACTGGAAAGGCACCCTCGAGGGCACTTCATCATGATGTCTCTCCTTGAAGGGCACTTTTGCGGCGCTTCGTTCAGCCATAGGGGTACCAAGGGGTTATATTTACTGAGTCCACCAGTGAAACAGCTATTCATTACACTGACCTTAGCGTTTTCAAACGGTTTGGGATCTTCAGTGCAGTACAGAGCGCCGTCACTCCTGAGTCCTGCAGGTCATTGTAGCTCAGGTCCAGCTCTGTCAGGTGGGAAGATTTGGAGCTGAGTACTGAGGCCAGCTGCTCACAGCCTTCCTCAGTGAGCCTGTTGTGACTGAGACTGAAAGACAAATGAAGGAATATCATTCAATTGCTTAATAGTCTATTTAAAAATGTTTACAGATGACAACCTTTACTTGGTGTAGCACGTTGTTTCATCAATTATCTTTATACAATTTGGTTTTTCTGACTTGATGTGAGTTCATGTTTGTTCTACTCAACATTCACCTTGTCAGACATAATTCTTTCCATTAACATACTTCCTAATATCTATTGTGTTTGGATTTTGGGATTTGCATGATAATGCAGCTGTCATTGAGATTGATGTGCAACGTAATGCAGTGTTTCACCTCAACACTTCCAGAGAACAGTTCGTGCTCATCAGCCCAGTAGAGAGCATCTTCATTTCTGAGTCTTCAAAATTGGTGTAACTCAGTTCCAGCTCTCGCAGGTAACATGGGTTGGATGTGAAAGCCGTCATCAACTCCTCACAGATTCTTCTAATACCAGGATTTCTGTTGAGTCTTTTGGTACAGAGATGATAAAAAATGGCATTCAATTTAGAAACATGTACTTTCCAGCCGGACCAAACTGACTTGTGATCCTCAGCACACTGACAGCAGCTGCATAAAAGTATGCAGTGAGGTGTTACATTGCACAGATATTTGATTCAGTGTCAATATGGTAAATATTGCTTACAGTAATATAGTGTTGTGTATTCACGAGGCGGACGCACATGTAGTGTTGTTTACTTTATTCGGCCATGGATAACTCTTAACTCAGTACTGCGCATGCGCGCTAGTTACTATGAAAGGACCGTGTTCACTGAGGCCCAAAAAGCATTTGTACTCATTTCAACCATGTAACGTAATGTGATCAATACACCACATATAGCTTCAACAACAATGATCTATCAGGAAGTATTCATACAAAGACAACATGACTGTTTTAGCAGGACAGCTGTTCCTACGGTGTGGATAATGTCTTTATTGAACAAAGACATCGTTTCTGCCAAAGGACATAGACTTTACATTTACCTTGTATTCATACTTCAATGTTTTTGGGAAAAACATGTCTGAGACTGACCTGAGCTTCTCCAGTTTAGGGCTGTCTAGCCCAACAGAAAGCAACGAGCATAAGGAGCCTCGCAGTGCGTTTCCACTCAGCTCCAGTTCCCTTAGTTTTGAGATGAATGACTTGATAGCTGATGCCATATTTTCGCAGACTGGTTGTGCACCTACTTTACCTGAGAGGCTACAAACAAAATGTGAATAAAAAAAAAGAAATATAGAACTATGACAAAATGATCTATTGTTTTCTGTACTTCACTGCTTCTACAAATACATAGAAGGTACTAAAAAGAGCAGAAAAGAAAAAACAAATAGAATCACAAAAGAAAATAATAAAATATAAGAATAATAGTTTTACTAACCTCAGAGCTTCTAGTTTACACTGAGAGTTTAGCAGTCCATCAATCAGGATCTCTGCACCTTTGTCATCAATGACATTATTCATCAGGTGCAGTTCAGTTAGCACAGAGTTTGGCATTCGAAGAGCTGAGGAGATTGTTGCACAATGCCAAACACCAAGCCACAAACCAGAGATTCTGTGGAAATGAAAAAAGAATCAAGACCAGATCAAGTTTTCGATGCACGCTATTCATTCACTATGCAGGGATGCATTCTGTGTACTTGTGTGTGCTTTATTAAAAAAAACCTGCCAGCTCAAATATCAGCTCAAATTGTCAAGTGACAAAATGATTGTATGCAATACAGATATACCCCAATCAGGGTAGGAAATTTACATGTGTTTTTGGGGGCAATTTTTGCCCCCACTGACTGAAATCCAGGGGCATTTTCAAAAAATTGGGGCACTTTTTGAAACTTGTGAAATAACATTTAACCTTTGTTCAAAATAATAAATATACTTATTTAGGCTTACAGTATATGAGCAATTGTCATCGAATGGCAATAATAAGACTATTAGGCAGTAGTCTACATATTCAAAGTGTTTTCTTAGATTTTTTGTTTTATTTATTGTTGTTATTACATTTTTTAAACAACTATTAACAATTATTAAGTCAACGATGCCTTGATTACATATACATCATTCATTGTATGGAATTATTGAGAAAGGTATTTTTGTAGCACCTCAAATATTGTGATATTACCCATTATTGTCCTGAACTTATGCATTCGTCATTGTGTGGAATTGATGAGAAAAACATTTTTATAGCACCTTAACATTTTTAAAAATGTGCCATTTGAAGGTACAAATTCAGTTCAGAGTTTTTACTTAGTAAAATATCTTAATTGACTGTCAGTCAGGTATTATTCATTTCCAGCAACCCTCAAATCAAAGAATAAAGACACTTTACGCACAATTTAGGTGTATTTTCCCTTTAACTCACGAGATGCAGGCAGCATGTTTTATACTAAATGTGAATATAATTAATTTAATCTAATTACCATTATGCAATATGTATTTGCATCTTTGTTGACATCTTATTCTGAAAACCGGATGTTCGTCTGAAGAAACCGAATGTTGTCTCACGTTAATCTTTCCGTTAACTTTCAAAGTCCTTCGCTCGCTCACGATCTGCGCCGTTTGAATGAGTTTACCGTGAATTTCACCATATAGGTGCACTAAAGTGTAAGTGTCTGCTGAGTTGACCGCAGTCTCGCAGTCACAGGTCTGATTAAGAAGCGCTCCATTTATTTATTTGTTTAGAAAGTTCGGGGGCATGTTTTGCCCCTCTCCTAGTGATATCAGGGGCAAAATGATATTTCTTAGGGGCAGTTTTGCCCTTTGCCCTCGTGTATTTCCGACGCTGACCACAGTAGAAGCAACCAACCCACCTTGCTTTTCTGCTGTTCCTCACGGCTGGGACAAGCCTAAAAGCACCTTTAGCAGATGGTCTGTATTTCTCCAGGTTGAATTCATCTTGAGGCGTATTTGACATCAGAATTGAGTCGGCCAGAGCTGAGCACTGAACAGGGGAGAGCTGTGTTTCTGGATAGTGGTCTGGTTTTAGATACTCCTGCACGGTTTCATGCAGGGAATTGTCTTTCAGCTCGATCAGGCAGTGAACAAGGTTCAGACATCTCTCAGGTGAGCAGTCCGCTAAATCTATTTCTAAAAGACTTGTCCTAATTTCCTCAACAGCTGCAGAGTGGTTCTCTTCCTGCTGAATCAAGCCTTGGAGCAGTTCTTGTGTTGATTGTAGGGACATGCCAATCAGGAACCTGAGGAACATGTCCAGTTCTCCTGTCTTTCTCGGTGTTGAATTAGCTATTGCAATTTCAATCAGCTCAGGCAAAGGTAAATCAATTGGATGTACATCCAAGGTAGACTTGAGCCCTTCCTCTGACCCTTTGAGCAGGAATTCTTTGAGGACTGGGGAATCTATCTTTTTACTTGCAAAGCTGTGGTACACATAGAGAGCAGCAAAGTACTCCTGAACTGTCAGATGCACAAAGCAGCAGAGTGTCTTTCTGTTGAACACGCTCTCTTCTTTGAGTATCTCTGTGCACAACCCACTGCGAAGTCCAGCTTTGTGTATGTCGATGCCATATTTTTTCAGATCATTGCCAGTAAATATGATTTTTCCTTCAATCAGGCATTCAAACGCCAATCTGCCTAATCTAAAGATGAATTCTTCATTTGACTTGACGATGTCCTCTATGTCTAACCCGTACTGGTTGTCGTACTTTTTGGTAGTTACCTGCATTTGAATGCAAAGGAAGTGTGTGTACATCTCAGTAAGAGATGTGGGTATCGTTATGTCTCCATCTTTAGTTCTGTCCATTTTTGGCAGCAAATCCTCGAGAACTTTTGCCGCAATCCAGCAGAAGATAGGTATGTGACACATGATGTATAAGCTCCTGGACATCATGATGCTGTCAATTATTCTTTCAGCAACTGCCTTGTCCTTAACTCTCTTCCTGAAGTACTGTTGTTTTTGTGGATCGTTGAATCCTCTGACTTCAGTCCACTTGTATACATGTTTGCGAGGGATGCGCTGAATGTGTCCTGGTCTGGAGGTTATCCAGACAAGAGCGGAGGGAAGAAGGTGCTCCCTGATGAGGTTGGTCACCAGAGTGTCCACTGACGATTTCTTCGTGGCATCCGTCAGTAAATCGGTTTTTCCGAAATCCAGTTTAAGCTGGCTTTCATCGAGACCATCAAAAATGAACAGAACTTTGTGATTTTCAAATATTCTGGCAACTGCTGCAACGTCTTTAAGGTTTGGATGGAATTCTCTCACAAGTGACTCAAGGCTATGCTGATCTCTGACCAGGTTTAGCTCCCTGAACGGTAGCACAAAGATGAAGTCCAAGTCCTGATTGGCTGTCCCATCTGACCAGTCGAGGATGAACTTCTTCACGGAGACAGTTTTTCCAATGCCGGCAATTCCCTTTGTCATCACGGTCCTGATAGCTTTCACGTTCCTTCCGTCATGCCCGGATGACTCGCTTTTAAAGATGTCATTGCAGTTGATTTTAATGTCCTTGGCTGTTTGACACCTCGCCTTATCTTCAATCTCCCAGATCTCATGTTCGAAATTGACACGTTCACTCTCTCCTTGTACAATGTGAAGTTCTGTGTAAATCTTGTCCAGTGATTGTTGATTCTCAAGATCTTCTTCAATGCCTTCAAACTCATCACTGAACTTATCACTCATATATTTTTTGTGCTTGTTGATGACTTCTTTGACGACATCTGCTGCAATGAAAGAGTGCAGTGATGTTTGATGAAGCAATTTTTTCAGCATTTGAACATCTTATTAATTCGTATTAAAATTGCAACTTTTATCTACAAGCTATGCTCACAAATAGACGGAATTTGCCTGGATCAATGTTTTATGGCTGAATAGTTGCTGACATGTTTGCACAAGTTGGTGTATTACTAAACTAACCATTACAAAGATTATATTATCACCATGTTTAGACCAGAAAGACCTCACTTACCATCGCATATCTTCAGCTGAATTTTCTGGAGGATTCTATAGAAAGCAGATTTGGCTTTTACACATGTGAGGGTCGTGTAGAGCTTTCTCATCTGGTCCTGGCGGGTCCCGGCTACCATGATGTTCTCGTACATCTCTTTATGCATTATGTTC
Source organism: Melanostigma gelatinosum (assembly GCF_949748355.1). NCBI lineage: Eukaryota > Metazoa > Chordata > Actinopteri > Perciformes > Zoarcidae > Melanostigma > Melanostigma gelatinosum. The sequence continues at coordinate 22,862,886 of NC_136646.1, read as the reverse complement.
TGCTGAAGCATCTCATCCGCTATTGGCATCACTAAAACGACACCCTGGATGAGATTAGCCCGGTTTTTGTCCACCCAGTCGGCTTCTTTTAAAAAGAAAACAAACACGTGATGAATGGCCTCTAAAGCATGTGCATGTTTTTGTGATTGGCACCAAGTTAAATCAAGATTGCCACCATAAACTATAAACTTGAACTCACCTTTGTCCTCTTCAGGATCGTCTGTTTCAGTGAGCTTTGTCCCACTCATTTTGCTGTATTTTCCCCCGCCTGAGTGCAGAGCATTGGCTTCCCAAGGATGCTGTTTCTTCATTGTTAGCTCAGTGAATCTGCCCTTTGGAAAGTATTTAAATATCAACAAGTTGTCTTTGGACCAATACCATGCTCCACGTTAAACATCGCTGTCCTCAGACAAACTAAACCATCTTTCATTATGTCGTTGCTTTTCAATAGACGTCACTGCCTTTGGAAGTAAAAACACGCTTCTGATCCGAATCCATCTTGTGGTAATTATCAATTTGATACATATTGGGTCAAAAATGTGTTTGATTTGTTACAGTTTCAGAATATATTTTTCCGTATTTACTGCAAGAACAAATTCACAAAACTTGTTTTGTTTTGCAAGTAAAAGCAGCGTCCGTTTGATCTGTATTTGTTATTCTTAACGTTAAACATCGTTACGTTAAACATTGTAGAAGAAAACATTTGTAATAAAGCATCTATCTTCCCACACACACACACACACACACAAACAGGCATAGATTCAAATGCGTTGTTTTACCTGATGTAAGCTGCAGCAGGAAACAAGACTGTGTTGTACAACAAGACAGCATCTGTGGGGGACTTTTCCTCATGCACAGGAAGCCAAACATTTGGTGGGCGGACCCAACTGTGTGTGTGTGAGTGTGTGTGAGTGTGTGTGCGTGTGTTTAGGGAGGGACTAAGAAGAATTTTCCGTTGCTGCAAAGATCTCAGTGATATCCTGCAGTACAGACATAAACACAGCAGGCCTCTGTGTTCATGTTGTCTTCAGGTTGAGGATCTTAGCAACTCTGCTGTGATAGAGTGTATATAGTTTGAATGCTGCGACTACTACTACTACTACTACTACTACTACTACTACTACTACTACTACTACTACTACTACTTGTTTATATGCATTCAGAAATAAGTAGGTTGTGTCGTCTTATCTGTCATAGGGTATCGGGCATATTTTAGTGGAGGCAGCAGGCAAATTCATCATCTTATCATCGATTTACAAGTGCCTATAAAAGTATTTTGCCCCTTTGGAACAACAAAAAGATTGTCATGTCACCCTTGTACTATGACACATTTACAGTCCAATACGTTATCACTCGTGCTGCCAACTGTTTTTTGAACTTTCAAAAGATTCATAAATCATGAGTCAGGTCACAGTAACATTCATGATTTTAATTGGCCTCCAAACATCAAGAAGGCGGGCAGATGCCAGAGCGAGAGAGATTTCTTAGAAATGAAGGTGCCTTCATGGGGCTCCGCCTCCAACGCTGCATCTAATTCTTTTTATACATCAATGGCGCGGGCAGGCGGACGGGCCAGCTAACTTAACATAGCTGTTAGCTTAGCTGTTGTCAAAAATGGCGGGTCAGGACGGCATTCCGCCTCAAGAAAATCTGAAATCGGAACATTTGAGCAGAGAAAAGTTTCTATTTATACCTCCAAGTCACCAGGACAGTGGCCATGCCCTTTGCAAAGCCTGGAGGGTAAGAATGTCGTTCAGCACAGGAGGGTACAACATGGACCTTCATCACCAAGGGACAGACAAAGGCAGGAAACGTCTTACTTACTACCCCCCCCTCACAAAATTAAGATGACAAGTAGACCTGAGTTTTTAAGCGCACATTTATGAAAGGGGTAATTCCATACACATCCATTTTACAGGAGGGAAGGGACTGAGGAAGCAGGTCACCATTCTGCCAACACTTCACTTCAAAACTTTAAATTTAAACTTTACTTTAAATTTTTTTTTTTGCCTTTTCCTCACCCTCTTTTCATAAGCTGTCTCTCCTCTGCTGTCAGCTCTAATTAGGTCACTGTGTGTGTCGGTGTGATTGTGGGTTTGTGTTTTTAAGTGGTCTTAGGAGGCCCATCACTCCGCTGTGGTTCCCCACTGGGTCCTGCTGGTCGAGGGGAGACACACACATACACACAGACTATTGCTGATGCTGCGAGTGGGCATTCGATGTGGGTCTAATGGCTCCCGTTACAGTTGCACTCCCACTCCTTAATACACAGCATAATATCAAACTGTGCCTGGCAAACAGCACGAGCACAACAGCAGACCAAATGTCACAAATGTCGCTGTAGAAATATGCGCACTATCTGGCTTGTGGGGGAGAAAATAACTCTTATGTGCTCCGGAGAATAATGCCCGCAAAACAATAACCAACTCCTGGGTGAGTACACCTCATTCATCACCATATATTGGGAGGAGCTAAGTATTGAGTGTAACGACCACAAATGCATCACAAGTAAAGTCATTCCACGACACAGTTTAGCTTTGCATCCCTTAGAGGGGGAATAAAAAAAAGTGTCCCAAGAGAAATATTTCCTTAGTTGTGTCAATAGTGCTTTGAAGTTGTTTTGATCTCCTTAGTTACCGTGTATTGTCTTTCTGTTGAGTTTAAAACAGGTTAAACTTGCCTGATTCAGAATCTGATAAGGCCCGGGTCAAGACTCAAATCAGATAAGAGTTAGATCGGTCTGGATACAGTCCAGTTAGTCAGGCGCACCCTACATACAGACAGTCTATGTGTTCAAGCTGGTGCTAATCCAGGTCACACCTACCAGGAGGCAGATTTATCATTTTTTTTCAGTGGTCCTGAAGCAGGGGACTAAGTTGGGGGGCTCGCGATCTATGGAATCGCTTGATACTTCAAACTGGACCTCACTGAAACAAAATACCTGACCTGCATTTAAAAACACTTTCAGTCTCTTTTCTGTACTTCTCTTGTGTTTTATTCTGTGTTTTTATAATACCTGCTGATCCAGTTCAGGGTTGCAGGCGGGTCTGGGACCATTAAAGGTCAACGTGTGCCAATAGGACAGGCACTCCCTTCAATAGGTCGGCTCCAAAACGGGAGGACCAAACCTGACTTTATAGAAAAATTTAAAAAAAAAGGAATCAAATACGATGAGAAGTACACAAATGCACACAAAATCTGAAAGAGTGTGCACACACAAAGAGAAATACATTCATGTAAAATCACTTCATTTTACATTGTTTTAGCTCAAAGTATACTCAGGACACACTGTACATCGACTCCAACTTGTGATCCGGATTCATACGCCGACTGGATGCTAATCACCTCAGGCTGGACACCACTGTGTGAGATTTGGGAGAACTGGCCCTTTAAGGTCGAGCTCACGAGTCTCTCCAATTTTGACTGAGTATTCCCAGCCTCTGTCGTGACCGATTGTGTCCCGTCTTCTTCGCTTACACGTACCGAATGCGAGACCTCGCCGCGGAGCGAGGAGACTGTTGACTGCTGCCAGCTGGCAAGAAAGCAGAGCTCTGTCAAGCGGGGAGAAGGAAACATCTGGAAAGGCATCCAAGAGCACGATCAGAGCTCAGTATGTACGTGTGAAATAAGAGCTTTGCTTGTCGTGGAGCGTCACAGAGGAAAGGCTGTGTAGTGTCACCTGAAAGAAAGCCTACTTTCATTATTGTTTCAGTTAAGAGTCACACATCACAAACCCTTGGTTCAAAGGCTGCATCTGATTGGAGTCGAACTCCAGCATAGAAATAAGCTTTTACATTTACCATCATGACAAACAAAACGAGTCACAGAGATTATGAGGTTACGGTGTAAACACCAGCATCGCCATATTCATCACAACACATCAGGTTGTCGATGGCAAAGTGCACCTATTGCCACCAGACTTTTAATGATCTCAAACTTAATTCAAATGGCATTTATTGTTACAGCAATCCTCCGTGAGGTAATAACACGTGTACATGCGTCAGTCTGACCAGGAGACTTTGATTCATTATATGGAACAGAAAGAAGCAAGAAACCTTTCAAATTTGATGAGATTTTCAATTTATAAACAACCAAAACTCAACATACAGAACATCCATTCAAACACTTTCAACTTTAATGACTCGTAAAAAAAAATTCAACATTTATACATGACAAAAACGTTGACCTTTAAAAATAGTTTTATTGTGAATCTCACAATAAACTGTTTATTTATGGCTTAAAAACCAACAACCAACCAGAGAAAGAAGTGCCTGAAACATGGATATTTACTTTCTGTTAGAAGTGTAATCATTGCTGGACGTTTCAAAAACAACCCCCCCCCCCCCCCCCCCCTCTTGAAGTAGCCGCTTGTGTCGTCCTCCCAACTAGTCAGGTAAGGACACGGTCACAACTTCACTGTAAGGTCCGTACCGGCCAAACGTGTCTTTGCCCACCACAGCGACACAAACCTTGCGCCCGGGCTGGTACTTGTTGGTCACATGACACCAGATACATTGCTCTTTGTTTTTGGCATCCACATCCTGAGGGGTCCAGGCTGGGAAGACATTGCTACCCTTCTCCTTCTCCACGCTAATGAAGACTCTGCAGCATGGACAGAGGGGGGGGGGGGGGGGGGGGGGGGGGAGAGAGAGAGAGAGAGAGAGAGAGAGAGAGAGAGAGAGAGAGAACACCAGAATGAGGGAAAAGTGAGCAACTACAAAAAAGACTAAGAAGACAAGGAGAGCTGCAGTGACGAACTGAACTCTGCTTCCAGTACGTTCCTCAGACAGATAGAAGATAACGCTCCTGTAATCATCCTGGCTGAGAGCGAGTACGCCGTCACCATTTTTATTCAAAATCAAAAGTCGATCGAAACAAGCGAACAAAGAATATTCGCAGGCATCGTAAACAGATAGGTGTGACTGGGACAGGAACAGGACCTGGGTGATTTCTGCAGGCGAGGGAACTCACTCTGTTGTTGTGAAGCACGCTCCCGCCATCTAGTGGCGCTTTAACAGTTTGTACTCAATCGACCAGTGAAATCAGTCAGTGTGTTCACATTTTAAATAAATGATTTCAATTTGACCACATGGCCTCGGTGTGGTACACTCCCAACACAATATGTTGGTTATATCTTTTTAAAGAAGAGTTTGAAAATGTAAATGAACAGTCGGGACAAACGACCAACGATCTGTTGATCTTTACGAACCAAGACTCCGTAACAACAGCACAGCCGTCAGATATCGCCATCTAAAGTCATGCAACTCTACGAGAACTAAAACGATGAGTCCATACATCAGTCAGTCGATGCTTTTGATGATTGATTAACCGTTTCAGTGCCAATTTAAAATGGTTCAAATTCTCGAGTTTAAGCATCTTAATTTGAAGCGTTTGCTGCTTCCGTTGCCATATATAGTCCTGCACTAAATACGTCGGTTTTGGACTTTTGGTGGGACAAAACAAGACGTCAATGTGTTGATGCGTGTCCATTTGGAGGAGCCATTGGAATGGGACAAACCCTGTGAAAGAGGCAGTCCCTTCAATGGTAAATAACTACACTATTGTGTAAAGGTGGATTTCATCCAGTGAGTCGCAGGGCTGAAAGCTGCCTACTGAACCCAGAATGTCTCAACCTGATAGTTCTCACCTGTAAACATCCATGGGTGGCTTAGATGGGTCTTTCTCTTTCACTAACCAGGACACAGAGAGGCTAGGGGGTCTCCTGATGAGAGCCATTTTCACTTCTACAATCTGGGGGATGTTGTACTGGGCCGCTTCCATGCTCAGGGTGGAGGGGAAGGGTTTGACGGGAAGAGGGGGATACGGGACCTTGTCCTTGGGGTGAAAAAGGAGGCAGTGGAGGTTAGTGAGAGGAGCAAACAGTCAAGAGAATTACAAACGTGGGTTAGCGTGAGCATTACCCGCTCTGAGTTTGTGTGCTTGGTTTCCACTTTCACCGGCGCAGCCTTCGGTTCCTCGCGCTGCTTGAGCTCCACAACATTGTTCTGTATTTCCTGCTTATATTTTGGCTCTTTCTTGACCTTAAGTTCCTGCAACACACAACGTAACACCGTCGGTAAACGAAGGCACGACACAAAATACACATCAACAGTGAAAACAAAGCCAAAAAGAAAAGGGGATGTAGGGTTTTATACAAAACTGCAAATTGACATTAGCGACACAGAACATATTTATGCGTGGAATGTTTTGAAGAGGATGAATATCAACAATACAAACACCTTACCTTACCCTCTGGAGAACCATAGGGGGTTAGAACCGGAGGAGGCAGCTCCTCACTTAAATGCGTTGTGGCACCCTTCAAAGCTTAACATGGATTATGTGCAATGACAAGTAACAGAGGAAGGGACAGGGAAGAGTGGAAGAAAGCATGTGGTTATTAATTCATGTACTCACTGACTCATATTATTTCATTTGGGTCATTAGAACAGCTTATTGTGTCCCGTTTTCTCACTGCAAGGCGGTGTCGTGTCACCAGAAGCTACATCACATCGTGTGTGTGTGTGTGTGCGTGTGTGTGTGTGTGTGTGTTACCTTTGTTATCAGCCTGCATCTTCTTTAGGGCCTCTTTTGTGTTTTCCTGGACAGAAAAGGTCAATCAACTTAAGCTCAATGTTGGCAGCACATGTCTAGTTAACTCAGAACACTTCAACTGTCAAAGGCAAATGAACAATCTTCTCTCCGTACATGGAAGACTAAAACATACATCAACGCCTCAACTCTACTAAATAACTGTTGTCCAAACTACAACTAACAGACCGTTGTGAAGATAGCTTTGTGCTGATCAAACAGACATTCTTAAGATTTATTTAGCCGATTATTCCACGTTAAATTACTGCATAGTCACCATCATGTCAAAGACCTCTCCGCTCTTCATGTCAGCTGAAAAATAAAAATGCATATAATGAATACTCATGCGACCCACAAATGCAAATCCTCTTTAGCGCACGCAGCCGCCCGCTAGGCTCTTACTCTGTGACTCGGCCTCCAGGGTTTCATTCTCAGAGTGCTCCCTGCAGAGATGAACATCCAATCAAACGCAAATAAAAACAAAGTAATAATTCCCATCAGGCCCTTCTGAACTATCACACCGCACTGATCCGCCTGGACCTGCTTCTACATACCTGGTCTTTACGTTCACGAGAGATGGCAGTGGGCTCTGAAAGGCAAATGTTTTTGAGAGATTCGTTACGCTCACATAAACAGTGTTTGCATCTCAAACTGAACATTACTACGGAGTGTATCTGTCACATGTTCTACTTTAAGTTACCAGACAAAACATTTCATATATTGTGTTTGAGAATATCTCTGGAAATAAATCTAAATGCATGAGTGAAAAACAGCTTTGATGCTGAACATGCATGTCAGTCCATACATATGCATCGACTGCATTCATTCGTGCGTTTGTGTGCATCAAACCTTTTTCTGTTCCTCCGTCATGAAGGCGATCGCTGCTTCTGCTCTCTTGGTTACCGTGTTAATTCGAGCCTGAGGAAGAGAGGAATATTCTGTCGGGATTTAGTGGGTTAAAGATCTTCTTCATCACCAATGTGCCTTTGAGACGTACGCACAAGATATTCATGTTTGGCTCTTTTACTTTAAAGAGAGAAGAAATGGCAGAATAAGAAACACGTGCATAAAAAGGTGAACGTATGACGGTAAGCATCTGTGTCCAGTTCAAGAGGTTTTAATCTAATGGGTAAGAAAAAAACTGATGAAGAACAATGAACAACAGATTTAGACAGCAGAAGAATGGATGCTTCGAGGATTTACCAGCAGCTGTCACATTTAGAGAGACGAGAGAAGAAGAGGGAAGAGAAGAGACAGATCTTAAAACAGCTTGAAGAAATGAAGGAATGAAATAATTAGGTCAGACGTGCATACATAAGAAGAAATACAATTCAAATGAGCAGTGTATTGGTCCCCCACTGCCGAACTCCCATAAAGGTGTTGATTTGGGGGGAAACCTTGTCAGTCCCTGCAGTATCAGTCTAACAGGTGTAGCACACTACGTCCACCGACCTCCAGCGCTTGGATGGAGCTTGAATAGTCGACAGCCCGATCCAGCTGTTGAATAGTTTCGATTAAACCCTGCAGCTTGCTTTCTTTCTTTTGCACTGCGGCGTGAACCTCCTGCTCGATCAGCGTCTCCACCTGCGGACACACAAACACACAAAATAAAACACACACACAAGCATTATGGAAGCGCTGCATTCAGTAACTGCAGATTATAGTTATAATCCAGTAAATGCATTTAATAATCATAAAATAGGGTATCTTACTTCCAATTGGGAGAATTTAAGCTTCTTAGCAGGGGCTCCAAAGGAAGCTGGGCTGGAGGGGGGCGACTTCATTCTGCATGCAGACATTCAGACAAACAGGATGTCAATATTCACAAGCAAGAGTAAGCTAGATCTTAAAAACTATCCAACGGGAAAACGCAGAGCAGTGTTGCCAACTCTTTCTCCAACGCTCCCCCGGGCAGGCGGGCCGGCCAATCAATACATTCAGGCCGGATGCAGTGATTGGACAGGATTGTAATGGATTCATTGATTGCTGTTTGGATACACAGAGAATTGTTTTGAGGAAGATTTCCAGCGCTAGCGTTAAGTTGTACAAGCACCGACCAGAAGAAAAATGTGCTGGAGCAACAAACATTAGACGCAGTAAAAAAAAAAGAAAGAAGAAGAGTTCAATGTCTGCAAGAAAGCAAAGCTGGTAAGAGAGTATATTGTGGATTTGAATGTGCTGGATGGTCTACCCCTTTAAACACTCGACTGTCTCACTACAGGCTCCCAAACCGACACTTCATCTCTGAAACAATCTCTCGGATCGACAAGCAAGTTATTAAATTACTTTAAAAACACTGCAAGAACAGCATGCAGTGATGAGGTTACAGCTCGCGTAAAACAAAAACAGCGTGTCTCAGTTAGATTCCTTTGTAATATCAAAAAGTAAAAACTGTTTTGTGGCTTACACACGGAGGAAAGTGCATATTTATTAAATATGGTTTGTATAGTATAGAGGGCTTTACTGAGCCTATAGGCTTATTTGTATAACAATGTATGGACTGGATCAACCAGGGGGCAGAACAATGCTGTGATTTATCATTCAGCTTCAAGCGCTACTCAATGTTCACCTTTTCCTGCGTTTACAATGGTCATCGGTGCCCTACGGTTCTTGTGGCAGCTAGCTTCCTCTCTTGACCCGGGGAAAGGTGGAGACAGACGCAATCCACGACACACACTTTCTCCCCTGCCAGCACAGAGCTTCACAAGACGTTCAGAGCATCACAGGATCCATCCCCTCAGATCCATCTCTCATGCAACTCTGCAACCATTTAGCTGACCGGTCCTGCTCCGAACGAGATTAGCCGCGGGGGGGGGGGGGGGTTTGCAGCAACTGGCATGCTGCAAACATGTATGAAGCGGTTCTGCGAACATGAAGCTATCGGAAGTTAACTCACACATCCAGCAGACTCAGGGCCACCTCTGCATCAGTTTTCAATCCATTTCTTGTTTTCAGTTCACGCCACCTTTCAAAGGCCAATCCAATGGCCACGCGAGTCTCTTTTTGCGCCTGAGAGGGTGTTTTGGGGCTCTTGCCTTTGCTGGGAGGCCTTCCCCTCTTTGAAGCTGTTTTTTTTGAGCCTGTGTGGTCTGCCATGTTCTACAGCGGTGTACTGTCGAGACAAAAGCTGTATAGTTTCGTTTAACAATATTACAGAGAACATAAAATTAATATGCATAAGATATGACTACGTAAAATATGATTGACAAAATATACACACAGTTTTGTTAAGTTAGGGGAAAGTAAAAGGTGAGGTTAGGGGGGCTGACACAGTCGTTAGTCCATAAATAACAGTCGGTTGCTTTTGTTTCACTCCTACATTATTGAACTCTTTGTTTCAGAGCTCTCTATGATGTGACGCAGTGCAAATATTGTACATGTTGCCAACAATAGCAATATCATGGCACACTCTTGTAACCCGAACCCACTACTGTTCAGATATGCGTTTACCAAAAGAAAGGAAGCAATTATGTATAAAATGTATTCTCTGCATTGGGATTTTAGTTTTACGAATATACGTTTCTACAAAACAAAGTGCATATCAACATGCTTTGAGTTTCAGCCTTATTGATACACACACACACACAACATGGAGAATAACACTGTGTGCTATTATTCACTCCTGCATCATATCTATTGTAATGTATCGATCAATGAGTCTACCAGGCTTTATAACTGCAATATCAACAGAGACACAGAAGTTAGATAAAAGAGCAATGTATCATGCAAACAACAATACTACACTGTTTTATTTGCAGGATAACTCATTATAAATTAATTAACTTTCATATTTTACTCGCTATTGATGTTAACAGCATAACTCGTTGCAGAATAAATGATATTGATTAGCGGCTCTTTTGTTTCGATAATCTAAGATACTCACTGGGTTAGCTAGCTAGCTAAACTGTAAATTAGCTGAAGCTTCAGCGAAATATTCCTCTTTTTAGCAAAGAGTAAGCTATCTAACGTTAGCGTACAAGACAGCTACCATACAGCTGCTACGTTCAAAATATTTAAAATGCAACAAGGTAAAAACGTCTAACTGCTGTATCTGTTAAAACATGTTATCTTTACCTGCTGGAGCTTTCACGGTCAACTTCCGCCCACCGAAATATGTAGCACTTCCGGCTCAGTTTCTTCAGAATAAAAGCGTCGTCTTTAAAAAATGTTGAGCGAATATTGGGAAATTAGATTAAAGAAAAGCAAAGTCTGCTCTGAAACTAAGCAAATAGATGTCACTTACTGACACGTATCTTTACGATCGTATTGTGTGTGTAAAATTAAAATAAGTTTTTTTGACTGCAAAATGTTTGTCAAAGTGTGTGTGTGTATATTTTTAACATTATAGGCTATTCCGAATATCTTGTGATAGAAAATTGTCCCTGTACGAGTACATTTCTACTGTGACTTGGTTTATGTGCCTTACTCATGAACAAAACTATATATGTGACATATGATTGTGTACCTAGAGTGGTAACAGGACCATATGGGGTATCTCGCGCCTTTGCCTTGATAAGAGGGAGTAACTCAATGGGGGTGCAGTTTAACCAGAGAATGTTCACAGGGGTAATCCAGGGTTATAAAGACAGATGGAGGGGTCAAAGAGGAGCTTGAAACTACTGATCAATTGTGATAATGTAAATACCTGATGTTCCCCCACCCTGTGTGCTGATAAGCATCTCAGAAACTGCAGTCTGTATGACGATGAAAGCCTTCTCTGGCCAGAGAAGACAAACTTCTTCCCTCAATGTTTCTTGTTTCAGTATTCAGTATTATAGGACTCACTCGGTGGTATTGTATAATTATTTTTCCACACTTGGCACATCACTGGATACTTTCACAACATTTCAATGGTGTAAAATGGCAAGCAGGCACTATGTGTAATGAGTATGGATGGATACTTGACTCAATGACAGATATGTCACACACAAAGAGAATGTATTCATCGTAAAATACATTTGAGATCTATCTGATGGATCAACAGGATTCAACAGGGGGGGGAAGCACCTTTATATTCTCATAGGGGAGATGAGTCTTTGGTCCTGAATCTGTTGGAAGTTTTCCCAGTATGTTGTTCTGAGATTAGAGCAGCAGAATCAAGCTCATTCTTTTCAAGAGTGATTGACAGGAGCTTGTAGCCGTCTATTCTGGAGGCTGAAGCCATAAAACTATCACCTGAACAGTGTGTAGTGTTCTATCCGTCCACTGGGTGTCAGTAACAGACAAACATGTTCGTTTGATGACATATGAATCCATGAGTTGGACAGATGTTACAACAGATGTCAACATTAATTGCATATGGTTAAATTATTTGCCTAAAATAGTAAAAGCAAAGGGGCCTGAGACAAGCAGACACACTCCCATTTAACCGATGTTAAAACGAACAAAATGAACATTTTTGAATGAATTTTATGCAAGAAAAGAAACTGTTTAATTTAAGTTCTTCAAACATTGACCATTTTAACATGTCTCTACAATAAAGCAACATGACTCTCAATCAGTGTTGAATTAATACTTCACTAAGCATTAGAAATATTGAAACTGCAAAAATAAATACTAATAAAAAAGATTCCCCATAAATACAGTCTGGGCTTCAACAGCTCACATGCTGATTTGTCACTGTGGGTACTTGTATAGATCTACTTTGACTGAGATACAGAACATCTACATTGATATACAACTACAGAGAAATACTAGAGAAATGATCACGATCCTAAAACAAAACATTTCCAATTCCAAATCACAAGGGCTCTGATAACTCAACTCTTAGAGGTGATAACTGTGGCTTCTGTTTAACAGGGTTCACACAGAAGTATTCGAAATTTAGATTTCTTTCATAATCACCAAAGTTAAACTAAAGAGATTCAAACTTTAAATTACCTCCAACAAACCATATTTCACCCAAAAATCATCAACTTCCTTTTCATCTCAACAGGTTAAAAAGTTATCCGCTGAAAGACAAACATTTGCATGCAAACAGGAGGCTTATTAACAAGCAAAACACTCTTAAGATGACAACTTCATGAACAACCTATAAACAAACGTCACAATCTTGGCCTCCAATATGTTCTTTTGATCATTTTCAAGTATCGTCTTGAGAGCTAAATCGTCACTTCCATTTCTCTTCCCTGTATCTTTAGCACTGGTGAGACGGCAAGTTACCACCAGACTCCGTGGTCCAAATGTGGCCCGACACGAAAATATTCAAATCACAAAACAACCCAGTGCAACTCTGGAGGAACAATTAAAGTCCAAGCTGCATGCATTAATACCCCGCTGCTCTCAATTTACTGTTTAACAGCCAAACCAACACCAAGGAGGAGGAAAAGCGTCTCCACAGTGGGATCAAAGAGTATCACTGGAATAGAAGTAATTCTGGGAATCTGTGGCAGGTACAGTACAGTTACACATTTATTGTTGTAAAATGCCAGAGCACACATGTGCATAGGGCGTTCCAGATGTTTCAGTCATGGAAATAAACAGAAGCACGGCCAAAAAGGGAAGAAAATACGGCAAGACTTAGTTACTTCATACATCCTCAGTCACATGAGGCTAAAATACACAACAGTGGTTTCAAACGATAAATAGCTTTTTCTGAGTGAAGATGCAAACAAAACAAAAAAAACATGATAAAGAAATGTTCATTCATATTTTCAAGTTTTGTTGTCATTTGAAATCCCGAATGTCACGGCACATCATTGGTTCCTTTTCACCATTAAAAACAAGTCAGCAACAGAAGAATACAACAAATGAAAGTCCTACATATTCAACCTCAACTAGTGCTTCACTACACTTCCTGTACGCTATGCATACGATTTTCTATTTCTTTTTTTTCCTTTCTTTTTCAGATATATAGTTTTAGTATTTCAGTCTTAGAAAGAAGCAATTTTGACAATTACTTGAGCTGTACATACACAGCAAATATGTACACAATAAAATTCCGTTGACTGTAGATTCACAAAGAAAGCACGGACCCTTTGGGACGTCCAGGGGCTGCGGTCCAGTAAGACACATTGTCCCACTTGTCTTCAACTTTTATCCGTCGTGATCAAATATCTTCAGACAGGCTCCTGTGAATGGAGTTGGTAGGAAGCAGGACACAACGAAACAATGCGGAGGAGACGAATCAGCATGTTGGATCAGTGCTCATGTCCTGTGTAATGGCAGAGGGGGAAAGTAGGAAGAGGACAGTGAAGGCATGTTCTCACTAAACGCTGCAAGGAGCCTCAGGGGCCTTTTCTATGCAGAGACAGTGAGCGACGGGCGAATGCAACGAGGCTGATCTGCATTTGCGTCGAAGAGATTTGACCTCAACTTGAAAAAAACGACAGATCAAATGTGAATCACGGTGCATTTCTCAACTCAAATGTTTGCAGTTTCCATGTTTTAGCGACAGTGGGTTTCTCCAGTCTGTCAGCAGTGTTTCTGAGGAACTTATCTTGGAAACAAAGTGTATAATACAGCCTGTCAAAGGGAACACACTGGGTTTTCTTTGCCACATCCAGTGAGAACAATATACCATCAGGAGGGAGAAAGGTGTGTGTGAGGTGGAAAGAAACGTGTTGCTGTACGCTTTATTGGTGAATTGCCTGGACTGAAATGAATGTGGATTAGTCCTTTTCTCATATGTTATGATAAATCGAAGGGATCCAGAGAGACTGTGTGCATGCATGTTTGTTGAGGAAAAGTGTACGTCTTTATGCACGTGTCCAAGTGTTCCTGTTTATATTTATTTGATATCCGCGTGCCCGTCACATCTATTTGCGCTTCCTGAGCACCAGGTACATGAGGCCGCTGATGAGAGTCATGGAGAAGCTGATCCAGGCCAGGACGTAGGAGGAGCCGTAGGAGCCCTCCTGGAGACTCGCCACATGGAAGCGCTTGTTCTGAGCCGAGTAGACGGACGCCGCGATCATAATACACAGAGCTGAGAGGAGGAGAGAGGAGGATGGAAATTACACTCGATAGCCGAGGAAGGAATTTCATGTCTAACTCTGAAATACTGCAGCCAGCCTGGTGACACTTGAAGGAATAGTTTGACACAGATGTTCACATTGATGCCACTCTCTACTCTGCCGGTTAAACATAAGGCTACAGCCAGCTGCCGGTTAGCTTAGCTTAGCACAAAGACTGGAAGCAGGGGGAAGCGACTAGCCTGTCTCTGTCCAAAGGTGACGCAGACTCGGTTTAACGGTCGGCTCCAGTTTGAGAGGGCTGTTCCCCGCAGCCAACTGTGCATCGCTGAGGTCGATCACATTGCTGTAAAACTGAGATCTGTCATTTCTTCAAAGGAATAGTGTACAATGAAACAGTATTCCTTCAGACATAGTTGACGTCAATAAAGTGAACAATATGTTCCATTTCAAGTCTTTTGGTCAGTCGATGACTTTCCTCTGGATAAAAACTGGATACCAAGACAATGAGAGCGCTATGTTTCCATCAATGTGTGGAAAGTTAAAGTTTAAAGGCTTTACCCAACACTCGGACTGGGAATCAACTTGGTCCTGATCTAAAAATAAATGCACATCAAGTGTGAATACAACTCAAGTACACTTCGTTGAAAAGAAAAGACGTTCCCGAGTTCGGGGACTTTTGCCGATGTTGAATTGTGAAGTTTGAAGTATCGTGCCGAGCCCCGCGTATGCTCTCAAGTCACAGGCTAAAATGTCACATTCTAGATTATCCAACCTCAGAAATGTCTGGACATGAATCTTACCACAACAACCACACTGCACTGGAAACAAGCATTCACAAAAGCTGCATTGAAAGGTTACGTGTGTGTGTGTGTGTATGTGTGTGTGTGTGTGTGTTACTCACAGGCCAGCAGCTCGATAACAGCAGTGAAAACAAATCTATCTCCCTGTTGGAGCTTAAAGAGTTGAAGGATGAAGACGAATAAGCTGACGCAACATAAAATGGTGGCCAGAATCATCGTAGCCTGGACGATCTGCAGAAAGGCTGAGGAGATAGGAGACAGAAGGTTGTGACACACACAAATGCAACACTGACAGTACGCACGCTACATAGCTGCGCTCCGTCTCACCTGCATCAGCAGTGTGGCTGTTCTCCACGGGATAGCAGGTGGAGTTACAGGAGTACCACAGGTCGGCATAGATCACATCGCGTCCCGCTGGCGACACCACCCACCAGGCCTGCAGCGGGGAGGGACACGGTTAAGATGACGGAGAATGTCCCGTGCCGCGTCGCGTGATCATTCTTGGTTGGTACTCACGTTGTGAATGGTTGCAACAAAGAGGAGGATGGCTGCGGCCACGTGGAAGAGGAGGATGAAGGCTAAGATGATCAACATGGCTGCCCTTGAATGTCTCACAGGTTGCTTCTGCGGCTGCCTGCGCTGCTCACTGGCTAATTGTCAATGTGCAACGCTTGTGTGTTTATGCTGGCTGGATAGTCGGGGACGGATCGAGGTCCTTCACGTGCTAGGGATCTGTTGGGAGCGACATATATGCAATACTTTAATAACAAACATATACAGGAAAGATGAGTCCCGTGTGTGTCCTCAGCATACAAACAACACACAGGTCTCCGGTATCACCAAATGTTTGTCAAGACCTGTACAGATACCGACAGCATATTTATATTCACCAATTTGACTTTTCTGGATTCACTTTAAGTAACTGATTCTAAAGGAAATAACTACATTCGTGCTGTTTTATTAAGTTGAGTTTTGATTGATCTTAGAAGGGTAAGATAAGGAAAATAAAAGTAATAAGTAAATCTGTCTTTAGACAGTTTTAACATTTTTGTTGCATTATTTGTGACCCTAAAAAGTGCCGATATCTGAAGCATCCTGTATATGCAGTCTTTATTATTGCATTGAGAAGGACAGGAACTGAGAGAAGGAAAAAGCATAACCAGCTGTGATGCAGGGTTAATGAAACAATATGATCTGTCGTCTCCACGTCTGCCGAGATGTGAGATGAAGCGTGTGTGTTGCGTTGCTATGCCAAACTGTGTGTGTGTGTGTGAGAGTGTGTACGTGAGCCCAGTGTGTGGGAGCGTAGCGTTTACTCCGCAGTGATTGAAGGCCTGAACCCCGACTACGACTTGCTGATGGAAACGGGGAGCTGACTGTTCACATCTTGAAATGGGCAGTCTGTGCTCTGTCAGTGTAGACCAGGATGGAATGTGCTATGTTAGCATAGCAGCATTAGCATGCAATTTCATCCATGCTAAAAAATGATGCCTAAGAGGTCAAGGGTCACTGTATATGAACCAAAGACACTTAAGGTCTGATGCTGATTGGTTTTTGCAGCTTGAGCTTGGTAGTTGTAGCATTAAAACACAGTGGGTTCAGTGTACGGCTTCAGACAACACTGTTGACAGTCATAACAGGTGTGTGTGTGTGTGTGTGTGTGTGTGTGTGTGTGTGTGTGTGTGTGTGTGTGTGTGAGATATGATCATCTACTGAGGCCTTGATTTGTGCACTTCTCTGTTTCTGAACTGTGTTGAGAAACAAGTAATAAACCGACGATAACGGCTAATGATACTCTTTCCGTCGGGATATCCAGTATTTTTGTTCATGTTTTTTTTTGTGTCGCTTTTGTGTTTTTGTTCACATGTACTACGATGAATTGGCATGAGGGAAAGAAAGTCCCTTAAAAAATATCCAAAACATCCAGAAACATCCAGAAACCAACTAGTTTGTTAGACCAGGAAACAGGTTTGCTCAGCATGTAAAATGCTTTGTCAGCATCCTTCTGTTTAACATTCATAATCAAGATTCTGAAGTCTGGAATATATTTATTTTTTCCGGAGCTCTGCAAATTCCCAGAATATTGGCCGATTATAACAATTCCTAATCACTGTCTCCAGGGTGGCCCATCAGAGATTAGGTTTGACTTTAAAGAACGATGACACTGCAGAGTGAGAAGAAGAGAAATGGAGGAGACGGACGGAGTTGGAAAGACAGACGAGACGAGGTAAAGACCAACAATGCAATTTACGACATCCGCTGCAAAGCATCTCTCTGGTATTTGAGTCTAATCTGCAGGAACATTCTTTGGAGCAACAAGTAATCTCCTACAGACACACACACACACACACACACAGCTGGATCTGATTCCATCTGCAGCTGTTTTCTCGTCTCAGTGGGGAGAAGATGATGGGAGGAGCGAGGGAGGAAGAGAGGGAGGAGACAGCAAGAGAAGGAAGGGAAAGAGAAAAACAAAAACAAGAGAGTAAACACACACAAACTACACAAAACCACAGATGTATAGCAGAGATGAGAGACCCTCTGACACACTTCAGATAATGACGGTAATTAGAGTATGGAGGTTGCAAACCGGACACAAAACAAGTCGCGGGGTCTTGAGGAATTTGTTTTAATTGTTCTTTCATGCGTTTCATTTCACGCTGTGTGGAGACGAAGACAATATGTATCGGGGACGATGCTAATCGTGGAAACTGCTGATCAGTCATGTTAAATGTTCGCTACGTCAGAATTTATCCGGCAAAGGCATTTCCATAATTCATAGAGCACTCAGGACAGCAACCTGAGGCTTGTGTTTTTTGAGCTTTTAAAAAGCGACTTTTTTTCTGCTTTACTAAGAAAGACACCAAAGCCGAACTCTGTTACACCACGTCATGTCACTGGAAGCTTATTATCCTGCGTTTGGTTTGTTCTTGATTTGTCGTCCTTTTTGCGTCACTTTCACAAACTCCGTGACATGGCTCAGTAGGTACAAAAAACATGGAACAAAAAAGAAAGAAGATCACGATACTGCAGCGTTGTGTAATCACGTGATAGATTCTGTCGGACTCCAGCCAATCCGGCTGCCATTCCTCCTCTCCACTCAGCCTTCTAATAGGAGGCTGGGGGACTCGGTGCAAGTGTGTGTGTGTGTGTGTGTGTGTGTGTGTGTGTCCACCGGTTCCCTTGCCTGGTGGAAAATGCTGACTTTTAATGTCTTTTTTTTTTTCAAACTCTTTTCATAAAACACAAAGCCACAGACTTAACTGGGCCTCTGAATCTCACTCCCCCGTCTCTCTCACTGTCCCTCTCTCTCTCTCTCTCTCCCCCTCTCTCTCTCTCTCTCTCTCTCGCTCTCTCTCTCTCTCTCCCCCTCTCTCTCTCTGTCTGTAGCGGTGGAAAAACTGTTTGGGGAAGAGGAAAGGCAATGAAGGCTTCCAGTGGAGCCCTCTGGCCCCTTATGAGGTCGTACAGTTGAGACTCAATATACAACATTTCCTTCTCCAAACCCGCAAGTCTTGGGGTTCACCACCAGGGGATACTCAGTCTCGAGTGCCTCATTTTTCACGAGCCCTTATAATATGTTCATCGCACCGGTTTAAACTAATGCAACATTTTTAACTGACACCTCGCTTTGTATTTTACTGCATGAGGTCAAAACAGTTGGGGGGGGGGGGGGGGGGGGAATCTAACAAAACAGATTTTATTTGACTGAAACCTTTGACTTGGAATGAAACCTCGTGTTTATTCTTGCTTTTTGTTTCCCCCAGACATGGCCTTACAGTGTCTGAATTGCATTAATTTGGGGTAAAGGGAACAACTGTGTGTGTGTGTGTGTTTATTACAATTGTCATATATATGTTGGTACATACATGACATTTCACCTCTGCATTTGAACCCATGCTAAGCATTTAGGAGCAGTGGGCCGCTGTGAAGCAGAAGGAGTTTTAAGATGCATGAGGAGTCATCTAAGTGGCAGTGGAGCAAGTACAGAATTATAATTATAACCAGATTGCCCAGTGCGACAGCTATAATCCTTTACACTATGGATTTACAGGAGCCTTTTAAAAACAAGGACCGGCTGCCCGAGGCCCTGAAACAATGGCAGCCTTGTGAAGCAAAGTGCAAAACTGAATGAACTTTGCTATTTGCTCGTCTTTACCACTAGGAAGCCAAATATTTGACAATTTGGCTTGTGGGTGTCACCAGAGGATAAGCCATAGTGGCTGCGTCCCAATAGAGAGCTGCAGGGATGAGTCCTAAAACCTGTATGAGTGAGTCATTTTGCTCTTCCAGTTTGCCCGTCTTGAAGCCGATGGGTTTTTTGGTTGTTTTCGGATAGGTAACTGAAAGAAGGTCTTATCTTCTCCAGCATGAGTCTTTCAGACTGTGCCGTCCCCACGATGAGCTACAGGCTCATCGCCAACAGGATCACAAACTCGTGTTTATAATTCACATGCTACGTTGCTAACAGTTAGCATGTATTGTTTGGCTGGAGCTGAAAACCAAACATTAGGTGCGTCATCCTGAAATCCCACCCAGTGAGAGAAGAGGAAATAACATGTGGGGCATTTTGTGAAGCTGATCATTTTATCAGGACATTCACGTTCGAATGCAACACTCACTTTCTTCCTCATATCATCCACACTCTAAACACGTCAAGAGTGGATCGTCCTTGCTAAAGGGGGTAATGGTCGAAATTCAGCATTTGGAAAATTTATTATAAAGTGCAAACAAATGATGCATTCACAGCGCTCATTCATAACGGTCATGAGACAACACAAGCCTAATAACTTGACATCCCGTGATATTTTCTTATAACTCATAATCATAGACAGTCCCTCTAAATTATTCATATCAAGTTATAAAACACTGGCTTTGAAGTAAATATTTGAGCTACGCTTGTTGAATACCGGGAGAGAAGAGAGAATCGTTGTTCTGCACAATGAAGCCTATATTGGTTGCAGTACGGTGTGTGTGTGTGTGTGTGTGTGTGTGTGTGTGTGTGTGTGTGTGTGTGTGTGTGTGTGTGTGTGTGTGTGTGTGTGTGTGTGTGTGTGTGTGTGTGTGTGTGTGTACGCGACATGCCACCTTCAGGAATCAGAAATGACAAAGGGCCGCACCGACACACAAAGGTTTTCCTGCTGGGTTTAAACATTAAAAAGACTTCCCTCTGATGCAGGAATTCTGTTTGTTAAGTGTGTGTGTGTGTGTGTGTGTGTGTGTTTTCTCACACATTCCTAAAGTGGCAGCGCTGAGTAATAACTCCCACATGGCAGAGAGAAGCTGGGAGCACCTGGTAAAAAAAGAGACATCCATCCTCCTTCATCCCCCCCCCCCAGTCTCTTCCCTTTTCCTTCTCTTCTACTCTCAGTCACTTCACACTTGTTCCCTGATAGTTTTCATCTGTCAGCGTCTTTTTAAAAACCTCACACCCCCCTGACTAATCCGCCTCCTATCAAATATCCCACACCGCCGTCTTCCTGCTGCGTTCGATGAGACTGAAAATACTTTTTAAACGAACACTGACACTCTGCCTTTGACGTGTCCGGGCCTCGCGTCGCATCACTTCCTAAGAGCAAGGAAGGCGAAGCACAAAGGGGCGCAGCGCCGTCCAAATACTACGCTACTTCAGATTACTTTTGGCCACCGGATGGATCAAACTTCAGTCACAGGCCATTAAGTCTGCCACGAGACGGAGCCATCTAGAATTTTATCAAGTATTTCTTTTTGTTTTATAACTTCAAGGTGTCCAAATGACAATTCATAACTGCATGTCTACAGGGGCAATTCGTTTCCAATAGATTGTTGCATATTACAGATATGCCTTCACACTTCATGTGACGTTGAATCTCCAGATCACTGCCATAATGGCAGAGATGTCCTGAGACATGCAGACATTGCCTGATGACGATCTCCATTTCTGCAGCCCAGTATGAAAAGAATCTCTTCTCACCATGAAAAAACCTGGACCGAGTTCAACCACAAGAGGGCGCCACCCTGATGGGTGAATCCAACAGTAATCACCTGCATCAGCAAAAATAAGACTCAAATCAACAATGCGGCGGTAGAATAGTGCAATAACGCACTTACAAGGGAGCTGAACAGATTTTAAACTTACGATCATCTGATTCTGTTCAGTTCTATAACACTGTATACGTTTTCATACAATTCAAACACTATCAAAACACACTGATTTCAAGGTGGCATGTTTATACGCCCAGGTTGATGGTTGAGGAGTAATGTGGTGTTACCATATGTGCCAAAGCAGGCGCACCATATTCAGAGAACAGTCTAATGGCTATTAGCACACAGCAGACACACTTAGAGTACCTGTGAGACACGCGCGCGCACATTTCCTGTGAAACAAATAAAAGTTTACCTCGAAACACACGCGGTTCATTCACAGCACTCAGACACGCACATTGATGGCTGACAACGCCCCTTTCATTTCCAACGTCTGCAACCTGGAGCCACGACCCGTTTAAAACAACTAAATAGGGCAACAAGGACTCCTTAAAACTAATCCGTGATGAAAATAAATACACCTGCTCTGAGTTTTAAATGGCCTGAAAATATCGAGACAGCGCACCAATTATTTTAGAAATATTTTAGGCTTTAAATATTCCACAGCAGTAAATAAGGACAGTTGGGCTAAAACTCACCAGAAGACACTTTAATAGTGTAGTTGGTGTGTTAAAGAGGAATACCGCGGCCACATGGAATGGGACATGAATCCCGTGGAGAAGGTTCCGAGCAGCATTCAAACAATATGCAAACTAATACAACTCAGTTTACTCACCGGGTTTTGGTCCGAGAATGGAGCAACGAGTGTGGAGTTCCAGATGTGATGTGTGTCAATGTTAGAAGGGAAATCAGGGAACAATCAATTGGGAGAAATTGACGAAACGGCAGCTGGAGCTGGAGCTAGTAGTCTCCCCCCCAAAAAAAGTTTGTTCTATGCGCACGTTCTCTGGACAGGCTCTCGTGAGCGCGCGAGGGAGGGCTCGAGGGCTGGAGCCGGGTGTGGTTTGGGATTAGTGGTTTGGGTGTGTGTGTGTGTGTGTGTGTGTGTGTGCGCGCGCGCGTGTGTGTGTGCGTGTGTGTGCGCGCGCGTGTGTGTGTGTGTGTGCGCGAGACATATGAATGGATTGGTGACAGGAGTTTAGGCCTCGGTGGGAAAAGTAGCTATAAAAAAAACAATGATGGCGGTCGGAGAGGAAGTCAAAAGGAAGTTTAAAAGTCTGTGTTTCCTCACATGGCAGACAGACTGAGCAGGAGACAAGAAAACAAACCGCCGAGGTCAGACGAACGGAAATCAAGAGGATGAAATGGAATGAAAAATCATGAATGGTTGGAAAGAATGGTGGAAAGGACCAAGAGGGGACGCATGGATGAAAGAGAAATGGAGAAGTGAAAAGGAACAATGAATATGAGCTTTTGCACATACTTTATGATTTTATTAATAAGCTATATTCCCCTTTTTCCACATTTCCATTGGTATTACAGATCCAAGAAGAGTAGTCATTTCCCTGTATTTGTATAACACAGCTCATCTTCTCAACTGCTGGCCCAAATGTGAGACATCACCTATTAGATTCCACGCGCTTTGCTAGGCCTACAACAAAAAGCATGCGTGAAAAGTAGAGCAATCAAGTAACATATTGGAAGAAGAGACTTTCTGTCCCTCTTTTGTTTCCTTCCCCCTGATTCTCTGCAATCAAAGTTCTGACCTCCGTCCTCTCCCCGTCAAGCACCACCAGCTGTTGCACGTCATTTTCTGCTGTCGTTCCTATTCACAAGAACATCGGAGTGCTCGAGACTTCACAACGACCCCATCCCTCCTGCTTTCTGTCCCATCATTTTACCTCTTTGTCACGGTTTTGTATCTTTTGTACGATTCAGGTGGTTTTGACTTAGTTCTGTGTTTTGTTCGAGGAATAGTTTGGCTTGTTGAATTTGTTTAGCTTTCTTGCCAAGAGTCAGACAAAAAGATTGATACCACTCTCATGTATGTTTGGTAAATATGAGGCTACAGCCAGCAACAGGTTAGCTTAGCTTAGATTCGCTTAGCTTAGCACAACGACTACAAACAGGGAAAACAGCTAGTCTGTCTCTGTCCAAAGGGAAAAAACCTGCCACCAAGGTAACAACGAGACTCCAGGAAGTCACTGTGCTAGGCCAAGAATAGTCTCGTCAACTTGTATTCATTTCCAGCTGAATGTGTGAAAGGCCTGTGTGTGTAGTCGCACCCATCTCGAAAGGCATATCTGACTCCAGGGCTGAGTCAGCAAACAACTCTCCCATCGAGACTCTCCATCTGCACATAACTGATAACTGAAATATCAACACCTGACTGAAACCTCAACAGTCATCCAACGTGCAAAGGTCCGCTGTGATCCGTTTAAAACCTGATCACGTTCACATCATGAGCTCAGGACGTCAGGTTCTCTGTTTGTCCCCCGTCCTCAGTGGTCCGATGTCACCGGCGCGACGGGATGGGATCGTTTTGTGGGGTCACAAGGAGACAGTTAGTTAGGACGGGCACGAGGTAATGAAGAGGGCATTGTCTAGGGTTGGTATGCAGCACATAGTTCTTTGCATTTTCCAAGTGGCCACAACACATGACTGCCATCACTGCTGGAATAAATGAAACTCCATCCATCCAACCTGATGTAAAGTTTTCCGTTCAACGTTTTTAAATCTTTACGTCTTGGGTAAATGTGAGCTTGTGCCTACAATTAATGGCGTTCTATAGAACACAGACACACAGACTCTGTAAGGGCAGGAGTGGCACGTTGGTCAGTCAGAGGGAGCACTTGTGCTGCCCAGGTGACCCTCTGTGACATTAAGCATGGAGATATGCAGATTTAAGCCAAACTAAAGTGGGACAAACACAGCACCGAGTGTGAGAGCTGCTAAATTACACCCACAAAAAGTAACGTCTGGTGGAACTCAGTGACAACAAACTTCGTCTCCAGTGTGAGCAGGTTAGCCTAGCGTGCTAGTTTCAATAATATAAGCATAACAGCTTGATGGGTCCTCTGAATAGTTGAGAGCTGAAACCACATGTTGAAACCGTGGAAATGGAGTGTGTCTCCTTGCAGCACGGCTCTACAGTTTTATCAGTAAAACATTTATTATCAAGTGAAGAAAATTCCAATTGACATGAAATATAAATAGAACCAAAAGGGGGACACTTCGCCAAAGCCTCCAGAAAAGATTTACAGAGAGCCTCTGTCACTTTTCCCTGACTGGCATGTATGTTTCACAGTTAAGCTCCAAAGTTAGATTCAAATTGAATCAATTACTGTGACGCTTGAGCCTTCATTGTAGGCCTTCCATGTTCCCAGAGCCGACAGCGGGTACGAGGGCTGTGGACGCTCGTGTTGCTGTGTGACAATAGCGGGTCGCCACGGACAAACATTCCCGTAATTACTCTGTGATTCTCAGTTGCACACATTCCCGCAACGTGCACATGCTCATACACATTCCCGTTTGCACACGCGCAACGTGCACATGCTCATACACATTCCCCAGAGTTATAACGTAATGTGTGCATACTCTCCAGAAGCCTACACGTAAAGTGTTGTGCAGGCAGGAGAGGGATGGATGGAATCTGTGTGTTGAGCTGATGATGACTCATTGTAACGCTTCATACAATGGACTCTCTCTCTCTCTTTTGCTTTCTGTTTATTCCTCATCGGAATCTTCACCAGACAAGCATGCACGCACACACACATGCACAGACACACACACACATGCACAGACACACACACCTTTTCTGGCTCTCATGTTTCAATCTGTTTGAGATGTTTTTAACAGCCAAAGGTTACAGGAAACATCCAGGAAATGGCACAGGATTGCAATTCTTTTCTATTCTGGAGGATCATATATCTTTAACATTTAATTAGATCCTGAATTTTTCTGGGCGGAGATGTCTTTTGCAGAAGAGCATCTATAAAATACAACTGCTGGTGCATTCTTTCATTTGTGTCCGTCACCTGTGTGTCTCCCTTCGGCACACTTGTTGTTCTTTTCAACATTGCATCCCTGCACATACTGTAACAGCACGCACACACACACACATGCCCATAGCTTGGCTGTTTAAACAACAAAGCAATCCTATCATCCTCAGCTCCTCAGCACCACGGCTGTCACCCAAACACACACACACACACACACACACACACACACACATAGGAGGGAACAGGCTTAACCCCTCTGCCAGGTGTCAGGTGTCCTCCGCAGGTAAAAACAATACAAACACTGGAGACCCACTCACACCGTACGTCACCGTAGACACATATCAGCTTCATGCTGTTATATTAGACACATGAGTGAAGACAATAATGTGTGCACAGCATAATGTGTGCACAGCTCCACCCTGTAGGTTTTTAGTGCCGTGGAGTATCTCACCCGGGGCAGAAACAGCTCATTGCTGCCTCGTGCTATTTAGTATAATCCGCACATTCTTCTCTGCAATCCTTTATCAACACAAAACGTTGCATATTAAGAAGTATTGTATGTAAATAGTCTGAATGAGAGCTTTCTTTTTCTGAAGAGGGATTCCACCCAATGTTTAAGAAATACAGAAATGCATTTCTCACCTAAAAGGTGCAAACACAACACTCTTGTTAATATCGCTGACTGTGTTTCATTAGTTATATATGAGAGTCTTATGGCGGAAAGTGGAACTATATAACAATAATAGAAAACAACTGAACTGCTATGATGCATGATATTTCTGAAATTATTAATTGTTTTGTGTAAATTCTTAACCTGCAAAGCATCTATTTCTTTCCAATTGATGTGTGAAAAGCCCATTTCTAGAACACGATGGCTGGTTATTGGCTGCGACACGCATTCCTCCTACCTCAGCTTGAGCCTCTCCTGTATTACATTCAGGTCACACAGAGGAGCCGATTTTCTGAAAAATGAATCTCTGAAGGTTGTTGATCATAATTTACGACTGTTCTGAATGCATTTTCAGAATTCCTTTTTTGAGGCTCAAAGACTCTTCTGATCATCTGGATGAAGAAAATATTCAAACAGATCTTTCAAGCATGAATTGAAGAGATTACTTCATTGTCAAATAATAAGTGTATTATAGATTCTGTTGATTGTTCAGACTTCAGAAACTTGAACGCAGTGGTCTGTGACTCAACTGTTACTGAAATAGCGACACAAAGTGGGACTCTTACTCTTCCTCCTTCATGATCTGCAGTGTTTTCACAGTTCCTCCTGCAGTGACATCCTGTGTAGAGCAGCAGTGCAGCAAGCATGTTGCCAATCTGATTCAATAGTCGGTGAAAAGGTGAACTTCGGAATTTAAAAATATATATTTAACAATTCACATTTAAGGCAATTACGATTTTTTTGAAACTCCTTCAAAATGAAAAAAATGGAGTTCAGCTAGTGTCTCCAGTGTGACCATTGAAACTAAAATCCTCTCCTTGCCCGGCACTTTTACTACCTGGATGCATGCCAGAAACACACACACACAAACACACACGCACACACACACACAGTAAAAAGAAACACACACAGAGATCTACAGCCAGAGAGGAAGCAACCCCCCACCTCCCCTGTTCCTGTTTCTCACAGCGTGTGTGTGTGTGTGAGCGTGAGTGTGTGTGTGTGTGTGTGTGTGTGTGTGTGTGTGAGTGCGTGTGTGTGTGTGTGTGTGTGTGAGTGTGTGTGTGTGTGTTCATGCTCGCTCTGTACAGGCCTTCTACTGTAGGCAATCAGCAGGAGGCAGATTGAACAACACAGGAAAAGAATGGCACAAAGACACGAGAAGATAGTGGACGATAGAGGCAATATTACTGGAGTGGAAAAAACAAATGTATAAAAAAATGATACAGAGCAACAAAAAAAAGAACGGAGACAGTGACCAAGTTTGAAAGAAGTGATTGTGGGACAATGCTGGTGGTCTAACTGTTGTCTACACATCTCTCCTCCCTCCCTCCCTCCCTTCCTCTCCACTGGCAGCAGGAGGGGGAGACTCAGGCAGTGTTCACACCGACACACACGAATATGAAAACTGTTTACATTCTTTGGACATTTTCTAATCCTTAATGTACACACTGCAAGTTTCAACGCAACTATAGTTTGATGAAAGTTGTGAATTATTGCAAATGGACATGCAAAACACAAAATAGAGGCATCGCCTGGGCAACTTCTTTTTCTGTTGATGTTGTCAGACAGCTGCATGGGTTTAAAATACTGATGTTATGGAGGACCGTATATACACCGAGATCCATCAGCGCTCAGCTGAAAATCAGCACATTGCCCGTGTTAGCGAGAGGTTTGTCACATACAGTCACGTGAGAGCTTCTAAACGTGTGGTTCTCCCGGCACAGGACAACAATTGAGACACATTTTCAAATGTAATGGGACGGAGGAGAAGTTCGCTGTGACGGCGGCACCTTAAAGAGAGGTGGGACTCGTCTGCTTTTGCAGTAGAAATGACTCAAAGTATAAGACGTGCAACTAAAACATAGCAATGCAAAATACAACTGCAACAACTATAAGTGCAGGAATTAAAGACTAAACTGGCCACAGCCTCACAAATCAGATTTCCTAGTGGTCAAAACTATCAAAAAGAAAGGAAATTACATCACTTATTTTATTAAATTGACAAATCCGTTTTTTGCATCAACTGCCTGGGGGAGACGCGAGGTTGCAAGGAGCAAACACAAAGAAGTACTACATTCAGCAGCTGCACAGTGTTGCTTCCGTTTCTCCTTCTCCCCCCACCCCCCCACCCCGGGGTCTGTGTGTGTGTGTGTGTGTGTGTGTGTGTGTGTGTGTGTGTGTGTGTAACCAGACCATAGTGTAGTAAAGATAAAGATCACACAGTCATTCAAACGCATGCTACTTTCCATTGCATTTGCATCCCCAGATTTTCATTCATTTGCTTAAGCGCCTGGCGACATGAGACAATGTTGGACACAGAAGGAGCCATGAGAAGCAGACTGGAGTTTAACTGGAAATTGAAAACGGAGAAAGAAAATCAAACTGGGAGAGAAGTGTAAGATTTAGGTCAGGGTTTGTCCCACAAACAAACAAAGAGGGCAGAGCCTCCCAAAGCCCGCAAATCAACAAGGAAATGACCACTGGCACAATAACTGCACTGATAAGGCGGCGGCCATCAAGGATCTGTAATTTACACATTGTAGTTGATCACTTTCTCTCTCAGCTGATGAACACACAAACACAGACGCACCTACTAATAACACACGCACAGATCCAGCCCTGTGCAGACTCACTGTTCAATCATCTCATTTGTCAAAACCAAATATTTTATGATTGGCAACCACCACCAATTTTCAAATATTCTTTTTTTCATGATGTTTTATGATTGTGCATTTCATCAAGCAAACTGCTCCGATGGAAAAGCATCTGTTAAATAAATGATTATAGTTACAATGCAACAGACAGCTGAAAATGATATTTCTGTTCCAGTGCCACAAATGCAAACAGCTCCAGGTTTTGCTGCATTTCAAAAGTTTGAGCAGTCGTAATTGATAGCTGAATAAATCTCCATATTTTCCTGATTTAAGTTCCCAAACATACAGTGTCAAGTCACATCCGCATAATGTCGAAAGGTAAAAAGGGGAGATTGAATACAGCACTTCATTTAAGTATAAATAGCCTTACTTGCCTGATTGTGATTGTGTGTATTTCTTGACGTCAGAGTAATCGTGGTTCGATCACTTACCATAATTCTATGGTAGGAAATGCAGCTTTTTCTGCAGTTGAATGCAGAGGAAACACTTCTATCTAAGTCTCTGTTTCCAGAAATAGGCTGATTGCTAATCTTCCTTCCTGTACATAAATACTTTGACAGTCGAGGGCACGCACGACTGGCCTCCCTTCCTCGGAACAAAGATATTTTCATTGTCATCACAACTGCCCGCCAACTGTCAGTTCAGACACACACGCGGGCGGAGAGATAACGACGGTTATTCCGCTCAGGCAGCGAGTCGGGACAGCTGAGCGGGAGCAGGGGACACCGCCCGGCCACCCGTCAGTCCAACACCCAACCGCCCCTCTTTGACGACCTCTGACCCCTTCAGACTGTGTGTGTGTGTGTGTGTGTGTGTGTGTGTGTGTAGGCTCTCTTGCCTTCAGCCACTGTGAAAGAGGCTGTTTGAAGTGGGAAGGTTTTGGCCGGCCAAACGTCGAGTAAAGATAATATCCCCACACAAACACACCAACATCTCACGTTCACACACACCAACACCGTCTTTAAACTACACTTCAAAACATCAACTCATTCATCAGCCTGGGGCCGGGAGATTATTCAATGTGATAATTTAGGATCTTTAAGTGGAATCGTATTGTGATGACATTATATGTCAATATATCATGATACATAACGACGGATTATACAACAAATAGGCTTTACCATGTGGTTATTTCATATGGACCATTTATTTATTAAACAGACAGAAAACATATTTACACATTTATATATATATATATATATATATATATATATATATATATATATATAAATCATTCTTGAAATATGACCTTTATTTTGAAGATTTGGGCCAGACAGCCCCGACCTAACCGTGGCAGCTGAGTTTAGTTTCTTTGGAGTGAAGCTTGTATTTACTTTAAATGATTCGTTTATTATTAGCTGTGTATTCATTTCGTTTGGTCATGGGGGCGGGTGGGGTATGTGATCAGGGGTTTGAGTCGTGGCATGCTGTGATGGAGGCTGGGGGATGGAGGCACGAAGATAGAGTCGATGTCTGGGATCCTTTTGGCTGCAGCCTGACCAGAATAACTGCAAGAAATATCTGAAATCCCACGTGGATAGCATGTGTGTGCACATATTCTATTGCACAGTATCTTGAAAGACACTACATATAGCATTCTCTGGGAATTATTTTCCATGTTATTTACAGGGCATTTATATTTGATATATTCATTTATATTGACATTAAAACACAAATAACAAAAACAAACAAACCAATACTGCCGGGAACAAAACCATTTTAAATGTGGATCTTGTGGGCTGCAGTGTGTGGGAAGCTGGTGAGGAATCATGTGCTACTCTCTCCAGAGGCATGAGAACATCAGTACAGTCTTTGCAAATTAGGAGAAAATGATAAATAATGTTGTTGTTTTTTCTTAGCATTTCATCATCTGTGTCAGGACACTATGAATTTGAGTTGAAAGTCGTCTCCTCTGAGTGCCTGATATGTGACTTTACTTTTTTCAAGCAAATCCAGAAATCGATCACTTCTTTGTCTGTGTGCATCGTGAGAGGTCTGTCTATTTTGTCTGAAGAATCAGCAACAAAACAAACAATCTTAAATAGGATATGGATGCGTGACTAGCAGAGATTTGCATGTGAAATCACTCAGGGAGTGTCCACACACACAAAAGCATGAACAAAAGTGCACGCATGTACACAATGTGTGCCTTGTGATGGCGAGCAATGATTTTGCATACTCTATGTTTAATGCGAGTGGGTGTGTGTCACTTTGCATTGTCGTTGGGTGCGGACTGTGCAACAAACATTCCTGTGTCTGAGGTGAAAAGGGAACTTTAAAAGTCTCTTTAAAAAAGCAGGTGAAACTGCTCATGTCAAGATCTTTGGCTCTCTCTATTCACACTCAGTGTCGGCCAACAAGGTGCAGTTAAAGTAGTCTCCGAGGGGATGACCCGACGTGACCGTAGCAGCTGAGAATTTCATCAGAGAGGGAGGAAGTAGAAGAATGGAAGAGCGAGGGAAGGATCAGAGGCAGGAGCACGATGGAGGAGGATCCCAAGCCAAACAAAAGTGGTTGTTAAAAGAACTGAACCTGGTGCATTCTGTCATCCTGCTTCTGAGACTGTGTAACCACCAGGCCACCCTGAATCTCACTCATTTCAATCAGACCAGTGTGTTGGCACAGCAGGTTGCTGCAGTGGAGATCTCAGCCTAACACGTCCTCCAAATTAAACAAAAAAGACACTGTTTGCAATTGACCGATAAGCACCGCCCCCTGCTGCTACTCCGTCAATGCTACCACGGAGCCCACACTGTCACGAACTGCACTCACGGAATAAATAATATCGATTAACTTAGCAAAGGGGCTATCGTCCTCCAGAATGACACATACTGTACATAAGTTATTTTGCGCATAATAAGGAGCAAAACGAATTTGATTAGGGCCAGGGGATTGTTGTTTGTGTTAAGGAACAATTGTTGTCATGGTTTATGTTAAAGTCCAACGTTTTTGTGTCCCGATCATCCACCCTGACCGTCTCTTGTGAAATTTAAGGCTCTTCGTCCTTGTGTACTTCTGTAATCTGATTGCCAGATCTTTTTTCCATAAACGACTCACTTCCTGTTTCCTCTTTAGTTGTGTGACATCTCAACCGTTGCACACGCTTTCACCCGAACACACAAAACTCCCTGTTAATCCTCATAGAATAAGTGTGAGTTATGTTAAGGCTGCATGGCGTGTGTGTGTGTGTGTGTG
Source organism: Melanostigma gelatinosum (assembly GCF_949748355.1). NCBI lineage: Eukaryota > Metazoa > Chordata > Actinopteri > Perciformes > Zoarcidae > Melanostigma > Melanostigma gelatinosum. Next base: position 22,831,095 of record NC_136646.1, on the reverse strand, counting down.
TGTGTGTGTGTGTGTGTGTGTGTGTGTGTGTGTGTGTGTGTGTGTGTGTGTGTGTGTGTGTGTGTGTGTGTGTGTGTGTGTGTGTGTGGGGCCTTGTTCCCAGTGTGATGACTGTTTGTGCAGCCAAGGCTTAACTTTTGTGCTGAGTCACTCTGTGACCCAAGTCTGACCTGAGTCTATTAGTGTGTGTGCATGTGTGTGGGGGTACTTGTACTGCTGTCTTTGCGAGGACCAATATGAGTTTTAGACCTTTAGTGTGAGGAGCTTTTTGGAAAGTGAGGACATTTTGGCATTCAAAGGCCTGTTTGAGGGTTGCGACATGGTTTTAAGTTGCAGGTTAGGATTAGGTTTAGGTTAAGGTAACGCATTAAGGTGTGATAGTTAGGGCAAGGCGCTAGGAGATGCGATGAGTGTCCTCACAAAGATAGAAGTGCGAGGTTGTGTGTGCGTAAATCACTTGCTGATTCGTCAGAATGTGCGTGACTTCATGATGGACTATCTAGTCTAGTGTGTGTGTGTGTGTGTGTGTGTGTGTGTGTGTGACTGACTGACAAATGATGTCATCGCTCAAATGAACTGCATGCACTTGCACAAAACTCGCAAAATGTTTAAAATGTTTACACTAATTAAGATTAACGATTGGTCCAGGAGCTCTTGTTTTATTACAGAGAACAAATGTTCTAATTTATACACATACATACACGACTCTAGTGATGGGCGATTACTGTGGCTAAAATATCTCAACTATTGAACAGAGTTCTATGAATTTTTCGACAGACATTCATGGTCCCTGGAGGATGAATCCTACTGACTCTGGTGATCCCCTGACCTTTCCTCTAGCGCCACCATGAGGTTCACATTTGTGGTTATGAGTGAAATGGCTGAACAACTATTGAACCGATTGCCATGAAACTTTGTTCCGACTCGTCATGTTCCCCCTCAGGGTGAATCGTAATCACTTTGATGATTTGTAAGTGGACTGTTTCCCTCCGTTTCAACTCTATATGCTAAGCTAAGCTGCTGGCATCTTTATATTTACCAAACAGACATTAGATGGTGGTATCTCATCTAACTGTCAGCAAGAAAGCAAATACAAATACAGTTTAGTGTCAACACCGATCTCCTTCCTTCAGGGCCGTCATGTGTTTACACTGCACTCTGCACTCAGGTTACACATTTCAAACACACTTTAGTTTGAAAAGAGTCTTTCTGCATTTTCCATTCCCCAAAAGTACACAAAGGGAGGATTCAATGCAGGACTGTTGAGTGTATGCTGCTTTTTTACTTTAATGAGCAATGTGAGTCATTTGAGTTTGTCAGCTTGGTAGATTGTCTTCATGCCGAGCTTAGTGGCTTCCAAGGACCCAAGAAAAGGTCTTAAATCATATATTAAAAGAAAAGATATTTGACACATTCAATTGATCGATTTTAAATTTACTTTCGCATAAAGTCCCTCCAAATACGACAGAAGGATGGAGGCATTAAGGCAAGTTGTATCTGTGTTTTACTGCTCATGTTCACTCACTAACTCATGTGACATAATCCCATCTGTGTGTCTGCCGAGCTGAACTGATTGAAAACATGGATAAGAAAGCGACCCGGGACCGCTTCTACACTGAGAGCAGCAGCAGCACAAACACCTTCAAACACTTTGAGTGGTTCTTTGGACTTCATTATGCCCCTATTGCAGACCAAGCCCCACCCAGACGGTTTGCTCCAAGTCCTGGATACGGGCTGTGGCACTTTAGGGCCCTGTATTTACAGACACTCTCCTCTCCCGGTCCGGGTCACTTGTGCAGACATTTCCTCCACAGCTGTGCGACTAATGCAGGAACACGTCCAAACCAAAGCCATCCAACCTCACAATCTTCCCTCTCGGCTTGAGTTCGTAGAGCTGGACTGCACACAGCTCCTTTGTGTCCGTCCCTATCGCTCCATTGCTTAGAATACAAAGTACTAAAGACAGCGATGGTTTGGATCAGGGGTGTCAAACTCATTTTCACTCTGGGGCCACATCTGCATCACGGTCGCCCTCAAAGGGCCGGTTGTAAATGTAACCACTCCTAACATATTTAGTTTAGTTTCCCGGGATATCTGTGACTTCCACAACACGTACTAAGCAGAAATAGAGGTTATTGTTTCCATGGTTAATGGCGGACAGTTGAACGGCTTTCAGGGCGATAAGCCCCGCCCCCTCTCCGACGCGTCCAGTGCGAATGAACACAAATAGCCCCCGTGAGACCGGCGGCGCGAATGGCTCAACTCAACGTTTTTTTTATACTCAAACATCTCCGCGACTTATTGAATGACGTAATAATCGCGCGACACAACGAATCGATAATGAAATTCGTTGCCAACTCTTTTAATCATCGATTTTCAGCAGATTTTTAAATCGGCTGAATCTTGACAAACCGACCACAGATTTGGTGCCTAAACAACTAACTTCTCGCCTCAAAACATCCTAAAATTACTTTCTGTGACTTAACAACAGTCGTATCTCATCACTTTGACTTTCTATCTCATAATTTCGACCATGGGGATATTTTTATTTTCAAGTCTAACTTTTAATAAAATGACGTGGCGGGCCGGATCCGGCCCGCGGGCCGTATGTTTGACACCCCTGGTTTGGATCATGTAAATCAGTGTGTTGTTGCAGCTTTGAAAGAGTAATGTTGCGCAACTGTTGGTTGAAAGACTATCATGTACGACTGAGAAAGCAGTGAATGAAGCTTGTGAAAGGTTTGCCTGAATACGTTTCTCAGATAATGACAGATGGGCCAACACAAAGAAAATATCACATTACACACTCTTGACAGGGCAAACAATTGGGGGAGGGGAAGGCATGAAAACACACACACACACCTAACACTTCTCCTTGTTCTTCGATTGCAAAGCCAGACAAACGATATCTGTCGACCAATCACCTTTTCCCATAAGGCCAGTGAGCCAATGAAACAGCTTGGTCACAAAGTTTAAATGTGTTTGAACAGAAACAACTGTGGGCTACAAAGACACGTGATATAATCAAGCACAATTTTTGAAGCTGCTCTCTGTACATAAATACCATGTAACCCATAATAAATGTGAGTAGTTCAGAGATTCAGGAGGGCCATAAAGTGCTTGTAAAGGGTACTAATATCCTCAGGAGACATCGACAATGCAGTTGACATGAGTAATACCATGTTGTTGTGTAAACAATGTACATACTGACTTTGGTAGATCATGGTAACAGTTACTTTAAGATTGTGCTTCTTGTTTTTTAAATGCCACAACACCTGTATTGTTGCTCTATGTGAGATCTTTCTCCCCTTTTATTACGTCTTTGCATTGTGGGAGCTCGTGCGCTGTGTGTGTGTGTGTGTGTGTTGTACATGTTAAGTCAGCAAAACTTGCCCTAAAAAATGTGCATTGCATGAAATCATACTGTACATTATCAATAATCAGTTCAGATGTATTCATTTCAGCAGTGGCGGCTGGTCAATAGAGGGCCATGGGGCATGGCCCCACCATGAGCCACACAAAAAAAAAAGAAGAAAAAAAAATTATAACAATCATAAATTATACAAATTGTCAATATTTGTGTTTTTGAACTATGGAATGTACCCAGTAATGTGTGTAAAATATGATATCTGCGCAAAATATATGCTTTTCCTGCTCGTCCTCTCAGCCTGTGTGCTCTCTGCTCGTGCTCTCTGTCTGTGTGCACGCCACTCTGAGAACGCGCAGCTTGGGGGGCCTGATCGTTTTGGCCCAAAAGAGGCGGGTCTATGAAGCAGTTTAGCCAATCGCTGATTCAAGATATAAATGAGTGACATACAATTTAGCCAATCAGCGCCCTCAAATAGATTCAGCTGTGGGCCAGAACGATCAGACCCCCTCGCTGCGCGTTCTCGTCAGGAGAAGTCTCTACAGGCAAGCACTCCTCCTCCAAGACCCGTTTGAGAGGAGAACTTTGAGGAGATTCTGCAGCCAAAGAGCTGATATCAGATCAGCCTGACCTCACAATCAGACAGCAGACTCGCGGGAAAGGGAAGCAGTACATGCGAAGCTTCTGTACTAGCTGAACACCAGACAGGTTTGGCTAGCTGCATGACGTCATGCTAATCATTTATTTAGCTTTTTAAAACAACGGGGACGGATCCAGCACGGACAGTTATGGGAGTGAGGGATGAGGAGGTAAGGAAACATGAGAACACCAGGGTAGGGAGTGAGGGATGAGGAGGTAAGGAAACATGAGAACACCAGGACACACATGAGAACTCTGTCAAGCTACATATTAGACAAAGTGAACATCTTTTCTTCTACAGAGTTGTCCTCAGTCTCATCTGCTTAACTTGGTCATGGAGGCATCAACATGTAATAGAGATGTTAAATTAACAGTGAAAACTCATCATAGCTTAATTTAACATCAGTATTCACAATTACACTTCATGTTTACTTCTCCTGATCTTTACCTCCTATAACAAGGTCCATAGGGGCATCTCAATAAATGAACATGTTATATTATATTATGTAAGTGTTATTTACTGATTGTTTTCGTGTTGGTTAAATATTTAACTGCCAAGTAATAATGCGTGTTTGATGCTTACATTTTTTTTTGCATTCAATCATACTGGGATGTTTGCTGAAATTGATAAGATGGCCCTACCTCGAACATGTTCCACCAGCCGCCACTGCATTTCAGTATCTTTAACTCAAAGTTGTATTAAACTTAAATACAATCTCTCTCTCTCTCTCTTTTGAATGTGTGGGAAAGTGCTCAATTTAAACAACAGCACAACCTAGTGGACACAGTTATATTCAGCTCAAGTAATCACACTGGTGTTCGGACAATACATAAACTGGCTGCTGCTAATTCAGGTTAGAATTTAGTGCATTTGCTCAAACAAAATGTCTCTAATCCATTACTGTGTAGACCACGGACCAAACCTGAATCTCTGATTCCGAAGTGATCTCATTGGTATGGGAGTGGTATTTCAGTTCAGGTACTAAATGGAATACTTTTAGTGCAGATGGGAAGTAGAGAAATTCTTGCATAATATAAGTCAGTCCTATAACGATCTTGTGCGGTGCACCACTGTGGCACTGTGGCGAACCTGTGGCGAACCTGTGCGCATGCGGAAACCTTAGAAGGGGGAAGACTTTAAGCGGAGGACACTCGTGTAAAAATGGAAGACGTACCGGATGATGCACCTGAGCGTGAGTCTTTAAACTTTTTACATTTTTGTGGGTACTTTTAGTCAGTGAAGTTGATTCGTAATGTGTAATATTGCCGTTAACTGTCGGGTTGTGTTGTGTTTCAAACAAACGTCTCAGTGTTACGGTCAATGTCTTCCCTGTTGCTGTTAATCTCTCTGTTACTGTTAGTGCGAGAACGTTTAACGAGTGTTGCTGTCTTTCAGGGTATCTGTTAGCTACAATATTAAATATGCATATGGCCTGTACTATAAAACAAAACAGAAATCGCGTGTGGAGTTATGCCGTTCAATGACGTACTTACTAAAGTGTTTTTCCTAACGTGACGCCATTAGATACAGTAGCTAGATCAACGTTAGCGGCTAAATGTCGGAGCAGACATTGGTAATTTTAGCCTGAACAACAATATAATGAACGCACGGGGCTTCTTCTTTGTTTAATAAACTGCCACACCACTCTCTGAAATGTTGCTGAGTGATTGTGAGCCAGAGGAGAATGACTGCAGCTCCTGTTATGTACTGATAATAACACACCACTTTAACCATGTTCTGCAGTAGCTTACACTGAAGAGCTAACGTTAATGGAAGAAATGATATATTCTTTATCCCAGAGTTACATCCAGTCTCATAAACATGCGGTTTCCTTTTGTTATCCATCTAATCTTTGTAATGTTGTTAAAATCATCACAGGAAGTCCAAGACTTGGTGTTTTGCTATGGCTGCACCGCTCCATCAAGTGTAACTATTGTAGTGTGTGACATTTATGTAAGTTTACACAAAACGACCCATGACATCGTTGGTATGTTTGGAAACTCTGGCATCTCGACTAGAATACAAAAGAAAGTTTGAAATGACGGTCCCACCAGCTGGCGGTGGGGCTGATAAAATATATTGTTCAGCGATAGACTTGAGTTTAACTTCAGCCACCAGAACCAGGACACGTGTTGGGTTCTGATGAGTTTAAGATGATCTAATGATACCCGGTCTGTGTTCGATGCTTTCAGACTGCCCGGGTACACAAAGTGAGGAGGCAGGAAAGTCCTCGTCATGTCAGGGCTGTCCCAACCAGAAAATATGTGCTTCTGGAGCCACCACGGCCCCCGATCCGGGTAAGGCTGTTACCGCATCATTATGATCATTCATTTACAGTTCAACAAATACATTCGGGATTATTGGGAGGATTTTAATTGAACAGTAACAATGTAGCAGCTTTAAAACAACCAGAATTTCAGTGCGCTGTCTTTTTGAGAGTCTTCTCCGTCCCGTGTCTCTCCTCCTCCTCCAGCCATTGCAGAGATAGGAGCGAAGATGTCAACAGTCAAACACAAGATCCTTGTGCTGTCTGGAAAAGGAGGGGTGGGGAAGAGTACCTTCAGTGCTCACCTGGCCCACGCTCTGGCAAGTGACAGCACGAAGGAGGTAAGATTTTCATTTGCATCTATCGCTGTGCAAAAACCACAGAGCCACCAGCTGGTATTTCAAAACCATGAAGGCTACCAAAATATTTGGTTAAATTAGACATGCATGGTATTTTTTCTTCGAGGGCTTCTGCATGGCAGTTTCAACCTCTCAAACCCATTGTCTGTGTCCTTAAACGCTCAGGTTCAGTCTAAAAACTGTTTCTGTTTCTTGTGGAAATGAACTAAACGTCAGTGACTCATTGTTGTATTTCTGATGACGTAGTTGCAGCGTGTTGAAGACTCGTGTAAACAGCTTTCTGTGAACCACACACCTCACTGGTCATTGCTGTTTTTGAGGATGAAAGACTTGATGTGGACTGGAAGGCCAGTTCAGCTCGTCACAGACTCCAGTGCCCAGGAGGCTAAAGAGTGTCTCTGTTCTTAGGTTGCCCTGCTGGATGTGGATATCTGTGGTCCATCCATTCCGAGGATCATGGGCTTAGAGGGAGAACAGGTGAGTTTTGGGCAGAAACGTTCCCGGCGATGCAGACGTACAGTGATGGAAGAGTCATGCTAAGCTGTTACTAGAGCTGTGGTCTGTTCTCTATTGCAACAGGTTCACCAGAGTGGCTCAGGCTGGTCTCCTGTGGTGAGTCCGTTCAAACAATGCTGCTTTAGTTTTTAATATTTCATTCGTTGAAGACCGTTGCACATTTAATCCACATATAAATATATGTGTTTGTGTGTGTATTGTATGTTGCAGTATGTGGATGACAACCTGGCAGTCATGTCTATTGGCTTCCTGCTCAGTAGTCCTGATGATGCTGTGATCTGGAGAGGACCCAAGAAGAATGGTAGTGTTTTCATGTGTGTGTGTGTGTGTAAAATGTCTCAATCTTTTTTCCAAATGTCACACCATTATAACCTGTCTGGTGTTTGTCTGAAATTAGGGATGATCAAGCAGTTTTTGAGGGATGTTGACTGGGGGGATCTGGATTACCTCATCGTGGACACGCCCCCCGGCACCTCTGACGAACACCTGTCGCTGGTCCAGTACCTGAGCTCCACCCACGTTGACGGAGCAGTCATCATCACCACACCACAGGTAGCACACACACACACACACACACACACTCACATATATACGACCTATGAACAGCTGCATTTACACTTTAAAGGGAAATTCCACCCTCAAATATCGTCTGCGTCGATAAAAAAGTTAAAATATCTTAACTTTGGACAATACCGTCTGCCTTCTATCGTTGCAGGTATTATCTGTCGCCTCAGCTAATTTTACCGTCCTGCTGTCCGGTTTGCCGTCTGCCTGATTCCACGTGAATGCAGCGTAGCTGCTACTGACCATGTGAAAACGAGCATCTCTGCCTTATTGTGACACAGCACAGATACTTCCAGCCCAGTTACAATGCTATTTGTCTGGACAAACAAAGGGCAGTTTCCAGTAAACATAAGGTTTTGTTGTAATGTCCCTAAAGAAATAACTTAAGCAAACGCCAAACACAAAGGACGAAGAGAGGAGGACCTGATTTTGCCGTTATGCAAAGTAGTTGTGTTTTTAGTAAAGGGTGAGATCTAATTTCATCTCAACTGGAAAACCCCCTCGCTTCCATTACTGCTGCGACTGTCACCAATCTTCTCTCCACCTACACGTTTCGCCCACAGGTAGATGCAGCGCGTGACCACCCGTTGCGGAAATAAATGCTGAGAAATGTTAAGGCTGGTTAAGAAACGCAACATTAGTACACATTATCAGTATCTTTTTCTAATCTTAACCAAAGGGTTTCATCGGCCTAAACGTCAGCACACAGGCCTGTGCCACGGGACGGCATTGTAGTGATAAGCAAACCTTCTGGAACTGTGTTGCAGATACTGCGCGCGTGTGCGTGTTAAAGACAACGCTGCAGCTTTCTGACCTAATGTTACGTGGAGATACTGTGTTTGGTAAACAGCAGCGTGGTTCCTGTGCTGTCCCTCAGCTTGGACTCTTATCCTTGCACAATATTTTCACGACGAGCCACTGTTATCTTTTGATGTTTGTGTTGGCGTCCCTAATCAATCAAGTTGTACTGTACTTGGTGAAGGATTTAATCCGAGCTAACACTTCCTCATACTTCAATTAGGCCAGGTCTACAGCAGTAGAATGGCTTCCTCATTCCTCCGGCTCTTACGTGACCAAAACTAACCACACATGAGCTGGGAATCACCCAAACTCTGTTTAGTATAAATAGACGAGGCCCAGCTCCTGATATTTTTATTTTCTCTCATAAACATTCCAAGCTGCCAGGTGATCCGTGCCAACTGCTTTTTCTCAAGGGAACCATGAAAACACTTTCCATTCCTTTCACTCGTGCGTTTGTTTCCTCCCGTCTCCTCTTGCTTCACCTTCCTCTTTCTGCTGCTCTCTCTCTTTCTAGGAGGTGTCGTTGCAGGATGTGCGAAAGGAGATCAGGTTCTGTCAGAAGGTCAAGCTGCCGATCATCGGAGTGGTGGAGAACATGAGCGGCTTCGTTTGTCCCACATGCAAGGTCTCTGACAGACGTGCACACACGGTGTTGCACACGGACGACCGGACACGCACACGTACAAACGCATCGAGGCGAAACCAGAAGCCGTCTGGGCGGTTTTGCCACACACGGCAAAAGAGAAACCGCGGTCGGAGGACACGGTGGAACAAACATGGCCACTGAGCTGTCACTGCAAACGGGTTAGGACGTGCTGTCGCTAAGAAGCGTTAAAGCTTCATGATCGTCTTTATTCTGTGCTATGAAGATGTGTGAAAGTGCTACCGTTGCAGTGTAGATCAGGTCAAAACACAAGCTGGCGTTGTGAAGCGGGTCTCTGCTGCGCACGCAGACCGTGAGAGTCACAGAAGAGCTCACGGTCTGCGTGCGCAGCAGGAAGAGACGCATGGTGCAGCTACAGGCCTTCTTAATGCAGTTGCTCATCTCTTAAAGTGACACGTCTCCAGAGACTACCACTCAGCCTGTGAAAGCAGTTGTATAACGTCCTCTGTGGCTCGACAAAGACTTTTGTGCAACTTAAAGGCTGCGTTTCAAACTTAGACGGCAGATATCCAACGAAAGAAATTGAGTTGCATTGTGGGAAATGCATAGTTTTTGGCGCTTGATCCATAGGCTACTAGGGACGAAAAAAAAATCAGGATATCTCGGCTGCTTTGATTTTGACCGCTTGTTTTGTAATCAGGAACCAAACTTCATGATCCACACACAAGCTTCATGTGTGTGTCTTTGATGTTGCTGTCTTGGATCCTAAATCTTACATCTCAATGGAACTAAATAAAGGTCAATTAAGAGATAAAGAAATTTAGGGAATATTAGTTGAAGTCAAAGTTTAGTTGTTTTACTTTGTTACTTTTAGTCAAACAAAATGCAGATTTTGTCAGTGTTGAGCCCACAGTTACCATGGCAACGACACTGCTGACTTCAGTGTGTCGCTCGGCAGTAATGCAGCGGACTGACTCTCTTCAGTGAACACAGTTCACTCTGGCGCTTCATTTCCTTCCAGAGTTCAGCATGCGTAGAGGGCGTACTAGTAGTTTAGGATCCATAGAATCTGAAAATGCAAACATAACTTGGATTTTTCTTTGTCCCGTCTCTTGCAGAACACTTCACAGATCTTCCCTCCCACCACCGGGGGCGCAGAGCGGATGTGTGCGGACCTCGATCTACCCCTGTTAGGAAAGGTACCTCTGGACCCGAGGATAGCCCGATGCTGCGACGAGGGCAAGTCTTTCCTCAATGAAGTCCCTGACTCGCCTGCTGCTAAAGTCTACCAGAATATCGTGCAGAGTGAGTGTTTACAGGAATACAAACCCAACACGCATACACCAGCTTCTGATGCTGGCCTCCTCTCGCTTCATGTTGTAGATTCTGTTACATTCCATAGAAAGGCCGTTTGACGCACGTACGGATTCCAGCGAAGTCTCCTCTTATTTCTGATGACAAGATGGTTTACGCAATGGCCCAATTCCGATTAAATGTAACGAAAGAAGAAGCGATCACTTAATAAATGGGAAGCAGTCGACTTAAAGGGAAGACTTGCAGCATGGGGTCATATATGACGAATCAAATGTGGTTTGTGTAACGGATGAAAACACACACACAGATCTTTAAACACGGGTATATTTATGTGTGTCCTTCATCAAAACTAGCGTTATCCTCCTCGTCTCACTCCTCTGCTCGTCTCACTCCTCCGCTCTCTCCTCCAGGTATCCAGGACTACTGCTCCAACCGGGTGATGGAGGAGCAGAGCAGCACCTGAAGCCACTCCGATGGCGGCCATATTGGACCAGAGCAGTGAGAGAGATGACGCGATGAGTGTGGTAGAAACCATTAACTGCTGAATAAGAAACGCACTTAGGAGAGCGAATAGTGTGAATAATGCAACAATCACCAAAGTCAGAATTCTGTCAACATGATGACGAGTCACGACAGGCAGCAGCTTGCACACCTCACAGGGCCGTGGTTCGTTCTGCAGTGGCTATCCAGAGGATTCAATAAATGTATATACCGGTAATGAAATGGGGACTTATCCCTTTCAATATTCAGAAGTAATTGCAGCTTTATACTGATGGGTTGTCTTATTCAAATATGCACTTGAACATGAAAGCTTGCATCAAAAAAATTAATTCAAACATAACTTCAAACCATCACTCTGGTAATACTCTGTATATAACATGTTTATACTTGAGATGAGATAAATACTTTAAAAGCACTGAAGTATAATTGATATAAGGCAGTTTGAAAAGTTTATCTTAAAGAATAAAGCTGGCGATATTCCTTTTTGTTATTGTCTTATAATAATAAAAATAACATACCAATGCGTTGTGCTGTTTCTCAATACTGTCGTCATTACACAGCCTCTATGTGGCTCTGAAGCCCATTGGTTCATTCTGAAGATGTACACTTACAACAGCTGGGTCCTGTAGATCTGACTCAACTTCAGGCAAAACGGGAGTGAATACTGTATTTATTTGGGACTGTTTTGGGCTCCAGTGAGCGTTTATAGCAGCAGGACGGGATTTATTCAAACTTCAGAGCCCTGTTGGTCACATTAAAGGAGCGCGTCTTTCAGTGTAGCGGTTTTGTAGTTTGGAGTGCTGGAGAAGGACCTAAATACAGACGCAGCAGCAGCGACTGGTGCAGTTAAAGGATTTAATAAATGAAAAGCTTACAAGCCGAGAGTCCGAAAAGCAGGCAGAGAGAGGTACAAAACTCCATGCAGCAACGAAGACGACAAAGACGAACTGACTACGGGTAACGGGAGCACGGAGACTGAATACACAAGACAGAAGGGAGAAAACGAGCGACAACTCCCAGCAGGGCTGTCGAGGAAAAGAGGAAGCAAATCAGTGGGTGGGAAAACATCACGAAGGCAGGAAGTTTAAAAAAAATAATAAAAAAGATGAGACAGACGAGAAGATAAGTTTCAAACTAAACCGGAAATAAACGAGAGAAAGAAGACAAACTCCAGGACCATGTAAAGAATAAGTCGATTATTACCTGACGTATTCATTCATCTTAGGTGGGGACCTGAGCAGTGCCAGGGGCTCGGTCTGGTAGGCCCCCACACGGCATGAAGACATGAATGTGTCTTTGTCCCGGACTGATGAGGACGCATCCGAAGTCACTGAATAGATACAGTCAGTTGTTTTTGGTAGATGTAAAGAGGTAGAGACTCTCCACATTGCGCTGTAGTCAGGGAGATGCTATTTGGGGAAGTTAAATCTCTGATAATCATGGAGTCAGTCCAGCAGCAGTGTCAAACATCTCAACATTTCCTACAAGGACATTCTGGAGTGAGTAGGGAGAGAGAGTCAAATGATGGCACCGTCACCGGGTTTTAACCCCAGTTGATCAAGTCCTTTAAATACAAAGCGCAGTATCATCAGCATAGTGTCAAATGTAAACTTCAGATTTCATTTTGTGTTTATCTAAGATATGCAAACTGTAGATAAGGAAACTGAACTTTCTCATCTTTGATTGGAGACCAAATGGTGCATGATTTGAAAAAACGTTTCATACAAAAAAGCTGCCGGCAAAATGTCCCAACATTTGATTCAGTTGAGCTTTCTGTGATTAGATGATGTATTTGTTATAAAGAGTTGTTTTAGACGCATTGTGTTGTGTATTGCACTTCCTTTAACTAATTTATAAAATGAAATACCAAACATGAAACCAAAGTTTCTAAACTATTAATGCGGGATTCTTTTTGTTTGATCTGTTTATCAAACAAAAGATGAATTACTATAACCTGGTTTTTAATATTGAAACCCGCACTTTGAGTATTTTGACAACATATTTCCCTCATGATGGTATTGACTGTGTGGACAGTGTTGGTGTACGTGGCGAGAACACGGTTCCACCGGTTTGTCACTGCCCAGTCTTGCCACCATGTTTTATTTGTGTGGGTGTCTGAGTGTGTACATGCGCCAAACAGGGTGGTTCCTCCAGGGTTTACCAAAAAACACATGTGAAACTGCATCTGCATCCTGCGAATGGATAAAACAACAGCAGCCACACAGAAAGCGCTTCTCACACGGAGCTCTACTGTTATTTGATGATTGGGTTGGTTGCACTCTGTTGAGTTATAAAAGTACGACTTAAAGCACTGAAATGTTTTCCTCCGTGTAAGGAAATTCAATCTATGTAGAGCACACGTGTCAAACTCAAGGCCCGCGGGCCGAATCCGGCCCGCCACGTCATTTTATGTGGCCCGCGAATTCGGCAGCAAAAAAAATAAAAATCTTTTTTTTGGAAAAATAATTAAAAGTTAGACTTGAAAATAAAAGTATCCCCATGGTCGAAATTATGAGATAGAAAGTTGAAATTATGAGAGCATGTTGTCTGTGTACCGACATTAAAACTATCACAACAGGTGGACAGGAGAGGCAACAGCCCGAAAAGAGGTTTTCCAACGATTGAAAAAGATGGACAGTTTGTGAAGAAACACCATCGCAGACCGAGTTCATGAACCAGCAGCAATCTAACAACACAGCTAGCTAAGAGACGAGCAGGTACTTGTGTTTCTAATGAACTGTTGATGAAAGCACAGACAACACGGATACATCATCTATCATGTTCATCAGACCTGACTCTCAGTCAGCAGCTCTTGGATGAAGCTGCCATGCAGGACGACGACAGGGAGGAACATTAGTGATGCAGAGAGGTGACACAAACAGCTTTGAACAAAGTTAATGTCATAACTTGTGTTTGATATTTGTCTTTGTTATTTTCTTTAATAGTTTGATCTTTGATAGAGTCATGTGGGTTTCTTAACCCTAAATTAAAATGATTTATGTTATAACAACAGAAATTTGTTTAAATATCATTTTACATTTATATAACTGCTTGTACAATGTTTTTACACTTGAATAAACAATAATCAAATGCAGAGAGTTATTTAACAATATGTTCGGGATTAGTTACATTCATACAATTTTAGAGTTACAACCGGCCCTTTGAGGAAAACTATGATGCTGATGTGGCCCAGAGTAAAAATGAGTTCGACACCCCTGATGTAGAGAAATACAAATATTGCAAAACATTGTTTTATTTCCTAGAATGCAAGCACAACTATTTTAACGAGTGAAGGGCTCAAGATTGTAGAGTCCATAACTAATACTTTTAGACGCTTTAAGAATTCAGTGCACAGGAAACATAATACATAATACAAGCATTTATAAACAAATGCTTACATGTGTAATTGTGTTGGCATGTTTCTATTACTCATAGAAGTGCGTGGGATGTGATACTGCACTCAAAATGATGTGTGTGGACTGACAAAACCACACAAACTCCTCCCTCTTTTAATGAGAACGCCTCCTCAACTAAATCAGTGTGTCCCTTTAAAAACAGCAGCAACAACCTAAAGCTCTCTGCTAGCAGCTGTCTTTTTTTTTTTTTTTTGACATCATTGTCCCGGCAGCAGACGCCATCGCCGTGGCCCAGTTCAAGGAGGTTCTGAAGGGGTGCAGCTGGCTCTGACCTGGGCCTCTGCTGCCGAGATCCGGGCCCTGCTGGACCGGTTCGGTGGAGAAGCGGATCATCTCAGAGACCTACGGCAAGAGCTCGAGTCTGCACCGACGTACCATCAGCGGATGAACCTGACAGCACAGGGTCCAGGCCAGAAAAACATCCACTGTTCAGGAATTGGAGGGGGGGGGGGGGGGGGACCAGTGTTGGACGAACGCCGAGAGTATGTGATGACCCAATGCGGTCTCAGAGTAGACCATGAAATTGCAGAAGTGAAGTGCAGAATCAATGCAGAAGCTATGAAGTGATAATGAAAGTGTGGATGAGGGGAATTTGGAGAAAGAAGGAGTGGTTAGAGCAGGTAGAGGAGGCGACTAGAGGGATAGCTGTCCCTCTGTGGCACCACTGGGACGAGGACGGAGGATGTTGCTGCTCATGGTTCCTTGTATGACTCCTGGCTGTGCAACAAGTGAAAACACAGCGACAGACAGTGAAGCACAATGCCCTGCTTTGAATATGGAAGAGGAAACTGAGCTCGCAATCACTTGCAGGACATTAGATTTCTACGCTGACAACTTTAAATGTGCCGAGGTGGAGATTACAGGCACAAGCGTCCCACTGGATACAGGAGGAGCACCGGAAGGCCTCTGTTTCTCTACAGACGACAGCATGGAGACAACGTTTCTGAACATCGATCATTGCTTGACCTCCGAAGCGGGAAGAAGCGCCTCACCTGTTCAAGCTCGCGCTGCAACATACGGGCTGGAGGGAAATGTGGATGTCTGCTGGGAGGCGGACAGGACAGCAGACACAGCAGAGGACCTGCTCTGTTTCATGAGACAGGTGCAATGTGGCGCCGAAGCAGGATTTGCAGAAGACATTGCACATTTATTTTCTTCCTGTGCACCGACAGACACTCATACTGACGCCCGAGATCACTCTTTTTACTCTAGCAAAGATCCCAGCATGACATTGGGCATTGCAGAAAACATTTTCAGGACCGCTTGTAGGACAGACACTTGCAGCGCTGACGACTCCCACAAGTATGGAGAGGCTGAGGAGAGGGTGGAGACACACTGGGGTAAGTTGGCACTCAATCGTCATATGGTGTCCCCTCTTGCTGGTTTTCTATTATTCTATCATGCCTTTAAGTCTTTGTCTGTTCTCGTCTCCGTGATGTGCCTGGGGTTATAGGAACACCATCAAAGCCTTGCTTTCATGGTTGTATTGGTGCTGAGAGAAAGTTCTCCAGGTGCTTTCCGTTTTCCCTTTGGTACTTTCCACTCAAAGTCACCTGCATGAGATGGCAGACAGTATTTGTTTAGTGGTGTTTTAGGCAGATTGCATGGACAGGATTTGGAGGTTAGGGTGTGCCTCACTTTCACTTTTGATTTTGAGTTATTCCCTGGCTGCTAATTATAGGAAAACAGGGTGTGCCTTCCCACATTGGCAACAAAGAAGAATTTTGTTTTTGTCTGTTAGGAGTGTAAGATGATGTCATGCAGAGGATTTCCTGTTTACCATTCAATTGCTGTTCTTTTAAATCTCTTTTATTTGTTATTTGGTTCCATTGGTCTTTTAGTGCTTTTGTTTGCTTGCTGACATTGTTTTTATCATGTGTTTCTTGTGTAATCTGTAAATGACTTTGGGTTATCTCCGGGTGTGCTGACGTTGCCCAGTGCAGACTTTGAGTTTTTGTTACAGAGGAAGAACAAACGACTACAGTCTCTGACTCAACGTCATAAGAATGGACACCCATCATAAAGCCTTAAACTCCACCTCCCTTCCCTTCGTCTTTGCTTCCTCCCGCCTTCGGTCATCTCACTCACACTGACCTGACTTTTACACTTCCATTGTCCTTTAGGATAGAACGCCATACTTCCAAGTATCGACCGTGTGTGTGTGTGTGTGTGTGTGTGTGTGTGTGTGTGTTTGTGTGTGTGTACCCACACGTTGTTTTAGCTGGAACGTTTTTGACAGTACCACTGTGTGGAAAAACAGGTATTAATGGTACATCTGTGTGGCAGCCTGTCACATAATACATGGTTTATGTAATTGGCACAGAGGAACAGGTAGAGCAGGTACTGTTGATTTTGTAACAAAGACTCCTCCGTTTCCTTCAACGTGCCACGGTGTGAGTGTGCGCTGTATTTCACTTGTTGATAGATGTCACACAGGGAATCAGTAGTAGATTTCAAAAGAGCATATATTCAATTGTGTCATATTTGGACCAGAAAGCGCCTTGCTAGGTAAAAGTGCTCCACAAGCAAAACATGAACATGTGTCTGCACACAGTCTGGTAGAGCTCATACTCTTGTATACGAAAGAGAACCTCAGACATAGAGGGAAATGAGGAGGGGAAGTGACATGACAACAATAATAGTGACGTAAAAGATAACTGAGACTTCATTTTGTATAATAACTGATCCGGAACACGTGGAAAAAGGTGACTTTTGAGTCAGGTGCTGGCTGTCTTCACATGCAAAGGGAGGTTATTTTTCGGAACCGCAGAAATGAGTTGGAGCTGGCATGATGGAATCAGGGGTCAAAGAGAGAGGTATCATGGCCACATATCTGCAAGAAAATCCTGGAGAAGTCCATGAATGGATTTTGAATGAAGTAAAATGAAATTACTGGAAGCCAGAGCACCAGGGACTGAAGTGACAGGCTTTCAAAGACGTGTCTTCGTGATGGCAGTTACATGAGGACCTAAACCCAAACTGCCCCCATCTATCCCCGCCACAGATCGGCACCTCTGGTGCGCAATCGGTCAAAGTGAAAGTAAAACCCCCGTTTAATATCAGACCGTTGTGCGCACTTACTAGAGGCACTACAAGGCGCATCAGAGAATGCATGCTGCGTTTGAAGAACACACAGCACCTGACAAGTGTATTGCACTGCGGGGGGGAAAACGCTTCAGAGCCGGAGTTCAGTGGACATGAGGGACATCCAGTGAGGCGACAGGCAGGTAACTGTTATCCCTTATCCGAAGGTGCGACTCGGGAACTTTTATCCAAAGAGTGCAAGCATGGTCAGGAAAAGATGTCGGAGGGGGTGTGCGGTCCTCTCTAAATATTGTGTAGTGTACATGAGCTCCGTTGTGTAATGATTTCAAGTTGGCTTACTGATGCGCAGTGTTAACAGTTTGATCAATGCTTTGCGTCATTTAGGCAATCAGAATGAAGAAAATGTGTTTTCTAAAAATGCATTTTACCATTTAATATTTTCTGCCTTTAAGTAACATTTTGTCCAAAAATATATTTCAGTCTTCTGTAAGCTGTGGTGTTTTTGTTTGTTTTTTTGGTTAATGAGAGGGCGTTGCCCGGGTGAGTTGGTGAAAGCAGGGTATTTAGGGGGACTTCCAGGGAATGAAAAGAAAGCCAAAACTAAAGGCATGCACAGTAGGCGTTGGCCAGCGTGGATATGTTCATACATGAATGATCAAGATTCAGCAACATTCAAGGCTTTTTCTTTCTTTTTCTTACAGCTTTTCTCACCTCGGCTATGTGTTGCGCAGCATGTAGTCCTGTGCATGTTTTTATTGAGGTTGTGTGACAGAGCATGCCTGATGTATGACCAGTTCTTCATAGCATTTTTTTGCGTGTCACCCACTGCTATTGTTTTTTAATATGGACTAAAATGGCACCTGATGCATTGACGTCATCCTTTACAGTACACACGATATACTCGGCGTAACAGGAAACTTAGATATGGACATTCAAGATGTATTGGTTCACACACAGAGTTGAAAGTCTACAGTTGATGCCACGAGTCTGTGTTCTGGCTGGAAGTCAGGGTTCTTGGTTTTGTATGGTAAGGGTGTGTGTGTGTGTGCGCGTGTGTGTGCGTGTGTGTGTGTGTGGCAGGAATTCTAACCACAACCTGCGAATACAATGTAACCTTACAGGTCGTCAAACAACATACCTGCCATTGTATTTGGCAGTCTGGCTGTGCCATCCGGATCCTATGCCTATCTTGGACTTGTAAAGTTTTATGACCCAGATACGTGTGGCTAATTTTCTTCAAATGTTTCCTCAAGTGGAGCCTCTAGAGGGGCCTGAGTTTGGTGGTCCGACTACTAGAGGGTTGAGAAGGCATCCCAGTGTGATGGAGGGCACTAAACATGCAGCTGACTGTCAGACAGAGATGAAATTACCCCCACACAGCGAGAACAGTTCAGGTGCTCCCTCGTGCTTGTTCAACCCCTCAAACGCCACCTGACGCTGATCAGATCAGAAGCACCTTTTTCTGAATCTGCTTGTTTTTGCGCTCCCTCTGCTCCAAACACACAGGAACCGTCTACGTGCCAATTATAGGAAACTCCTAACTCCCTTTGTGGTCTTTCAGGCAGCAGACACTGTTGTTTTGTCCACCTGCAACCCTTCTGGACCGGGTCATCAGCGATTTATTGTGTCCAAAGTAGCTCAATGAGTCATCAAGACAAGCATTTCAAACGGCTCGTTGGTGGGTTTGTCTCATCCCCTGTCCAAGTTTCAAAGTTCAATCAATACAGTTTGATAATGATTTGAAATATTTGTATAGTGGCTGTATCAGAAGGCAACTGAAAGCCATCACCACCCAATGTGTGCCCGAGGAGCCTCGAACTGAGACCATCATGTTCCCGACACAGTAGGCAACCCAAGTTTGAAGTTTGAGTAAAAATCCTTTCTTACTCCCACTAAGAAAGTCATCGTTTGTCTTTTGATTCATTCAGAGGACTCAGGTTTCTCTCGCTGGTTAGGAGAAGCCGTTTAGCGTCCTGGACAGCTGCAGCACAGAGACGGAGGCAAGCATGCACGTTTTGTGATGACTGTACAACATACTGCAGCATTGGTCATGATGAGCAATACAGTATCTCTGTTCATCTGTGTGATTCAGAACAGCATTGTTTATCTTAACTGTTGCTTTCTTGTCAACTGTAATCCCCGAACACACGTTGCAGCACTTCTTGCATTTGTCAATTAAATGGTTTTAATTCCATATGTCATATATTATTATATGCAAACTCCCATTTAGTTATTGTTTTTCATTACTTGGTTTGATTTTGCATCTTAATTGCTACATGACACACTACCACATTACATATACAGTATATATATTGTATCTAAAACAAGAGGAGTGTGAAACAACAGTGGCACTGTTCTCCTCTGTCAGTCGAGGTCAAGGCCATTTCATGTTCTGAACTCATTATACTTCATATTAGGATCCATACTTCAACAAGTGACATTCAGACAAACGTGATTAATAAAACAAAACTATAAAAGAAAAGAAAAGAAAAAAAATACAACAAAACAAACACACACACATCAAAATATAGTGAAGAAAACCACTTCCACCTGATAGACACAAACCACACACACACAAACAAACACAAACAAACACACACACAAAACATGAATGTAAGCCTGAGAACATACAACTGGTTGCTGGGTGAATACATCTTTGCTTTTAGTTGAATTTTCTTAAAGTAAAGTCAAGCCTCTTAGGTGTAACCAGGCGCTGATAAACAACGCCTGGTTGATAACCGGTCTGATAATCTACTGTGAAGGCTTTTGACTCCTTCAAACTGAAACATTAAGACGCACACTTCATCATCATGACCAACAATGACTCTTAACATTATGTAAGTCGGGATGTTTCAATATGGGTTGCTGACATAGGTAGCTCTTTCATCTGCTGCACGGCACCGGCAGCAAAAGTGGGAAAATGGTTTGTGATTCAGAGGATTACATTTATCTATATTTACTTATTTTAAGCTGACAATGACGGCAGCATTTGGATTTGAAATGAGATTTGGAAATGAGGACATTTTGAAACTTAAAGTGGGAACATGTGCAAAGCTTGATAAGATTTTTTTTTTAAAACACTGTGGCTGCCAAAACATGCCAACTCCTCATCTGATGCTGTCTGTGAGGAGCCAATCAGTGCACGCAGATCAAGAGGTGACCTTCAGTCTAACACAGTACTCACGCAACTTCCCTACTCATGTGTCAATATGTTAATTTCATTTTATGTGTGTGTCAGGTGTAAAGATGCAGGAATTGGATCAGGACCCGTTTTTCTGTCCTTTCTTGGGAGATCTACCAGGTGAGTGTTGTTTGGGTTTGAATAACCCGACGAGACTCTGGAAGGGTTGAATGGTTCAACATGGATCAACGCGCTGATTACATGGAAAGCTGCTGCTTTTACCCCATTTCATGAAGCAGACCGTGTTTATCCCAATAACCTCATAAAAGAAATACAACGGAACATTCATGGAAATATAGTGAGTTTAATACGCCAGGATCACCACCAAGCTACTGTTGCATTAACTGCAGCAATAGAGAACTTAATTATTGAAATAATCAAATCACTAATCCAATGGGCATGTTGAACATAACCAGATTAAGGAAAGCTTAAAAAGCTGGTCTAGGATCTGGGCTGGTTGGTTGAATGGGAAAGAGTTTTTTAACATTTCTGGCATTTAATATCTCCATTTTCTGAGTCTTATATTATTATATATTGTAATTGAGACAAGCTGGATTTAGAAAAGCAGCCCCAGAAACAGACATGTAGGCCGAATGTAGTGTGAAACTTTCAACGATTCATCAGCAAATATTGAATGAAAGACAACTGTTGCAAGTGTTTTGTCCAATAATGCTCATTATTTGTGTTTTAGATGATTTATCTGAATACTTTAACGATGATTACCTGGGGAAGTTTGCGGGTAAGTTGCAATCAAACGGTCCCTTTCATTTACAGTCTGCAGAATGTAATAACACATTGAAGATTGGCTCAAATGGCTGACACATAAACACACATGTTCAAGTATGAACACAAAGGTGATCTATTGTCTGCTTCCCTCTACGCAGTTCCTGACCTCGACACGGACGTGCTCTTTGATGGTCCATGGTTGAATTGTGAGGAGGAACTCAGCACCTGCAGTAAGGAGCCCTTCTTTTAATTTTTTCATTTTACAACCACTAACACATAACAAGCAATAAATCTAAGTCAAGGAGGAATATAAATACTTATTAGATATTACAAAGTGTTAATCATAGAAGACCAAAGTCCATATCACATATAATTCATATATTTCCTTATTTGGTATAATAACAATGGCGTTTGGCCATTGTAGCATTTTTGTTATCTTCCGTAAATGTGCAAAGAGAAGTGTTATAAACACCTTTACCGAGTGGGTTTTAATAAGATCAAAATTGATGCAGAACATTTTGCAGTGGAGTCTGTCAGACCCCAAACACCACGGAAGTAAAGTCAATGCCAAAAAAGAACAAAAGGGTAAATAATCTATTTCCACGGTGATGTTTCAAGTCACAGTTGCAGGTTTTACCGTCCACCACTTCCTTTTTAAAATCTGCATGTTTAGAGAAACATGCTTCACTGCCCTGTTTTTCCGTTCACCACTGAAATGCATGAGAATAACGACCGCTTGTGGTTACTGTCTGTTGACTGCATCACTGACTCTTTTACTTCCTCTTTCAAACACTTCAGGTGCTCTTCCTGGGCCAACAGAGCTGTCCAGCCCAGACAGCCACCAGCAGGAGCAGACGGACACAAATACAAGCAAAACAAATAACAGAAGAAAAAGACCAAGAGGTAGAGAACCGTCCACCAACTAGAACCTACGAACTGCAGTCTGCTCGGCTGTGTGAAAACCCTCCTGATCACTCCTGTGTCATAGAAAACTTAACTTTAGGATTGCAGACACAACATTCTACAAGTAATGAATCTGTTTCACTTGCTTGGAAAGTTGACATGTTTTATTTTAAAATGTCTTCTCTCCAGTTCCCCGGTCACCACAGTGCACTGATGAGAACACACCATCAAGGCCCAAAAGACAAAGAGCAGCAGGTGACCTACCCAGACTGTTTGGTTTCTGTCTAATATGTATTAATGGCGTGGCTCTAAATGTGGGGCACTGGGAAACATATAACCTGCACAGTGTCAGCCACCAGTAATAATAATAATACTGTAATAATTCTGCAAACCATGCTGCTGTGTTTTAGGAGACGATGTGTTTTGTTGACTGTCTCAGGCCGCCATTGGTTTCATCTACGTCCGTCTATTAGGAAAATCATTGAGCAGACTTTTGAAACATCACAGTGAACGTCAAGTGGGCATCAATGTTTTTCAACATCAACATGATATGATGCACAGCTGAGTTTTCAAATGAATCTGTGCTGTTAATCTGCATGCAACAAAGATATCATGATGGAAACCAATGGCTGCGTGGAGCAGCAGGAAAATCTGAAACTGTGCAGCATTCGTGAGCAGAAATGCTAAGATGCTAACATGTTTTGTAGTTAAGGAACAAAAACTTCCTAATACCATATTTTCCTTTAGCTAAGAACCATGTTGTAATGTTGGTTCTTCAACTCTTGTAGGTCAACCAAAAACCAAAGTGGCACAGGCTGATCCATCTGTCACTCAAGGTATGTGTTTCATGTTCCTGCTGTAAACTGATGCAGTTCTTAGGGGAACAGACAGACATTGTACATTTTTACATACAATTTAAGCCTCTGAACTCTCGTCCACATATACACACTAACAACATACATATACACTTCCACCGTCTCTCATGAATGAACACAGAGAGCAAGTGCCTATGGTCTTCTATTTTCAGAAATATTCTGGCAAAAGAAGGAATAAATCCCATGGATACTTTTTTAAAACTCATACAGAATAAACATACATTAGAATTACATATAAATAAAGTGCCATTTCACAACCAAGGCAAATCTTGTGCGGCTCGGGTACAAACACTAGACTCATGCTTTAAAGGGATGTTGGTCGGCTATACTTGACTTGGTTCCTTCGAGCCATTGAGTTGCAGATCAAGAAACAGGAAGTTTAATTTTGAAGTCATCCGAATAGGACAAGTTGATAAACTGAAAGAAGAACTCTCACTTCACCCGGCTTCCTCAAGCTCAGTTTGGTGCTTTTTAGATATCCAATCTAGTTCTCTGTTTGTTAAAACTATTGTATTTCCAGATGAGTTGTTGACAATTACTTGCTGTACACTGTTGTAAGTTCAGGGCTATCGCTCTACTTTTGAGCACTGAGCTTTCCTTTTTTAAGTCTTTCAAGTCTGCTGAAGTGAAAGTTTCAGTCTTGACACAAACTTGTTGAATGTAAATCACTTGTTATTCACTTGGAACCTAAACTATCAGCTTGTTTTCTTTGTCCAATCCCAGTTTTTGATACGCTCCAGGTTAATAAAACTTGTCAGCAGAGAAAAGATAAGGATGTTGTCTCTGCTTCTTTTGCAGGCACTGACACAGGGTCAGAGCCGAGTTCAGCAGAGACGGCCGGCCTCTCCACCACTCCACCAAGAATCCTTCATCTCCATCCCTCCATTCAGTTTGTCCCCATCTCAGACACTCCAGCATATCAGGTTGTTCGGACACTGAGGCTCTCTCATCCGCTTATCAGACTTCCACTCCGCAATACAGCTGCTACACCTACTTACATATTGGGTGAGTAGAGTATTCACACATGTGCATGCAATGTTGATTGTGTAGTCCCATTGAATACTATGCTGCATTTGAGTCAATCAGATTGATTTTGAATATTGTTGAATATTTTGTCTCTGTTTGTAATAACGTTATGTATCCAGTGGCCTGCGGAGTCCCTCAAGGCTCAGTCCTTGGTCCTCTATTGTTTAAAGCCCCCACCCCTTCCCACAAAAGGATTTGAACATTTCTAACTTTGGTGACTGCCAGTGGCTGTATTTAAAAAGGACACTGCCACTCACAGTAATTGATGCCAATCTGCCTGTAGTTAGCATGCTGGGATAAACCTCCCAGAAGATTTGAGATTTGTTGTGAATCTAATTCCACATCCTGAACTACATTTGTGTTGTATTGTGTTACTCTTTTACTATTAAATGTATTCCGTGCACTATGTAAAGCACTTAGTATCTGAAATGTGTCAAACTAATTAACTTGCTTTGCCCCCTCATGTATGTATATGTATTGAACATATGCTATATCAACAGTAAATACTCTAACACTTGTTTCCTATATAGTTCCTGCTACCTCACCACCCTTCAAACAGCAAGTGCCACCCCTCTCCCCGAGTGAGTAAAAAAGTCTTTAATCTGGGATGTGCATGTATATGTGGGTGTCTGCCAGTCTGTACCTCATGTGCATGTATGCAGAGATCTCATTCCAGCAGTGTTATGTCGGTTATATTTCCACATGTACAGTTTGAGCTTTGCCTTTATGGCAGCAACATGGAAACCACGCTCTGCAGACTTCTGTATGTGTGAATGCAGGTTCTTAACAGTTCTTCTGTTGTGTTTGTAGTGGACGGAGCAGTAGCGCCAGTCCAAATGAGTTCAGCCCCACCAGGATCTCTGTCAGACACTGCTAGCAAAGCCATGTCTCCACCTTGTGCCTTACCCCTCTCCCCCATCAATGGTGAGAACCAGTTACTCTCTGATTTCTTTCTTCTTGTGTGTATATCACTTTGTAGAGTTGTTTCCATGATACAAATACCTTGGCCTGTTGCATTTCAGAGATGTCTACATGTAAGGAATCACCTCTTCCTCAGTCTCCCACAGTCATTGATATTCCACGTACGTTACCACATGCTTTTATTCCTCTCTTCTGCTTTGATGTAAAATAATTCCTGTATAAATCACGGAGAAGCAGGTTCAAATTCAGTTTTGTTTCTTTTTCAGCGGTTGTAAAGGACTACATTCAGGAAGCCAAAGCACACGTGAGTCAAACCTGCCAGGATATGGAGTCAGGCCTTAGTCTGACTTCTCATTACGTAGATGTGCAAGTGAGCCAGAGAGAGATTCTCCGCTCTGGAAAGAACACCAACAAAGTCCTGGACAAGGAACTAGTCATCACGGGAGACACAGATCGGCAAAAAAGCTTGTTGGGGCACATTCAGGTAAGAGTTTCACTTTAATTCAGTCGTAAAACAGTTATGATCAAGTGCTTTCAGCCAAACTTAAGTATACTTCGTATAAGATTTGTGATTTGTTGATAAGACCAGTCAAACAGGTCAACAACATTGCTGAAACCACTGGCTGGTACCTACAGTACATGTTTGTCTTTTTCCACTCAGATATTCGAAGGCTCAAATGGAGACAAAGCCAAATGCTACATATTGCTGCTCGGCAATGCTGGCATGGGAAAAACCACCCTGATCAGAAAACTGTGTCTTGACTGGTCCAGAAACTGCATCCCACAGTTTGACTTTGTCTTCGTTTTAGACGGCAAAGCACTCTCTTTATCGGAAGCAACCTATAGCCTTCAGACCCTTCTTTTAAACTTCTCCTCTTTTGCGTCTTCCTGCATGGACCCAGAGGCAGTGTACGCTCGAATCCTCGCAGCCCCCAAGCGTGTGCTCGTCATTTTTGATGGGTTTGACGAGTTGCGGGACTATGAAATTCTTCTCCAGACTCAAGAAAAAGACTTGATAACGTCATTGCTAAAAGACAGTAAAGCACAGAACTACACAGTAAGACAGTTATATGCTGCCATCCTTCAGAGGGTCCTCCTTCCAGGCTGCACTCTTCTGCTCTCCACTCGACCAAGAGGCACTGCCAGCCAGCTACTCAGGCGGACAGACAGTCTTTTAGAGTTGTGTGGCTTTAACCCCACAAACGTAGAAACATATTTATCCCAGTACTTCACTGATCCTGACCTCAGAGCACCTGCTTTGAGCTGTTTGAAAAGCTGCAGCTATCTACAACTCCTCTGTTGGAACCCTGGACTATGTCGGTTGGTCTGTTTGGTTTTAGAGCAGTGCAAAAGTTCGGAGGACCTACCGAGAACTTTAACCGGGCTCTGTCATCAAGTGCTTCGTCTGAAACTGGAAAAGGACCGTAGTAGCACACTCCCGGAGGCTGAAACTCAATCAGAAGTGTCTGCGCAATCAGTAGAAAAACCGCAGACACAAATCTCAAGAAGTTCTCAAGTGAATAGGCGTCAAAAAAACACTCGGAGAAAGTCCAGAGCACTGGTTCGCACTCGGTCTCATACCCAAAGCGAAAAAGAGGAAGATGACGTTGATGGGGAGGGGATGAAGAGTGTTGGCGGGGAAGCAGTTAGAACAGAGAGAGAGTTGCTGTCCCAGCTGAGTTGTCTGGCCTGGAAGGGGGTCAAAGCAAACTCTTCCATCCTCCCCACAGAACAGACCATATCTGCCAAACTCAAGGTGTTCGGCCAAAGGACGGGGCTCTTCTTCTCCTACCACCTGAGGACGAGGCAGGGTGTTTCAAGTGGTGAGAGGGAGGGAGGAGGAAGAGAGGACAGAGAAGAAATAAGAACACGAAAGAATAGAGAAAAGAGGGGAAAGAAGGGGAGGACATCTACTGAAGACGCTGATGCAAGTGATGACCACATCCTGTTGTGGTCCAACCCTTTCCTTCAGAGTTACCTGGCAGCGGTTCATCTGTCTCTGTCAAGGTAAAAGTTTCTTGATTACTCAGAAGTAAATAGGCCTCAAGATTAAATGGGTTGTGGTTGATTGATTGCGTGAATTAAAGGCAGTTTTAATGTTTTAATCAGGCATGATATCTTCTGTGCCCCTTGATTGAAAATAAAAGAGCATATCCCTTTCCCCTCCCAGCCTCCTTTCTCTTTTACTTTCAGTGCTCTGGATCTCCCTGACTCTTTCTTACTTTCTGTTTCCCCAGGACCGTAACAGACCGTGCCTTCCTCCAGACCCTCCCTTTCCAGTCAGGCCAGAAGGAACGTCGGCGGCCTCAGAGGGAGGAGGTCGATCTCACTCAGCGATTTGCAGTCGGGCTCCTGTTCCACAACAGGATAGAGCTGCAGAGGCTTCACTCATACACAGAGACATCCTTCCGAGATATGGTGGCCGCCAAGCAGGCTTTAGTAACAAGACACCTTGAGGGGCTCTCCCATGGTGACCTGAGCCCCGCCCAGGTCCTGGAGGCTTGCCACTATGTTTATGAGGCGAGTTCCATGCATGGCGATGGCAGCACACGATTAGTCGCTCACCTGGCAGCGAATCTTCCAGAAGTCCTGACGTTTCATGGAGTTCCACTCAAGCCGTCGGACGTGTTCGCTGTGCAGAACGTTCTCGAAAGGGGTGGAACGGAAGGAAGAAGGTTCTGTTTGGATCTGGAGGATTCTGGGATACAGATTTCGGGACTCAGAGCTCTGGTGGGGCTCAACAACATCAACACATACAGGTACTGGTTACAATGTACATCTCAAAAAGTAATAGCTTAGCAAGGCTAATAAGGGTCTGTCAAGTTTGGGATTTTGCCAGAATCCAAAGGGATGTGCATGAGGCTGTAGTAACAGTAATACTTTACATTGAACGTTTTTAGAATGGTGTTATTGTTATGTCTGGCTCACTAGCTTACGACCTACAGTAGCAATTTTTTGGCAATCTATACCTCCATCAGTGTCCGCTGACATTTCAGTGATGCCAATGTCAACCCTTGGGTGTCTTCTAGGGCATGCATTGCTGATGTCATCACCTTATGGGAGCAGCTAGAGCACAGTGGTGAAGAAGACCTCCTACAAGAGACGGTGTCCAAATTCAAGATCCATCCTCTGAAAGCCACACAGGTGTGTCACGTGGAGCACCTGGCAAAGCTGGTGAACATACATATGCACAAGAGGCTGTCGGACAGGTAACACACTACACACACACACAGAGACACAAAGATACACACAGTGACTCTTTGCAACATACTAACTATGTGTCTGGCCCCTGAAGTGTGTGTTGTGTTTAATTGTAGTTCCAGCCAATCAAATTCCATTCTGGCGGACGGAGTGCCAGCTGTCAAAGAGCTACACAAGCTGGAGTTTGAGTGAGTACAGCTCTGACATTTGAACTGATGATGATGGTGATGATGATGATGATGATGGTGGTGGTGATGATGATGACATTATTTTTCTCTCTAGGCTTGGTCCAGAAAAAGGTCCCCTGGTTCTTCCCAAGCTTTGGGAGCTCCTGCCATGTCTACATAACCTACAGCACTTAGAGTAAATACACACCCCTTTACTTCTAGTTCTCTCTCTGTGTTTATGTGTTTGTTTCTAGTGTCTGACAGTCTCTCTCTCTCTCCTGCTTCAGTCTAGAGAACAGTAAGTTAGGGGACAAAGGAGCAGAGAAATTGGCCGACGCTCTACTCTCACATGGTTCCCTGGAGATACTCAAGTGAGTACAACATGTTGATGATATAAAAAGCTAAATCTGACCTCACAATACAAAATAAATCATTTAGTGTTTTACATTGTAAGATCTTAGTGTTAACCCTCTACTTGTGGTTTCTAGTCTCTCACAGAACTGTATCGGCGACCAGGGGGTTAAGAGATTAGCGGCAACACTGAGGGATCTGCCCAAACTACACTGTTTAAGGTATATATTACACACACACACACGCATATACCTAAACAACAACACCCACAGTTGCAGGTACCGTGGACTCACTGTAATTTCACCTCAGTCTATTTTTTCCAGTCTCTACAGCAATGAGATTTCTGATGAAGGGGCAGAGAGCTTAGCAGCTGTCCTCCCACACGTGGCTTCACTCACTGACCTGGAGTAAGACTCACTTTTTCATTTGACATTTGGGATTCCTGTGTGTATGCGTCTGCTTTGATAACTTGTTGTCCTCATATTTGACTCTTTAAGTATCACAGCAACAAATATCTCGTAGAAACAGAGAAATGCATCTTGGTTTATTTACTGAATTAGAAAATGTACCACATCTGTATTTTGTAGTGACTAACGTTTTCAGCAAACCCTCAACAGACAGAAATTGAAACACACACACACACACACATCAAAAGAGGAACCAGTGAAATATGAATAGAAACATGTAAATGTTGATCAGCTGATCTGTTGGTCTGTAGTCACTAATATGTTGACACATTGAAGAGACATTGAAAGTGTAAACTTGTTTCTGTTCGACAGCGTGAAGTATAACAAGCTAACAGACGTTGGAGCACAAAGTTTGGGAGCCAGTCTGAGAAAATGTACAAAGATGAAGACTCTGAGGTGAGAAAACCCTTTGTGTGTGTGTGTGTGTGTTTGTACTTGTACAGCTATCTTTGGGAGGACCAATTTGAATTTGAGACATTCGGAGTCCTCACTTATGGACAGAACTTCAAAGGCCTGTTTGAGGGCTCAGACTTGGTTTTAAGGTTCAGGGTAGAATGAGCTTTAGGTTAAGGTAACAGTTGGGGTCCGGTATTGAGCTTTTTATCGTTAATGTTAGGGTAAGGGACAAGGCATTTGTGAGTGTCCTCACAAAGATATAAGTACAAGGTTGTGTGTGTGTGTGCGGGATCATCGTCAGGTTTAATAGCTCCACAACCAAAACTAAAGACTTGTTATTGTTATTTAGTTTCCTTCACGAGCATGTCAGATTGCATCATAAAATCTTTTTCCATCTCATCCTGTCACAGGATGTGGAACCAGTGTATTCCATATGGAGTGTTTGAGAGACTTCAGCAGCAGGACAACCGGATCCAGTGGCAGTAGAACGACATGAAACCTGGACATGGACTTCTTATCGTGTTTCTCATGCATACATGTTCACACTACACAACAGTTTTTAAAGCATGTTAAAGAAACAATTACTGGAACAAATAGAGAGAGAGAGCGAGAGAGAGAGAGAGAGAGAGAGAGAGAGAGAGAGAGAGAGAGAGAGCGAGAGAGAGAGAGAGAGAGAGAGAGAACGCACTAAAACAAATCCAAAATGGAAAAATTCTCCACTGCTGTATTCAACAGTTCCTCTTGCCAGGTTCAAGTGCTACGAGGGAATACTTCAGCGTCACACAGCACTGCATGTGTGTACGGTACGGCTGTGTTGTGATGCTCGGTAGAAATCCAAGAAGCACATTTGCACTGTGATACTTGTCTTTATGCAATTATCGATTTGTTTCCTGTCTGTTGTCATTGCCTGTGAGGTCTGCTATTTGATGAGCGTTCTTCACTGTGTGACTTTAACGGCATTTTTGTTTGCACTCGTTCTGTGGCTCTAAATGAGACATTGCTTAACAATCACATGGCACTTTGTTATAAATAAAATGTTTCATATTGTCACAAGGTACATTATTTCCTTTCCGCTTTTTCACTCATCATTTGAAATGTTAACTGAGTTCATCGGTTTATTACCAACGTATTTTCGCTTCCTTCCCAACAGGTTTCTGTTCTCTATTTTGATGCAAACTGAACTTTGCATTGTTGTTGTGTCTGCGTTCATCATATTGTTGTTGTGTCTGCGTTCATCATATTACTTTATTTATATTTCCACCAATATGTTACGGAGTGAGGGCAGACCCAGTTGTGCTATCATGCCAAAACAGGTATCATAAATACTTGGTTATCACTTGTTACACATCGACCAGACAGGGAGGGTGTTGCATCATGGGAAATGTAGGATCCAGTGCTTTGGGGGCTAGGCCCATAGCTGAGACTAAAAGTCAGGATATCTGAGGCTCTGATGCTTTGATATGGAAAATGATTTCATTATTTATCTGTCCCCCACCATTATGGAAAAATACTACTAAATTGCTGCTGCAAAAGTAAAATAAAACACATAAATATCAGGTCACTTAAGGGCTCAAATATCAGAGAATCGCATCGTATTTTGGTTGTGTAATTGATTTTAGAAGGAAGAATACAAGTAGCAGTTCCTTAGTAGATTAATGCTAAAGGCCTTAATATTTATGCACTAGTTTATGAGCCCTCAGAATTGAATTACAGTTCTATATTCCGTTAATGTGTGAATGGACAAAGCCATACTTGATTCTCAATAAATAGAAAAGGGAAATCGATCATTCAAATGTATTCTTCCGTATGTAACTATATGTGGAATAGTATCATGCCTTGGTAAACTTCATGACTGCGTCACAAATATCATTGGTATTACCGATTAACTTACGGTGCATCACAATATGTCAAGCAGTGTCGTCTATCAATCACTGACATTATTTTCCTGGCATACATAAGCCTGAACACCAGAGGACCGCTGATCTGTCACGGAGCTTCTTTTTCAAGCACCAGCGGCATCAAAGTGTTCCACCATAGCTCTCGTTGCTGTCTGGTGAACTGATGCTATCTTGTGGACAAAATGTAAAGTGACACCAAACGAGCACGGGGCAACAAGTAAACAGTCTGAGATCAACGTGTCCACTTTAAAAGAACAACTTCCCCGTCTACTGCAAGATAATCAATGAACACACATGACAATAAAGTAAGAGGCGGAGACAACAAAGCTGCCATTCGCTCAAAGTTTATTAAATACACATCGGAAAATAAATCTCTGTTATGATCCATAGCTTATTACAGAATGTGCATGTCTGCAAAGAAGCAGATGTGGAGGGGTGACACTGGGTAAAGGCTGTATGTAGATGATCCGTCACAGTCCAAGTGAAGTCTCGTAGGTTTCCACTGCAGTTGATCAGAACCTGACGAGCACAGTGTGTATCATGCTGGGAAACAGCACAAGCAGTCAGATACCTGCAGCCAACACCAGCGGTCCATGAACAGTTTGTATACAAAACTAGTGTCCTCCACGTTTTCTTTTTCAGACTTTAGGCAGCGACTTTATTATTTGAACTCCCCAACTCATCGTACTGACATCAGCCTGTTAATGCCCTCCACCTCCAGAGTGCTCGCTTACACACACGGTTCATCTACAGTAAGACCTTTCCTGTTATCCATTCATTGACTTTTAATCAAATTCCATACAAACATGTTTCACAATACTTCATGAATATTAGTATCCTGAGCTTTAGTGATCTAAATGCTGCTGATTCATACAAACGCATGAACAATCCAAACATTGTACATGTCACCACAAAATATTTCATACTGGCAGCCTTGATCTAATGAGAAGAAATCATTTGGTGATCAGCAATCCTTAACCAACACTGGATGAACTCCAGCATGAACTCAGTCTTGCATGGCACAACGGCTCAGGTTTAAAATGGTAAATCTCATCGTCTGTTCATACTAAACTGTGCCGTCATGAATGTTTTTGACAGAATCATTAACATCGCTGTTCTTGAGTTGCAACACAGACGTTTCTTTTGAAATCATGAGGCGACGTGGCTGTGAACAATGATCTCAGACCATCTCAGTGAAAGGTTGTCCAGCAGAATGTAGCGTTCATGTACACTGACAGAGTAGTACGTTCTGAACTAAAGCGTGTTTAGAGTATGAAGCGTGCGCGAGCAAATATTTTTGAAACATCTTTTGTCTCTACGACTTCAGTTATTTGATGGACAACAACCACATTGCTATGGATTATTGTGCACGGTTTGCTTATTCTGGTGCTGTTTGCAGTGAAAAAATACTGGTATATACTGGTCTAAAATCAATGTTGAGTTAATTAGCTGGGCTAGAGGTGCTCTTCACTGACATACAGTATGTACAGTACCTTCAAGGCTTACACATATCCAGTATGGAATTGCCTCATTGCTTGAATCATGTTTATTATTGCTGCCAAGAATATACATCTTATTAACTGAATTCTAAATCCATAAACTGAACAGAAGGATAAAACAGAATCTCTTCAACTAAACCATTTCTTTAGACACACAACCGATATCATGCGTTGAGTCTTTTCTTTATGTGTCTAACACACATCTGTAACATTAAAACAAATAAAGAAATATGGGATAAAAAAGTAAAATATGTGACACACATCTTCTGGGATTCTGTTTCCTTTGACACGACTCTCACTGAAAACACTTGATCACAGATGATCACAGCTGTCATCACGACTGCTGCTAACTTCTACGTGGAAAAAATGACATGTGCATGAGACCCCAATTACTAATGTGGTATAGATCATCAGAGGGCTTACTGTATCAAAGAAATAATACTCTCTGCACTACAGTGAAGTGTTTCTGATTCATAAGAGAGCTTGTAGAGATTAGCGCTCTCCTATATCTCACAGTTTGACAGCCTGTGTTCAGTGTCAGTGCACCCAGAGTTCAAGCTGTGCTCCTGAGTGTGCACATCCCTGAAGCAGACAGACAGCATGGGCGACCTCAAAAGACATATTCTGAATTACGTCTCAAGGAATGCGTGAGCTTGCAGAGTAGCAATGCATTCTGAAAACTTCTAAAAGAAGAATAAAACTAGTGGTACTGTCGATGATTGAGTATGCAACAGACCTACAGTGGACATTGTTTTACCGAAATGTCACACTTCCTTCAGCCGTCGACCTGGGCAGAAAATACCAAGTCATATCGGACTACTTTATCTGAACTGGCTGCAACGCAGACGACCCGATTCATGCTGCACACCACTGGCAACATTTGTTTCCCATCCGCAGGGAACAGCTGCCTCCTTCCACTTGAGAGCACATTGTGCTTCCTTTTTATCTTTCATTGTGTCCACAGTGAAGGACACAGATGCCAGTGCTAACCCCATGGTGTGCAACCAGCCAATCGCGATTAGGATGGCAACAAACTGACCCGACAGCTGAGCCACTGTAGAGAGCTCTTCCTCCTCCCACGGGACAAGTGCTGATCATGTGGGCGGCGGTGCTGAATCTCTTCCTCAGGCTACCTTTGTTTTGAGCCCAGAGAACCTAGAGCTGTAAACAAAAAACACAAAAAAGGCAGATGATCATGTCCAAAACATTTCATACAGCTTATGTTACAACAGATCATAGAAAAGGGGGAGCTTTGTGAATGAAAATCATATTTTAAATGACCAAAACCTCTTTGCATCAGCTGCACCCCATGTTATTTTCTGTGAGGGAACCACTGGATCGTGCAGTTCATAATATTGTACATGTCTTGTGTGCTCTGCTTACTTTTTCACTGATGTGTCTGTGTGAGAAAAAGGCAGCAACAGCATCCGCTTTGAGGGACCTTTTCGCCACATGAATGACCAGGGAGTGTTTATGCTGGTCCAGTCCGTCCCGGACCTCTGCATCTTCACCACCACCACCACCACTTGAATTTCTTTTTCTTCCTCTAGGACCGCCGTGTCACTCAAGATACCCCTCAAACACATCCAGCTCAGTGTCATAAGGGAGAGAGGCCGGATCGGACAGCACCCCGAGGTCCACCAGCGCCTGGTCCATATCCTCGGGAAGAAATACTATCCCCACATTCAGGACGATGTACTCCATTAGAAAGGCATAATAGAGGATCAGGACGTTCACAAAGAACAGGCCCAGATAAAACATATATGGGAGTTCGTCCAACAGCGATTCTATCGAATCTAGCTGGGCATAAATTGGATGTGTCATAGAAAAGAAGGAGAGCCACGGTTTGTGTTGTTGCGGGGCCAGGATGTGGCGGACCGGAGTCGCTGGTGTCACCGCTAGAAATCTCTCTGGGGGGATGGGGTGTCCATCTCGGCTCGTCCCGACCTGCAAACAGTGATTGAGAGGCAGCTTTGAGTGCAAATGTTTCTGCACGGTCCCGAAGAAAAACGACAGCAACACTGGTAGACTTAATGGTGTAGCATTCATAGCTAATAATAACCGGCGGACGGGATTAAAATACCCCGTTAGTTAGCTCGACGCATTCTTGACATTGGTCCTTCGGGTTTGCGAAATTCACGCCATGCCAGCTGGCTAGAGCTAAAAACAGTAGCATGCAATGCTAGTGTAAAACAAACGCGAACATTTCTATAAGTTAAGTTATTTGGAGTTTTCATGTATACACAGCCGTACCGGGAAATACGAAACATTCACAAAAACACGCTTCTGGTGATGATTTAACAGCTCAACGTCCCTTCTAACATGTTACCGAACTACATCAAAACAGTCCTGACCACACGGAGCGTCATCGGCGGCATCGGCAGTTGATTGGCTCACCGCTTGTCAGGCTCTGTCGTGATTGGTCGTTGCGGTGCCGATCAGTTAAATAGCCCCTCGCGAGGACGTGTCGCCTGCTTCAATTGTCACTGCTAACACAGGAAGTGACTAGTGTAGTTTTAGAACCACTCGCTTTGTATGCTGTATCGAGGGTATATCTATGGGAGAAAACTACAACTCCCAGAAAAACCGTTCACAACCGCTGTTACGCAATGACCCCTCCGCGCAGCTATCGCCGCCTATCACCTTCTGTTTGCTAAGTAGCTATTCACACGGGAAAAGTGGGTGTTATGTATAGATGCGGACACTAACGTTAGCAAAAATAACGCACCTGTCAAAACGTTACACCTCTTAAAACCACCACCATGTTTGGCCGGTCACGGAGCTGGGTTGGAGGACCGGGGAAACCGAAAAACATCCATTCCCTGGACCATTTGAAGTGAGTAGCTAAGTATTAGATATGCTAACGTTAGCCTCTATGATTATAGGTTGAACGACAGTCAGCGTTGTCATTAGCTTTGTTGTAAACAGATAAAACAACAGTTAACCGTAGCTGTCCAGTCAGCTAATATAAATTAATGCATGTTTGTTGTTCCGTTTGGACAGAAATGTGAGCTAACGTTAGCTGTTAAATTAGCTCAAAAGTGAAAATCCACCCTAATGCAAAATTGACACTGTAACGTTAAATTTCTCTATTGGTTTTTGGAAAATGAAGTCAATATTGATCATAAACTGTCCGTACAAGCTGGAAATCTGCTCAGGTTGAAGTAGATGGAAGCTGTGCTCTCTATTGTGCGTTAACGTTACATATCTCTATGTAACGTTACCAGTCAGGATGGAAGAACTTTTAAATTGTCCCATCACAACAGGTGCAACAAATTACCCGTAGAGTGAGGGAGATAATCCAGCTCAGTCTACACACACACACACACACACACACACACACACACACACACACACACACACACACACACACACACAGAGAAGTCGTCCAATTAGGCGGAATAAGTGAAAACACCTGTGTGGGTGTACACAGTATCGGGGCTTTAATTGGATTGCTATTACATTACACTATTTGGAGATCCATTGAATATAAATAAGAGGGGTTTTTTTTGTTGTTTTACTATTCTGGCCTCCAGACATGTATTTATATCAGTTCAGTTTGTCTTTCTGCTGTTAAGTTTAGCGATAGATTTGTATTACCGAGCTGTGCGTTTACCCTCGGTTTATGTCGTTCCATCAGGTATATGAACCATGTCCTGACCAAAAACACCACAGTGACAGACCACAACCGAAACCTTCTTGTGGAGACCATCCGCTCCATCACAGAGATCCTCATCTGGGGGGACCAGAATGACAGCTCTGTATTTGAGTAAGTACCAATCGATGTCTTTTTGACAAATCCCTCACCTGTACCTGCAGATGTGACTGCTGCGTGGGAATCATATTTAGATCTCTATTCATACAGGCAAGGTTTGCTAAATGTTGCTCTCTCCTTTAAGAAACCTCACGTTCATGCATTTGACCAGAAGCACACAGAATAACTTTGAACAGGCAAACTTGTAAAACTTATCTCCAACATTAAACCTCATGGATAGATGCATAATCATACTCCAATTCACACTCCTAGGCAATTGAAAACTCTGACGCCCTCTTTTTTTCTATATTTCAACATTTCTAACAACCGAGTGGTTGTTTTCTGCTCTCTAACTGAACCATAAGTTAAACTGTGTCTGTGCATCACAGAGATCACTGGTTGTCTTTCTGTTATGCTGGCTTTACAGAGAGTAGTAACATTTTGACTTGAACATTGTATATTATACATATTTATCTACATTTCATTGCAAAACCCTGTTCAATGGCAAAAATAAACAGTTTAATCCTGGATATAAAAATATATACATATAAGACTCAAGCTGGGGACTCAAGCTCATGAAACCATGGTGTTTTGTTCAGTCAGAAGCAGCTCTGCAATTGGTGATGCATGTCAACATTTCGTTTACTTTGCCACCTCTGGCTTTATTTTATGAAACAGGAAATGGCTTTGAAGAGCAGAAAAGCCACAAAGGATGTTGAAAGATGACTTTGTGTGATCAGGAAACCCTTAGACATTGTGATAATGATCTTTTTATAGATATGGTGCAAAGTGCCAGAGTACTCTTATCATTCTGAACTCAGTATTTACTTTAGATACAGCCAGTCTGAGATCTGCTCCAACGAACAGTCGCTTGAGGTGAAATTGGCAGTATGTGAGGAGAGAAGATTTACATTGTACAGCATAACAATTTCTAATGAAGGCAATGTGCCAAAGAATAATCTGAAAAAAAGACATGAGAGAGGGGTGTATACATTCAATAAAGGGCCATTGCCCTAATTAAGTATGTGCCATTGCGTGTATACAATATGGATCTAAACTACTAGTCCACCATGATGCTGCAAAAGAGAATCATTCTTCTCTTTGATAAATATATTTGAAGATGAAATCAGCATGAACTGACTCTTTTTTGTGTGTGTGTGTGTGTGTGTGTTCAGCTTCTTCCTGGAGAAGAACATGTTTGCCTTCTTCCTGAACATCCTGCGTCAGAAGTCGGGCCGCTACGTGTGCGTCCAGCTCCTCCAGACTCTCAACATTCTGTTTGAGAACATCAGCCATGAGACTTCCCTTTGTGAGTATTTGAATTAACACTGATTGACAAAATAAAGGATGTGATGCAACGCATTGCAATTTAATAGCACTGTAACATGTAATACATGTCTTAAAGTGTATTGTTTTAGAGTACAGTGTTCCCTTCTACAATCACTGGGCTCCTAGATGGTTCAGAGAGATTTTTCATCATTTTACAAAAGGCCACCTTTTAAAAACGTCTGTGTGATGAAGTGTCTTCTCTTCTAGATTACCTTTTGTCAAACAACCACGTGAACTCCATCATCGTCCACAAGTTTGACTTCTCGGATGAGGAGGTCATGGCCTACTATATCTCCTTCCTCAAGACAC
Source organism: Melanostigma gelatinosum (assembly GCF_949748355.1). Classification (NCBI taxonomy): domain Eukaryota; kingdom Metazoa; phylum Chordata; class Actinopteri; order Perciformes; family Zoarcidae; genus Melanostigma; species Melanostigma gelatinosum. The sequence continues at coordinate 22,792,699 of NC_136646.1, read as the reverse complement.
TGTCACTTAAACTCAACACCCACACCGTGCACTTCTTTTACAACGAGGTGAGGCTATAGATGGGGGGGGGGATCGAGGGTCTTTTAGTCAATGTCAACTGTGCTCGTGAGTGATGGAGCAGATGATTAATACTCGCGAGACAAATAATAGCCTTAATAATCTTAAATCAGCTGTTACTACAACTTTAGATATTTTTACTGGTACACAAAAACATTCTATGTACAGAGAGCCAGTTAAGTTGCTAAAACTCCAGAAGCTCATTTGTCACTTGCATCATGTGCAAGTTGAGTCAGCTTCCTGTGTAGATGGTTTGATTCAGCCAATCTCGTCCACAAATCATCTTTCTCTTCACCAGCTGTAACAAACATATAAATGTCAATGTTGCCTTCAAAGTTATTCATTTATTATATTTATTACAGACAGTTTTCACATCTTGATTCTCTGAAAGGGAGTTTCAAAACAGATTTTATTCTTTATTTAAAACGATTCATAGATCATTATCATTCAGGCCTGTTGTTGTTGTTGTGGTGTGTGTGGTGATAGAAACTTAAAAAAACTGACCACCTGACTATTAACTGATGACGTCGTTGTTACCGCTCAATGTTTCAGCAGAAGTAGTCCTTCCATTGGCCTGTGTGTGCTGGGGAGAGTTATTGGTGTACTGTCGATGGTTGCTTTGCCCCTGACGCCAAGACCAGACCCAACGTGTAGATCTGAGCGTATTTATGTATATTGTTTGATTAGCGATAGGAAATTAATCTGAGGACATTTGAGTAACTTACCTGACATGCTGTCAGTCAAGCAAATCATATTTATGATACAAAACTGCAAACTAATCATGTTTTGTAACGAATCCCTCACGTCATTTATCGAGAGTAATTTATAATGTGATTTGTCGTTTAATCGCCTCCAGAGGGCGCTATTGGACAGCTCATTACGTTGGCCACTTGTGTTGCTGTCAGATCTACACAGCTACATTTTTCAGACCAGAGGACACGCTTTGGTTTGGGTTTGGTGTCGAGGTTCTTCATTTACTGCGACCTCTGTTGGTTTCTGGCCCTCCACTGTGATTGGCTGGAGGTCTCAGTGACTGAGGAACGGTTGGGTCGAGGATCAGGCACCGGCACAGAGAGAGATCGCTAAGATGCAGCCCGTTTACTAAATGTATGTTCGCACATGTTGCCCATCTAAATAACTGTTGGATCAACTGAGTCCCTTTGAGTGCCTCTGTCAGGTTTCAGGATGAACCAAAAGCACCCAAATCAAAAGCTTACAATGTGTTCTTTTGATATGAAGTGTCACAGACAGAACGGGCTCACTTATCCATCCAGTGTAGCATCCTCACTGACTGGATATTAAGAGTCATGCAACATTCATCATGAGTTCTGTAAGATTTGAGTTGTTCCATAAGGTAAGGCTAGTTGTTAACAGAAAGTGGAGAAATTCAGTGTTGTTCAGTAATTCTGAAACACCTCAAAATAACGTAGAGTCTTGTGTCTTTGCCCAGACCTGCACTTTAACATTATGGAACATTTTCTCAGTTAAATAGAGAAATAAAAACAAGATTGTTACTTTTGTTAAGACCTTTGTTATCAAAATGCAATACTGCCTAGAGTTTCTGTCTCCACTTGAGATGTCTCTCTCTCTCTCTCGCGCTGTGGTCGTTCGGCCTGAGCGCAGCGATGCAGGACAGTGCCTTGCTCACCGGCGCCCCCTCTCTGTCTCCCACACACAGCACACTAATGACTTTGCCCTGTACACCGAGGCCATTAAGTTTTTCAACCACCCTGAAAGCATGGTTCGCATCGCAGTCCGGACCATCACACTCAACGTCTACAAAGGTGAGTGCCGGGAACACGCATGCGCACATGCTAACCACGCACACACGTGTGTGTGTGTGTGTGTGTGTGTGTGCGCACACAAACACTCCCGGGATGCTGGGACTGTCTACCGCCTTTCTATGTCCTCCTGTCCTCTTCTTGCTGCTGCTTCTGGTGCATGAGCATGACCAGCAGGTAACTCTGTGACAAGCACACACAAGCTGCTTAGTTCTTGCTCTTAAATGTTTCATTGCTTTCTAATGGATGCGATTTATCCTCATTCTAGAGTAGAGTGGCTCTCTAAAAGCAGGATGTATTCCAAATGGTAGCTTTTTTAGCTGTTATTTAACAGACCTTTATTGGACGTTCTTCTAAAGCAGCGGTTCCCAAACATTTTAGGCCGCGCACCCCCTTCTACATCCCGACCGGGTTCACGCACCCCCAATCCCCCCCACCTTAAAAAAAAAGAAGCAACAGAGCCTATTTATAGCCGCATAGAAATCGGACCAATGAGAGAACAGTTTGCTCGCGCGTGGCATTTGTTTACAACATTTAGTCCGCTGTTAAATGTTGCAGTGTGAACACAAACCGAACAAAGTTGGCAACTGCAACATTGTATCATATTAATCCCTGAATCGGAACAAAGCAAACAAACTGAAGGTGTGAAAACGCCCTGAAACACTGCAACAAAGTTTCAATATCTTTCAGTGACACAAGGCGTCACTTTTAAAAAGCAATCAGGATGGCGACGACACGCGCACAGACTCGGAGGCAGATTGCATCACATTTAATTTACAATTAACCACACATAGAATGAGACTGCAGTTGTTTTGGGCTGTTTTGTAACTCCTCCAATTTCTATATAAACAATGTAAGGGGCTTTTGACTTGCACTGGCATGCTTGGTGTTCAGGTGGCGACGTAAATAAGAGGGCTTCAGACAGCTGCTTACAAGGGGGATTTTTATAAGGCATGTAACCGAGCGTCTTGGGCTCGTGTATAAGGGCACTTATCATACAGTAATAACTGGAGTCGGGAGATTAGACATCTTGTATCAGCCCACGGCTACTCTCTTTATTATTGTTTTCTCCTTTGGCCAGAGGCGGGGATTGCGCCTTCGCTACAGCAACCCTCAAGGGACATATCATCGTCAACACCAGAAGAACGACAAACATGAGACAGTCTGTTACATTCATGTTTTTATTTTGTGAAAATTATATTTAATATAAATTATTACACCATTAGACCGCCATTACATTTTCCCTCTCGCGCACCCCCTAGAGGCAGCACGCGCACCCCCAGGGGTGCACGCACACCACTTTGGGAATCCCGGTTCTAAAGGTTCTGCATTTAAAGTTGTACATACCAATCTGAAATTATTCGTAGCTACCTGGTGCTAGTCGAGGCATTTCAAGTATCCAGAGAGTGTCCTGTTTCTTTACAGTAATACCATCTGCTATTATACACACGTCTCTTCTAATGATATCTCACAGAGCAACTCTACAACACAGACTAGAAATTCAACAAATATTTGCTCAGAACCAGACCGATGAAAGCTGTTGACCTCTAACACTCGGATGAAAATCTGTAGAAATACTTGCAGTTCAGAGTCTAAACACAGCAATATCTGCCTGTAACCCTTGAATCTCCACAGTCAGCCAGCAGCTGTCTGGGTCTAATGCAGAAAAAGATCAAATTAGATAAAAATACCATCTGTTCCAGACTGTTATAATGTGCGACGTTTAAAGTAGCATCGCCACAACCTTCAGTTTCACTGCCTCACTGATTTACTTACTTATTATGAAGGAACTAACTCTTCTGCAAGTCCACTCTAACAAAGTTGAAGTCTTTCCACCCAGAAATCAATTGCAACATGCAGGCCTTTTCAAAATAAGTGCCCTGTGAGTGCAGGAGCAGCACAACAGGACTGTTGGTTTGTGCCGGCCTCTGCTGCTTCTTCCTGCCGTCTCTCTGGCTCTGAGCTGTCGCTGACGCTCCAGGGGATGCGGGTGGTGCATTTTAGCGGGTTTGGCTTTTTCTCCACACGCCGTGCTCTCTTCACCACACATAACATTTACCTTCCTCAACATCCAGTCACTGCAACATGTCAGCTATGGCGTCCTGTCTGTTTAGCCCTGCATGTAACACCTTACAGCTGTGTGTGTTACACTGTCCATAAAGTCTTGATTAGTTGATAACAGTTAGCTCAACTGACTTTAACCTTAGAAACACATGTCATGTATAAAGTAACCGAGTGGCGTTGGTACTGTATCACTGCTGGTCTGGTCCATGTGCTTTGCTGTAGTAAGGAATCTGTCAAAGAGGGAAGCATCAACTCAATGCAGCTCCTCTGACTGAGAATTATCAGGGGACCACACAGAACATCTGTATCCTGATGAGCAGGCTGAGACACTGCTGCAACGGAAGCTATTCATTGCATTATGCAGTCAAAAGTACAAAACACCTGTTCCAACAAACCCCTTGCTGTTGTAATTACTTTCCGAAATGAACCATAACTGAAATACTTTCTAGAAACGGGTCAGGATGTTGCAATAACTATTTTAACATCAAATTCTGATCATATCACGGTTTGATGCTTCCTACGGATTCCTTAAGTCATGCGCTGCAACAAATGACAACCTGGAAAAGGATTCGTCAAGATATTAAAGTAGTTTGTTGTAATTTAATTATATTGTGATTGTTGCTACACTAGCCTTTTCTCTGGTTACTTGCTGTTTGTTTCTGTTGTTGACCTGCTACACCGTGAGAAAGCAATGTGATATCCTGAATGTTTAAAATGATACCGTAACATATGAACTCCTTTGCCAGATGTGCCATTGTTTGCAGTTTGTTAAAATACCTGCGGGGTCCTTCCCAAACCCCCCCCCCCCCCCCCCCCCCCCCTTTACACACATTAACCCTGTGTCTGTTTTCCCCTCTCCCTCCTCCTCTTCAACAACCACTCCTCTCCTTGTCTCTCTCCTCCTCCTGCGTGCCCCATCTGCCTAACTCCAGTTTCATGTAAGTTGGTTCCATTCATTCAGTCTTTTTATCTGTAGGGCTGGGTAGCTTAGAGACATGTTATTTTCCTTCCTTATACTGTTACCAGTTGTCTGTACAGTACAGTCGTGCCGATACAATTCTAAAACCGGTCAGTGTTTCTCTAAGAGGGTTGATTTTAGTGTAGCTGCTGTTGATCTGAGACCTGTCTTTTATTGATTTTAATGCCTCAAATGTGTAATGTTTACAATAATTTGTCCAAGAAGAGTTATTAGTACTCTTTACATGTCAGTGTTTGTTGATACCCAGCCATGTTTGTTCTAAATGTACCAGTATGAATGTCCGTATTGTTCTTGTAAATCAATCTGTTTCACCCACACACAGAAAACCCTGCATAGCTTTTTAATTTGATGTTTCTTGGCTTAATCGTTGCACAGTCTTAGTTTCCGTTGAGCCTCACATGGTGGTGGTTGTTTTGCTCTCTGTGGTTATTCAGTCAGTTTGATCCTCAGTTCATCCACTGACTGATTCAGCTGGGAGGACATTGTGACTCTGACGAGTGGCAGCTTGTCATTTGTCTTTGTTTCCTGCTACTGTGTAATTCATTCATCTGATTTGGCTGCTCATTCACTACATGTCTCATTTTGACCCGTGTGGGTTGGTAATGTGAAACAATCATCAGCTTATATTTGCTTTTGCACTTCTTCTGGTCACATTTCATGTCGGTGAACAGAAGTATCCAAAAGTAATTGTTTAAAATGGTTTTCCCTTAAACAGTAACCCATTGCCCAGTAACAACTAGAAAGTGCTCCACCAGCTTAGCGTTGCACTTCTATAAAACAGACAGACTCACGACGGGCAGGTTACAAAAAGGAGGAATTGGTGCAGCAGAAATATTGTCTTCTATATTCCATTTGATGTGAAAAACAGCTGGAGTTCCTATTTACCTTTCTCTACATGAATGGAATTTATTTAGTTTTTTAAACATTACACTGTGATGAATTTTGTGTCTTTCATCACTACTTATACAAAGTTGGACCAAACCTGGCTCAGGTCTTGCTCTTGTCTGAAGATAACTCGCTGAGTGCAGGCTCAGATCACAGGTTTGATTAAACGGACAGTAAATCAGTTATTGCAGCGAGTAGCCCCAGTCCCACTGTGAGCTGAACTGCCTTTCCTCCTAATCGTACTCCAGTAGTATTCCCTTTGGATTGTAAACCAGCTCATGTACTTCATTTGACTTGGCATGGATTGTTCATTTTCATAATTTGTCTGTTAACTTTAATGGTTTTGGTTCCTTTTTAAATCATATTTAACCGTCACATTGTGGTGATTCTTACGTATGAGTGTGTGTGTGGGGGGCATTTGATACTTTTGGGCAGCCTTGGGAACCCAGATATTAATCCTGACCCTTATCTCTGCAGTGGACAATCAGCACATGCTGCACTACATCCGAGATAAGACAGCGGTCCCATATTTCAGCAACCTGGTCTGGTTTATTGGCAGCCATGTCCTCGAACTGGACAAGTGTGTGCAGACAGACGAAGAGTAAGCGCCTTCCATCGTTGTGTAATTCTCACTGTGGCCTCTAGAGGTCAGGCACGTCTCTATTGTGTCTCCTCCAGGGATGATGCTTTGTATACATTACATTATACTTTCACTGAATTCAACCGTTACATTTCATTTTAATCAACTTTCAAGTTAGAAGAAAGTGTGTTTTTCTTTTCGCTGCACACAATTGCAGCAAAAAGAGTCCTACATTATGAATCTGCACATGCACTGAGACGCCGTTGTGATACTAATGTACACTAATCACGCAACATCTCAGTCTCTTTCTCTCTGCCTTTCTTTGTGTGCCAGACACAGGAACAGAGGGAAGTTAAGCGACCTGGTAGCGGAGCACCTTGACCACCTGCACTACCTGAACGACATCCTCATCATCAACTGTGAATTCCTGAACGACGTATTGACCGACCACCTCCTCAACCGTCTGTTCCTGCCCCTCTATGTCTACTCTCTGGTGATCCCTGAGACGGTACGTGACCCTCATGTCCAAATGAATTAGTTCACACTGACGATAACAGATGCTTCTATTTATTTTTATAAAAATAAGCACATGATGCGTTTTAACATGCTTTGGAAAATAACTTCCAGGGTTAACAGAAGGTGTACTCACATACAATGTGTTTATCTTAAATACAAAAGCACTTCTACGGTCCTTTAAACAATTTAATGATTACCAGACTAGCTCTATGCTTTGTCTCTCGTCACTCTTCAGTTTAATCTCATTGTGCAGTTCACGATTCCTTTCATTTTCTTATATGTACTGCATATGTGTGACATTGACTGGTCTTTAATTGTTCTGTTTCTTTAGTCTGAAGAGCGAAAGATTAACCCTCAGGTGTCCCTCTACCTGCTGTCTCAAGTACGCAACACACACACACACACACATCAGGTGCTGCCACCAGCCATCACCAGAGCGCTGGTGTATTTCAGATGTGTGGAGTAAAGTGTCTACCGGCCACTTTGGTACATTTTAGTTTATCCAGTTCTGAAACCTTTTACGGAAACTGAACTCAGAGATATTTCTGTTACTGAAAAAGAGTTTCAGCTACATTTGTGTTGTTTTTGTGCCTTTGCTTTACTTTTCCATGTACGCTAAACCTGTCCAATGAAGTCCTTGAGGGTTACTTTACCATACTTTTTGTTCACATGTACTTCATTTCATTTTCAATGACCGTTTCTTGTTTTTAAAGATGTTTTGGATTACCTTCTTAATTGTGTATGTCTGCGTGTTTCCCAGGTGTTTCTGATCATCCACTATCAGCCGATGGTCAACTCCCTGGCCGAAGTTATTCTCAATGGAGACCTGTCTGTCTTCACCCCACAGACGGATAGACACAGCACACACAAGAATACGGTAATATGCACACACACACACACACTTGAACATGCTGTATACACAAGCACTCAGCACTCAGAGAACATCAATAAAAACACTTAATTGAAATATACTCCCACACACAGCAGAGTGTACATTGTGATACAGGGTCACACTAGCATATACACATACACAACGGAGTGCAGCGCACAAACAAGAACACGCACACCTACGCAGGCAACCGCATGGATACACACACACACACACACACACACACACACACACACACACACACAGACTGGAGTTCCAGAAGTGTGTGTAGGTGGCGATCGCGGGCTCATGGTTTTCTCCATGAGCAGGCCATCAAGGCAAATATGCTAATTATCGCCATAGCTTTTTCTTCTTTATATTTTTCAAGCAGTCTCTCCTTTCATCTTTCCCCCCTCCTAGGCCTTCCTTCTCTTTGTGTTTTCATCTCAATGTTATTTCCCTTCTCACTTTGTTTCCTTCTCTCTGTCTCTCCCTCGTCTGCCCCTTATCTTCCCCACCTCTCTACCTCTCTTTTTCTAAATCTCTCAACCTCCCAGTTTCTTCTTCTCCCGTGATTCAGTTTATCAGTTTATCTTCTCTCACCCCCCCCCTCGCTTTTCTTCGTTTTTTGACCATCTGTTTGTAAAGTCAGGTGGGTGTGCAGAGCTAGTGAGCGTTTCTGAGAACTCTTGTGGTGTGTGTGTGTGTGTGTGTGTGTGCGCACGCGCACTAGACCTGCGGCTGTTGTAAGAAGCAGCCCACCTTTTCAGTGAATGTGAGTTGAGGCGTGATGTCTTAAAAACGTCGGTCTACCACAACAGGAGGCAGCCAGACCCAAACTAGTAGCTGCCAGCTATTCATTCAGCTGTGCTTTTCTCTGCATTCTGAGGACTTTAAAAGCACCACATGTTGCATTTTTAAACGTTAGTCGAGCAGTTTCCCAAAGATTAGAGAAGTATCGTGTTCATAGTAAATATACTGTCCAGGCCATTGTCATGGTCTGGATTTTAGGATATTCTAACAAATGAAATAAACCAGAGAAACAGACTTGAGATGGCTTTACTGTCATGTGTTTTTTAGACAGGTAATCCTGCTCATTGTCTGTTTTACTTCCTGTCTTCACTTTATTCATTGATCAACTTGCAGCAGGAGCTTTGATGGCCGGCCTTCCTCAAAGGCACCACAGAATTAGAACTGAAATCAATCTCTTTCTCCATTCTGGGGTTGAATGAAGCACGAAAGTCTCTTTGATTATTTCCGATAATGCCGAAGACATAATGTACAGAAGTACCGGCCCTTTTTTTTTTTTGTTTGTTTTCTTTAATTACATGCATGTCTGGTTGTGGATATGAATTGTTTCAGCCACATCAGATGGAACTCTTGGTGTGTTATTGTTTGATTTATTGTAGATGAAACAGACGCATGAAGCATGGGCTCTGTTTCTGTGCAGGTGGTCAAATGGTTCTTCCTGTTTGTCTGTGATGTGGCAGGAAATTAGGTCACATGATGGAACACTGACAGAGCTGGTTCACCTAACCCAAATCTCTTTCCTGGAAGTATCTTTTTTTCTCTCTCTCTATTGTACACATATTGTACACACGTTTTCTTGCAAGTGCACCAGTTAGATCTGTGTGTGTGGAGTTTGTCTTTTTTCTCTTTCAAAAACACATGCAGCTGTTTAAGTTGTGTGCATATCTTTGCCCTGCAAATGGTGCTCTATTTTGTTGTGCTGCTAGGTGTGTTTGTGTTTAAGTTTGCCTTACATGCTTGGTGACCTCCATCAATTTCTCAGCATAGGCTCAGAGTGTGAGCGGTTTACCAGAACATAGTCAGCTAACAGGTGCAACACACACACTCTCTGAAGCTAGTCTGTGGGTTATGTCTGACAGCGCACACACACACACAGTGTTTTTAGCAGCGACTACAGAACAATGCTAAGTGCTCACACTCCCCCAGTGATACAGATATCAATGTTTTTGTTGGCTGGCTTTAGGAAGGATTATAGAGACGTGTCTAATTGTTCTGTGTAAATGAGTTACTAAGGCTTTTAGATTTATGCTTCAGGGTAATAGTTTTAAAAATAGGTTGGACTTGATCTGAAACACAACACATTTTAGCCTTTAACGACCACAGTTGTGTTTATTGCTTACAAAACCACCTTCTCCTGTCATGAGAATATGGAAAAAGGCCAAAGAGGGAGATAAGAGAGGGAATATAAATAAATACTTAAGCATTCCCGATCATCTAGCAATGAACCGGTTTAGTCAGAGAATAGAAAACATAAATTATAACTAGTTATTTATTTATGTGGCTCACTGCTCCTTCCAGTAAATGTGTATTCTGAGAAACTGCAGCTGTTTGGGCATGTAAGAAGGATGGGCTTGTGTGTACATGTGTGTGTGTGTGTGTGTGTGTGTGTATGTTCCTATGGCTTGACGTGTGTTCGGTGGTTTGTGTTGGCGTATGAGCTGAAGTGAAATAGGGCCACCTAGTTTCAGCGTGAGATACCTGATCCTCTTCCTCTTTATCTTCTTCAACAAAGGCAAATCGTTTTTCTGCAAATGAAACTACTAAACAAGAGTGAATATAGTATTACCGTACATGGGTATGCATATACAGCGGGTAAAATAAGTATTGAACACGTCACCATTTCTCTCAGTAAATATATTTCTGACGGTGCTATTGACAGGAACTTTTCACCAGATATTCTCCCAGTATTTCACAGGCTTGTCTAAATGTTGTGCAGCTAACTTTTAAACGAGCTTCAACATGCTTTTTCTTCAGCAATGGAGTCTTGGCGGTTGAGTGCATTACTTACTGCTTTCTTTGAAACTATTGTACCTGCTAATTCCAGGTCTGTCTGAAGCTCTCCAAAAGTGGTCCTTGGCTCTTGGACGACTCTTCTGATAATCCTTTTCACTCCTCTGTCACAAATCTTGCGAGGAGCACCTGGTCGTGGCCGGTTTATGGTGAAACGATGTTCTTTCCACTTTCTGAACAGTGTTCTCTGGAACATTCAGAAGTTTAGAAATCCTTCTGTAACCAATGCCATCAGTATGTTTTGCAATAATACGGTTGCGAAGGTCTTGATAGAGCTCTTTGCTTTTACCCATGACGAGGCCCACGGAACCTTCAAGATTTGAAGACCAACATCACACCTGAGTCATGATTTTATTAGACGTCACTATATTCAGGCACATTTTTGTTCATGGTGTTAGTGCACTTTTCAGGTTTGCCTGAATTATTAGTGAACTCGTCCTGATGATGCGTATATCTTGATGCCACTCTCAGTCCTAGTCCCGCATGGTCTGCTGTAGCCGCCTTGTCTTTAGCCAATCGATTAAATGCATCTCTCCTCTGGCCTCACACACAGTGATAACCATGCTGACCTGTGGTTTTTATGTGGTCCATAAACATGTGGTTCTTCCTTTTTACTGCAGGTCAGTGCTGACATATCTTATCTTCACCAGCTGTTTCCTGTGTGCATGAACTGCATTTTGCTGTACATTTCAGGGCTATATTTGAGAAGTGGGTTACTTCTACTTCCAGTATGGCCTCACCGACGTGTGTGTGTGTGTGTGTGTGCGTGTGCGTGTGTGTGTGTGTCAAAAGTTCATTTTCTCTGATGAAGTGTATCAGGGAGGAAGAGGCTTTTGTGTGTTAACATACTTTGATCAGCAGGATAGTGCTCGATGGATTTACTGTAAGGCTTGGTGACTGTGAGCATGTGCGATAAGATTTCGGCACATCCGTTATTAAAGTGTCTTTTTGTGTTAATGTGTCTATATTTTTTTTTGTTGCCCTTCTGCCAGTAAAAGGTGGCAGACGTTGCTGCCTGGAAACAGGACAGATGTTTTTTTCTAGGTATCCTGTGCGTCTACTCCAGAATATCATGAACTTTCAAAATACACCTGTTTTCTTTATCTCACTTGTTTTGCACCATTTTCTGTTTTGTATTCGGCACATGCTGAGAGGTTTGGTGCTGTTGCCACTGTGACGCCACCATATATATGTTAAAAACCACAAAGCAAAGTCACAGAACGGCCACTGCTTTATTTGAACTAAAAACATCTTTGAAAGGACCTCGTGGACTTTCATAATCACAAGAATGGATTCAGACAAAATGTAGAGTTGATAGAATAATACCGTGTGAGTGTCACTTCCAGACATGTGAGTTCCTCCCCTCTCACACCTTTGCCTCTCTTTCCTTCTCTAAACCTCAGGCCAGTGCAGGAGGTGTGCGTCGCTTCACCAAGCCCTCGGAGTCTCTGGAGCGCTCCCTGGAGCTGTCCCGCCATCGCGGCCGCAAGAGAACTCAGAAGAGGCCAAACTACAAGAATTTAGGGGAGGAGGAGGATGACGAAAGGCCTGGGGGAGGAGGAGGAGTAGAGGAGGGCTGGGACGATGACGGCAGAGGCGGAGAAAGGGAGAAGGGAAAAGGTACAGAGGGAGGAGGTGGGAGTTCTAAGGGAAGCAGAGCGAGTGGGGAGACGGCGGAAGGTGAGTGTGTGTCTCACTGGACACAGCAGTACAGGGCTGTGTTTCTCAGTTTTTCTTTACTGCCATCAATCAGACGTAGTCTCCCATGATGCACCTTGGTTACCCATCAGCCACCACAGCAGCAGCCCTCGTCTCAAAACAGAGAAGAGAGAAACTTAACTCCTTAAAAGACTGAATAACAACATTTTTCTTTGACTGTAACTGTTTTGCTTTTTTATTTTTTCTTAATTTAGTGTGCGCTTTACTGTTACTCTCATCTTCATGCATTTACTGTTGCTTGTCAAATTCACATGTTCAGCAGTAAGATATTTCTAAATGCTTAAATCCTGAAACAAGAAGTGTTAAAAACAACAAATGTCAAAGAATGAAGGAAAAAAATTGCAGAAGACAAACTGCAGAAAGTCCATATAACCAAAAATTCCTCTTTGGATAGTTTTGAGATGAGGCCCCCCCTCTTTAGGCTGCTTCCCCACTGACCACAGCCGACTGTCCATCGCCATGGTGACACACCATCCATCCTGTGCTCCTCACCTCTCCGCCTGTCTCTCACTCCTGCTCTGTGTGCATGTGTGTGTGCGTTAGTATCAGAGTACGTTTGTTATTTTAAAATGTCACCGTTTAGCTCATCTGACATGATTCCTTCTTTACTGTGACTCAACAGACTCTGTTTGCAGAGTCTTTGTGCAGCGCTGCACAATCTTAATGACTTCTGAAGGCTCAAATGCACAGTATTGTGTTTGACAGCCTGCGTTTCAACGCTCATGACATCGTGGGCTGCAGAGGAACAGATAGTTTCTAAATGACACATGTATCATTCGTGGTGGAAAGATGACGCCCACCCTATTTAACCGATTGCTAATAAAAGAGATAAAATAATAAACCTTTTGAAGGATAGTTCCTTAGGTGCTAAAAAGCATTGATTGAAATATTCTTGCATTTGAATGCATCACATAGTACATTTTATGCATTGAAAAATCAGTATTTTGTTCCTAATCAATAGTAGCAGACACTGATTGGCTCGTCTTTGCTGTCTTTACACGTTTAAGATTTTTTAACTAAAGAAGGAAGCGCATCAGACTTTACATTCATATTCACTGGTGACAGGAGCTCATTTTTGTGTGATGTGAATGTTCAAAAATACATATATATATTTTTTCACATTTATGTATATACACATGTAAGTAGGTACAGCGTGTGCGTGTGTGTGTGTTCACACAGAGATCGAGATGGTGGTGATGGAGAAGTGTAAAGTGTCGGAGCTGACGGAGCAGAACACCACTGATGAGGAGAAGACCGCTGCAGCCACCCGCACACACACTCAGAGGAGCAGGTACACACACACACACACACACTCAGAGGAGCAGGTACACACACACACACACACACGCAGGTACACACACTCAGAGGAGCAGGTACACACACACACACACACACTCTGAGGAGCAGGTACACACACACACACACACTCTGAGGAGCAGGTACACACACACACACACACACACTCAGAGGAGCAGGTACACACACACACACACACACTCTGAGGAGCAGGTACACACACACACACACACACTCGGAGGAGCAGGTACACACACACACACGCACTCAGGAGCAGGTACACACACACACGCACTCAGAGGAGCAGGTACACACACACACACACACACTCAGAGGAGCAGGTACACACACACACTCAGAGGAGCAGGTACACACACTCAGAGGAGCAGGTACACACACACACACACTCGGAGGAGCAGGTACACACACACACACTCAGAGGAGCAGGTGTATACACACACACACACACTCGGAGGAGCAGGTACACACACACTCGGAGGAGCAGGTACACACACACACAATCAGAGGAGCAGGTACACACACACACTCGGAGGAGCAGGTGCACACACACACTCAGAGGAGCAGGTACACACACTCGGAGGAGCAGGTACACACGCATAACTGAACTAGACGTGGAAAGAATGATTAAAAAGGAAAATAAGGTGTTTGTGGACTGAAGTCTTGTCTTTCTGCAGGCCGTTCTTAGACATGGTGTACAGCGCCCTCGACTGCACCACCGATGACTACCACGCCCTGTTTGTCCTCTGCCTGCTCTATGCTGTCTCACACAGCAAAGGTTGGCCTCTCTTTTCATTTCATTGGGTTGGTTTTCGTGACTCATTCTAGGTACCTGGTATATGAACTTAACTGGCATCCATATTGGAGGTCCGTATAGAATCTTTCATTGCTTACTTCCTGTCAGGCACTGCATTAAGAAACAGGCAACAGGCAATAAAAGGTCTCATTTAGAATGTTTTTGTTGTCGCGTTTGAAAATGTCTGCACATTACTGCTTACATTTCTATAAGCAGGACTGACTCAACAGAACTGAATACATCTGGTTCATTCCTGAGGCGTCTTTGACACAAAACTGTTCATTTCCTACTTTGCATTTGATCAGATTTGTTTCAATACACACTCAGTTGCCGTGCAACAGGCATTATATGTTTGAGCTGTCCGTGGGTCTGTCCGTACCTTCTTGGACTCTACGATGAACTGATTGGATTTTGATTTAATTAAGACAATGTCACACACGTCTAATAGGATAAAATGATGAAGTGATGACACTTTGGACAAACATGGATGTAAACTTCAACATGACTGGTTGGAGCAGGAGTGTTCAAAGTTAGCATCACCCACAGAGTCACTATGGCTACTTTTTTGGGGAGTTACGCAAGTTTGAAATAGACTGTAATTTGAGAACCTTAGATTATTTTTAAGTAGACCCAGGACTGAAGACGAGGCAGTGTCCTATCATCGTCTATTAACAAACCTGTAACATCTCAGTATTCATGTTTATGCCACCAAATCTGCATTCTTCCTGACCTGACCGTCTGTCTGTCTGTAGGTATAAACCGAGATCTTCTGGAGCGTCTGCAGTTACCAGTTCCTGACCAGGAGAAGAGTTCCTACAGCCTGGTGCTGGTAGAGAGACTGATCAGAGTAATGAGTCATGCAGCACAGCCAGGTAAGACACACAGACACACACAGACACACACACAGACACAGACACACACACACACACACACACACACACACACCAGTGAATGGAAATGTTGTAGAAGATGTTAGACGTGTAACTCAAAAACCACACGTTCATTTTATTTTATTAACTACATATTAGATATTAACGTCGCACACACTGTTCCATGCAAACTTTGGCTTTGTTGAGCTAATATGGAGAAAAATGTCCTCATTACTTCTTCATATATTTCTCGTGTGTGTGTGTAGATGGTAAAGTGCGTCTCGCTACCCTGGAGCTGAGCTGCCTCTTGTTAAAGCAGTCTGTGCTGTCTGGAACCCACTGTATAATCAAAGATGTACACCTGGCCTGCCTGGAGGTACAGCACACACTAACATGCACACGCTACACTCCGACGTAAACCTATCAGTGCAAGCAGGTGGGAAGTTGGATCTTGTTCCATTCATAGCAGTGACTGTATCACATTCTGAGAACCCGTAGCTGCAGGGTTTTGTGGTTATGACTTAAGAAATGTTTCAGCAGGGACGAGCCGGACCACCTCTCCAAACCTCACATCTCGGCTCATTAGCCGTCTTCTCCTCCTCATTGACTCCCTCTGACTCCTCTTCCTCTCTCCCTCTCTTCTCTTGTTACCCGCCCTGGCTTGCACAGCACTCTGTTTTTCTTTCTCATTCTTCTGGGAATTTTATTGTTTCCTCTTCACTCACTTCAGGGTAGTCCTCCACACCCTCTTTCTCTGCAGTCATTTCAAAAGAGGCTACAGGAAGTAGTTGCACGACTGCTTTTGTGATGCTTTTTGTCTGAATTTAAATTTTTGAAAAGAAACCACGTCTAATCTGACTGAGTGTAAAAGTGAATTGAAACCTGACCATGTTTCACCTCCTGATATCAGTCGCATCACAAGGGGTTTCTGCTTGAAGAACGTCCCACTTTTGACACAGCTTAATGTTGACGAAGCTGCTTCTTTGGCTGCAATGGTTGAGGGGTTTTCCAGGAATTAGGATCATTATTTTTAGTCTAAGTTTATTTTGCTTAACTGGCTTCTGGCTCTCTTCTGTGTGCACTCCAATAGTGACACAATGATAAAAAAACTGACCTTACCGACCGTGAAATAATAATTCTGTTGCTATTATTTTCCGTTGACCCTTAACCTGCTGATTACCTTTCTGCCCTGCTGCTGGGAAATAGCTGACTAGTCATATTGCTAATCTCTGACAGGGAAACTGTCCACATTTCCAGATTTAGTTGATTTAGTGTTAATTGTTGTTGGCGTCACATTGTTGGAGGATTACTGGATGTAAAAGCACTTTCATTCTACCATCGCTGCAGGAGGAAGACTGTCCGTCCTTCCTCCAGCTCTCTGACACTTGATGGCAATAGAATAACCAGGGAGGCATGCATTGCTGTTAAAGGAAGTGGCCTTACAGAACACATTCCTGTTAAGTGTGTGTGTGTGACTCACTGTGTGAGTGTGGGTTTAATTGACAGGTGTGACTCTTTCTCAGGAACAGAGTGGACAGAAGATTCACAGTAATTAGTGATGATGTTAAGTAGTACTTAACAAACTCAGATTGTTGTTCTGTTTATTTGTTTTGAATGCAGTACTGGAGCATTCCAATGTATTTTATTCCTCTCTTATTCATTGTTTATTGAGCAATAGTTGGCAACCCAGAAGGAAGATGTAGTAGCAGTAATATTAATAGTACTAGTAGTAGTATAAAGAGCGGCAAAATATGTCTTGAAGAAGTAGTGAGCAAACTTGAGCTTTATTTCAATCGTCACATACATACAGGTACACACAATACCTGAATTTAAACCATCCTTTTAGGAGGAGTGGCTTGATTTTTGCATTTTTATAATCAACGCAATTTGTCGATGTGTTGCTTCTGTGTCACATGAAAAGATGGTTCAGACTGTATTTGCTAATATTATTGTTTGTGTTTGCAGGGTGCTAGAGAAGAAAGTCTGCATTTACTGCGGAGATTCTACAAGGTGAGAGTGAACAGTAACACACACACACACACACACACACACTTACCTACATAAACATGAGTGCTTCTCTCCCATCTACCCACACACATATATATATATATATATATATATATATATACTCTATATGCACACAAGAAGGAAGGACAGACTGAGCAGCAACAGACTGCTGGAAACACTCAGACAAGCAGACTGACGCCGGCCAACAAATGATATTAATGTCACATATGTTTGCATTCTTCTGACTGCACAATAGGACTTCAGCTGACAAGTCATAGCATGAAAAACCTTTGCTGTTCTGGCTGCCCAGACAGAGATCTCTGCTGAGACAGGCAGGCAGACGGGGAAACAATCATTTAGGGAGAATAATAAAGAAACGCTCTGGTGTTCCAACCAGTTGTTCCAGAGATACGTGTCTCACTAATAGCTGAATCATCTACCCGTCCTGTCGCCATTGTCTGTGTGTGCTCTACTTATTAGAACCAAGACCATTTCCCTGAAGGTGTAATAGGTAAAAGTGAAAGTGTTTCCTTTATATTATACAGCTTGAGATGTATACTCGTAGGCAAAGTGCTTTCAGTGCTTTCTGTTTCCCTCTGAGTGTCTTTGGATATCAGTTTTGGAATCAGTCACAGGAGTTGAGTTTTGCTGACTTTTACATAATTCAACCAAGTGGAGCAGAGCGCTCTGTTTCAACATTCAGGGAAACACTCTGAATATCAGCAAAAGAAGCTTCCTGATCGGTAAAATCATAAATGATTGTTCCTCTCGGTTAGCTATTGATTCTCAACTGGTGCAGAAAACTATATTATCAGAAAGAATCGTGAGAGTCGATTCTTCCATTCACTGTAGCACAGATGAGTCAGCTGAGTGCATGATATTGACATGATATGAGTCATATCCTATGAGGAAGTGAAGGAAAACACGATACAGGGATTCTTTTGGGGAATGTTTTCAGGACAGAGCCGTAGCTTGTTTAGTATCATCAGAGTTTTAATCCACAGGTAATTTATACATGTGCGCATTAACATTCTTCTTTTTACTGGCATCATGATTAATGAGACAATTCCAGACCAGAATGAGGCCTGATTTTAAATCGTTAAAATTAAGAATTTAAGCACAAAGCAGGTTTTTAATAGTGATGCCTCCTGTGATATACACATACTCTGCTCTTAGCTCCATGTTTTGTATCTGTATCTCTACATGCACCAACATATAACGATGTGTAAATGGGTTTTACCGTTGTCGGTGTTCCAGGATGATGCCAAAACAAGAACATGCGTAAATCAGTGGGTATGCATGCATGATGAGTAAGATGCGTTTATAATTCAGACGCAGAAGATGCATTTGCTTATTTCTGCTCTGCACACACGGTTCTTATTGTTTGAATGCATCTGATGCTTTCACTGCTGCAACTCTCTTTCACCACACATTTGAATCATGTCATCACAGGGCGAGGAGATCTTTCTGGACATGTTTGAAGATGAGTACAGGAGCATGACGGTCAGTTCGATGTGTTTTGTGACACGATTCAAATGTGCTCCTGGTGTTGCTTGGAGCTTGTCTGTACTCGTGCACGTGTGTATGTTGCAGAGTAAACCTCTGAATGTGGAGTATCTAATGATGGATGCCTCCGTGCTGCTGCCACCCACGGGTACCCCTCTGACTGGCATCGACTTTGTCAAGAGGCTGCCCTGTGGAGACGTGGAGAAGACACGCAGGGTACGTCCACTCATTCACCGGAGCGCAGTCCACACTGTACGTAACCCTGACCGTCAAAAGCCATGACTCTCTAATGCAACACGTTGTTAGACTCCTGAAAAGTCGGGTGTTATTGTTTGCACTGTAGCAGGTGTAACTCACTTTGCATTCCTTTGGTTTTGTGTTTTGCAACCATGCTGCAAACCGATGACAGCAGCATGGCGGCACTCCAAAGATCAGATGAAAGATAAAACGTAAGCCGTTGTAGTTTGTGTGTTCATGTGGGGCCGCTCCTCTCTCTGCACAGGCGATCCGTGTGTTCTTCATGTTGCGGTCCTTATCGCTCCAGCTTCAGGGGGAACCTGAGATGCAGCTGCCTCTGACCAGACCAGAAGACCTGATCAAGACGGATGACGTCCTAGACCTCAGTAAGTCACACACAGAGAAACAGAGGCACACTGTATACTTTACCAAACCCAGACCGCATCCTACAGGACCCTCGACGCGCTTACTTCTGTCATCATTTTTACCCTTTTGGGAAATGGAGTCGAACTTCAGGGTGGGACACTGTGAAATACTAAATTAAGTGTAATTACTGCACTAAAAGTATAACCACAGAAAGTTAAGCAAAGATAGTTACAGAGACGTCTCTCTGTCTTACACACTCACTCTCCCTGTAAAAGACGGCATTCGATCGACAACACAGACATGCGAGTGCAGTCCTAACGATACACGCATATGCAAACGTTCACAACCACAACGACGGAGTAGAGCACACAGACGTGCTTGCAACAAGTGTGTCTGCACACAACTTCCCACACTGAGATAGCCTGAACCATCGGCTCTTACTGTACACAGGTGTGGAGGTGCTGTTGTGGAGACTTGCGTGTGGTTAGCTCTGCCTTGCAGGATATCAGTACTGCAGAGTTTGTGTTTTTTGTTGTTGTTTTTTGCTGACGTGCAAATATGCCCTTGTGATTCTGAAGTTGTGACTATTGTTAAAACAAATATAAATATGCAACGTTTTGCCGTCTCAATCTCACAGCCGTCCACTTCTCCGTGACTGAAGGGAGGCTGCAGCGCAGCTACCTAAAGTGTTGTTGAGGTGTTTGTTTCAAAGGTCATTTCTAACACACGGGATACACCTGGTTTGATTTTTATCTCTGTATTATGATTACTAACAAATCCCATGGAAACAACCAAACTACAGGGAGTTTAGAGGTAAAAACGACCTCAACTCATCGTTGAGGACTAATATAATTTACTGAGATGTACAAATAAAAAGTCAAGTTAAAGCTGCACGCGGCGTTGATCGGGCCTTTGCACATGTTGACTTAAAACTTAAAAATGTTACTGATAAAATAAGAATGACAGAACCGAGTGTATATACCACTTTACTCATATCTTTCACACTGAAGGAGAGGAAAGGTGCTAAAGAGCGGACGGGACAGCCGCCTCTTCTTTGAAATGAGCCTCTTCCCTCGTTGAAGTTCATTTTGACAAGCGGAACATCTCAGAAAGAGAGTACGGTTCACCACAAATTCCCCAGCGTGTCATACGCTATCTATATTAGGTGTATCTTATGATGCAAGCAAAGAAAGTTGTCTTTCCTCTTTCACACACCATCTTTTTTTTATTCTGCTTTTCTTGTTTTGTACCGACGACGTAAACATGAACATTTAAGACACTTTTTGTAAAAGATATTACTTGCACTACTGCACTTGAACTGGTTTTTTGGTTTACCTAATATTTTATCTTATTTGGGATTTGAAATGATTAAAGTGGAGGTAGGTGTATCATTAATATCACTTCTTAGAATTAAACACAAAGAGAAAAGTTCAATGTAGATTCCTCCGGGTGACTGAGCAGTGATGACTGTACCGTCTGGCAGCAATGGCCTTTTGCTACTTATCGTATCATCTGTGATGACTGAGCTGCAGTTTCGGTACTTTTTGAAAAAGTTTGCGGAACGAGTAAAGATTTAAACCTGATTAGTGGATCAAACCAATGACATGGCACTGAACCTTCAGATACTGAGACGCTTTCTGTGGATGTGTCATGGTTGTGTGCTCATTTGTTTCTGCAACAAAATACTACGTATTAATATATTTCATTCATTGTCTTCAGACTACATGGAACGGTCGTAGTTAACTGTTGTCAATAACTGACCTAGTTTGAATTCTTAAGAGACTTTCCACTTCTGTGTTTGATGTGTTTTGCGGGGTAGAAAATCCTTTGACGAACAGATGGAAACATATCTATTGAAACCAAATGTCTCCCTGCAGCGCCACTTTCAAATCTAACCCAGCGGTTGAAACTGCGGCTGTCTTTTTGTAATTCCAAATGCCTGTTGAAAGAGTCTGTGGCAGATATAGGTTCATGAGCTGTAATATTAAACCTGGAATTACTTCCACTCATTTTCTGTCACCTGAATGAATACATCATTTTAAAGATGCTCAACTTTTGCCTCCACGGCTGAGCTGGGGGCTAACTGTGCTAACGGGGCTAACAACGTCAACAGAGCTTGCATCTTTGTCTTTGCCTTGATCGGGACAAAGCTCACCAAAGATTTAAACGATCTTTGGTGATTTAACTCTATAGTGAAAGAAAAACTCAACCCCGCATTGGGTTTTCCTTTGTTTTCTAAGTCACTGTCACTTTTCTACAAGTCAGATTGACTAAGAACTCTCTTACAGAGTGATTCTGGAGAGAGGGAGGGTTTTTTTTATCGTGGGTTGGGGAATTTAAACCTGCAGCCTTCCAACCACAAACTCCTTTCTCTGACCAATAGGCTGCCACCGCCTCCAGTTCGCCACATCATCGGTTAGCTGTTGCTGAATCTCAGAACATTTGCTAATGTCAGTACCTGTATATTGTGTCAGTGGAGTCATAGTATTTGTGGTTTCAGAGATTGTCTTGCAAGCGGAAGGTCATGTTGCATTCCCATCAACTGAGGAAGTGTGTACCTATTCTTTGCTGCAAACTAATTGTGCATAAAGTCACCTTTTGAAGAATCTGAAAACTGGTTTATGTGTTTCTAATGAGCCGTGACGCGTTAAGACGGAATACTGAAGAATACACTGGCGGCATATGTTCTTTTATCTTTTCATACCTGTGAATACAGTCACTCCATTGTTTGCCTTCTGTAATGTTTGTGCAGTAGGCAGGTTGTTGGAGGGAAGATGTTAGCCTCAGGGACAGTGTTTACAGAGCGCTACGGCTGCTCTCGCTGTACTGTGGTCCGAACAGCTTCAGTCACGTCATGCTCGTAGTGACAGTGTCTCACTTCTATCTGACGAATATCAGCAATAAAGAGCATCAGCAACACTGATGCTGAATGATTAGTGATGTACACCTGTCCTGATAAATGGAACCGATGACTCAGCAGTACGCCTTCACACACTGAAACTGTGGCTGCAGATGTTTTTTTGTGAGGGGGAGGCAGTCTAAAGATTCACCTGACTAATAGATGGAGACACTCTGCGCCTTTTTTTTTTAATCAAGTTGACCCCCCCCCCCCCCCCCCCCCCCCCTCTGTAGTCAGAAGTCAACATTGGGGGTGGAAGGGTTTTTTTCTGCAGCTAGTCAGGGGGTTGAAGTTATTAAACTTCCCCTAATTTCTCTGTCCATTGTGCTGTTGGCGTCACTTTGCTGCCAGAGTAAATCGGGGACTACCTCCACAGCTGCAGGGACTTCACCCTGCTCACTGTTTCAGTGGGTAGAGTCAAGTTCCTGGTAACTCCCGGTGATCTTTGAATGTAACGTGTATGATTTACACAACAAGCCGCCAGCTGTGAAGCTATAAATAGTGTTACCCCAGATCAAACAGTTCTGTACTTAAATGAACAAAACTTCACATGAATAACATTCGTCGCGTACCGGTTTAATGTTGGATTAGTCAGGATTCTTGAAAACGGATATTTAAGGAACCAGAGAGCTTAAATACTATAAAGTGGAAGCGGCATGAGTAAGAGAAGTTCATCGGGGGGGCGCTTTACATCAGTAGGTTGTTACAAGTTTACATTAAGAGCCAGTGACAGACTCTGATATTAAACACCAAGCCAGTGGTGTCAAATCGGGTCATCATCAGTTCCACATGTCATGTTTGTGTCGCAGAAGGTTTTGTGGTGAACTGATGTGGGCTCATCTGTTCTTCATGCTGCCAGACGTGTGGGAGAGAAGTGTTCTCGGTCCTCTCAAGTCTGCGTAGCGGTCCGTTTGGACCGGCTGTGCTCTCCTGTCGAATACCTGCAAAGAATAATTACCGTCCCATCAGACTCGGCTGTGCTTCGTGTTGAGTGCTTGATGTGGAAAACGTGTACTTCCGGTCTGTGTTGTGTAACCCTCGGTCGAGACTATTTACCGTCGACGTCTGGAACGTCGTCAAGGTCCTCATCTTATCGCGACCTCCAGACAGCCAAGGACTCTGATACCAAACCGTGACAGCACACAAACCATGCATTTCTACCGCAGTGCTAAATCCCAAAAGCTGCACGTTAACCTGGTAAAAAATGATATGTTGGCATGCTCATGTTAGCATTTAGCTTAAAGTAGCGCTGTGCCTAGAGTCTGAGTTAGTCCAGCCTCACAGAGGCTGTAGGACAGGCCTGGGCCTGCTAAATCCTGCTCTACATTACTAAGTGTAATTATTTGAACCGTAAACGGATCATTCCTGTCCTGGATGTACACTCTTAGTCTTGTCATCTTATGCAAACGGCATATTTCATGTATGTTGACTTTGGAGCCTTTGTCCCAGCAGGTGATATTGTGTTTGCTAAAGATCACAGACTCACCTGAGGTCCTACTCGGCCATACCTCGACTCGACTCACACTCATTGTCTGTCCCTTTCTTCAGATAACAGTGACCTAATAGCCTGTATGGTGGTCAGTAAAGATGGCGGCCAGGCCCAGAGGTTCCTCGCTGTCGACGTGTACCAGATGAGTCTGGTCGAACCAGAAACCAAGCGCCTCGGATGGGGTGTGGTCAAGTTTGCTGGCCTTCTGCAAGTAAGAGGAAAGGGGCGTGTCCACATCTGTGTGGATGTGTGTTTGTGCCAAAGAGTGAATGAGATGTTCAGTCATTAAAACCGATGATTCGTTTGTGTTCCTCCTTTTTTATTCAGTTTGAACTATTTCTACTTCCCTCCATCTACTTTACAATCATGCTTTGTATTCATTTACTTTCTCAGTTTTTTTTTACTGCCACCACTTTGTCCTTCCTGTTTCTCTTCTTCTCTCTCCTTTGTTCATCAGCTGTTGATTGTTGCTGCCTGAGCCTTTCATATCTTTTTTCACCAGAGAAACACTAGAAATGTATCGCCAGAGATCTTCCAGTAACGCGCTTCGCTGTCACTTCTGGGTACTTTGACGATTGTAATCATGTTTAGTCGTGCTGCGTCAGTATGGCCACAGATGAGATGAGTTGATCATTTTTCTGAAGAAATTCTGAAAAATGAATTTCATAATAGATGGATACAGTATGCACAGCTGTTGTGAAATAGATGTACAGTCGTGTAATTACGGTGTTTCCTGTTTACGCTTTTCTTCCCTTTACTGCTTCATGAATGTCACTTTAACTATTGTTGGGGTCTGAATTTATGAATGCAGCTAAAGTTTATGTTCCATTCATCTGTCTCTCAACTCACTTTCCATGTCTTTGTCTTCCTGTTTTCTTCTTCATCTCTGCTCTTTGTTCCCCCTCTCGACAGGACATGCAGGTGTCTGGCGTGGAGGACGACAGCCGAGCGTTGAACATCATCATCCATAAGCCCGGCTCCAACCCCCACGCCAAGCCCCTGCCCCTCCTGCAGGCCAACTTCATCTTCGCCGACCACATCCGCTGCATCATCGCCAAGCAGAGGCTGGCCAAGGGTCGCATCCAGGCCCGACGCATGAAGATGCAGAGGATTGCTGGTGAGTAGACAGGAAGCCGTGATCGGATGGTCAGCGTGACCTTTTCCTCACAGAGGCGGGAAGTGTTTCATTTGAGTGTGTTTTTTAAAGAAATCACGTGAGATGTTAACCAGAAAACGATGAGTAAAAGCAGAAGTACACAACACTGAAAATATAACAATGGAGAATCAAATCGTCACGAA
This sequence comes from Melanostigma gelatinosum, assembly GCF_949748355.1. Taxonomy (NCBI): domain Eukaryota; kingdom Metazoa; phylum Chordata; class Actinopteri; order Perciformes; family Zoarcidae; genus Melanostigma; species Melanostigma gelatinosum. Next base: position 22,767,648 of record NC_136646.1, on the reverse strand, counting down.
TGTACCACATCGCTGAACAGCTCGCACTGCTTCCAGCTCATGTTTCACAAGGCTTCAACGTCAACCAAAGGATTTACCCCAATTAGAAGAAAATGTTATTTAAGAAAAATGACCAATTCATTTGATGTCACTTTACTAAATTAAGAAGTGAAACTCCGCCAACAGAAGTGACTGCTATTCTATTTATGAAGCGCTTCATGGTAACAGTAATTTCCCTGAATCAGTCCTTCCTCTCTCTTCATTCAATTCTAATTAATCAATTAATACACATTTTGAATGACTTCCTCCTCCAGGCCCTTTGTACTGTAAGCACTGATGGATTTACCCATCAGTGCTTACACTTCCCTTCCCGACGGTCTGCTTCTTTAGAAATACACACAGAAGTAATGGCAGCGTAAAGGAGGATGTGAACCCTGCCCAAATCACTAAACAGTCACATGTACAAAAACATTTCAAACTTACAATGAATCAAATCACAGTTTTAACAAATCCAGTGGACGGGATAGACGGGATGTCCGCTCAAAGTTTGATTAGAGTCCCAAAGGTTCACCTGCAGAGATGCTGTGTTCACATCCCTCTCACACGCTCCACTTCCTCTGCTTGCAGCTCTGTTGGACCTGCCCGTGCAGCCCAGCACAACAGAGGTGTTGGGTTTCAGTCAGACGGCCAACGCTTCCCCCAGCGCCCTGCCGTTCCGATTCTACGAGCAGTCAAGGCGGTCGCCCAGCGACCCCACGGCAAATAGATCGGTCTTCGCCTCCGTGGATAAAGTACCAGGTGACGCACGGATAACCGGGCTCCACTGCCTGCACGTACTGCTGTAGCCTACACACTTACCCAGAGATCCAGAACCTCATCCATCATGCTGCTTCCTCGGCTTTAAATCTAGACATTGTAGACTCTGAACAAGATGAGTAGCAGAGCGCCTGTAGCCTGGATCTGAACGATCGTACAAACGTCACAAAACAGTGAACTCAATGACAAATATTATCAACGATAGAACAGAAGGTAATTCAACATATACTGAGACCTTTCCTCCAGATAGACTGGTGACAGCCGGTGGAGATGGGTTTGTGATTTGATCTTTAGTGTAGCTCTGAGGAAACAAAGATTAGAGGTTTTGTGTAGAAACAAGACTCCTTAGAATACACACTTGCTTAATTCATGCATTTCCATTGATGTTGCATACCATTGCTACAGTTTTACTTTAGTTTCACGTGTTGTAGCCTTGTCTGTTCGTGAGAAGGACTCTTTGTTTGTCTCAGCAAGGAAACGTGCTCCTTTCTCTAATGTCCAGGCTTCGTTACAGTGAAAATGAAAAGTCCACAAAAGTCCACATGTTTCCATCTAAAGGGACGTTTTTCTGATTAGTATTAATGTGCTGTGTGCTTTGGATGAATTGCAATAATAAGTTTATTTACATACATTTTAAGTATCGTTCTCAGAATCAAACTAATTAAGGAAAACGTGCACCAATGCAGGAAACTGCATCTGCCACACAAGTCTCTGACTGTAGGTAGACTGAGCGACGTGTGTGTATACTGTGTGCCACGCAATCATTCAGACTAGATGTGGCGAGGGGAGGTCATTGTCCCAGCCGTGGTAACACATCTCTATGTTCCTGTGCGCCATCTCTAGGTTTTGCCGTGGCTCACTGTGTGTCGCAGCACAGTCCCTCGCCCCTCTCCTCCCCCTCGCCTCCCTCCAGTGGGAGTGGGAGCACAGGAAGATGCGACTCTGTCACTGCAAGCACTATATCAGCTCAGAGCCCCACAGGTAGCTCACACACACAGCACATCCACATTCCCTCAATACAGAAATAAAGAGGCACACAGATTCTTGGACTGTGATGTAAATCAATCATTTTGGGAAAGTAAAATTCAAGCGGCAAAAATAAACTAACAGAGTAGCATGCTCTTTACTGAGCTGAGGTGTGGTCAACACAGTATATCTGCACTGTACAGCACACGCATGCGTCTTTTACACATGTAGAGCATTGGGTGTAACTATGGAACATATTTACACTCTCCACAAAGACCACAACAGCTTGCAGAGTGGTGTCAGTTGAGCTGTTGGTAGAGAAGAAGTAGCACAGGGACACTTCAGGGGCCGAGGTCGTTTGGCACCACAAAACCTGAAGAGGAGTGTTGAAGAAGCATGTCGATGAGCAGGAGTAGTGAGTCCCTCCCAACGTGAGCTAAACCAAGCAAGCATCCAAATGATTCAAATAGCATTCGTGCAATATCTCTGACATCTCAGTCTATACATACTAATAAGCACACGCACCTCCCTGCTCAGAGGTCGTAGTTAAGCAAAGCTGTTTACACTTTCCTTGATCTCTTGACAGTAAATCATCATCTGATGAACCCTCAGAACAAACGAGGGTGTGTCATGTATACGCCTTCAAATACATCACATGTTGGACTGAAATGAATCGGCCCTGAACACGCGTGTGATTAATAACATTCCTGATGTCCAGGGCTCTGGTGTTGAGCATGCAGGCTCACTGGAATGACTGACGCACTACAAAGAGCCTGCAACCAAGCAGTCACAAAAACACTATTTTTAGGGAGCACGGCGTCGTGAAAAGGTAGAAGGACACGGAGGGCTCATACGTGTCGGCAGTAGGCGTCTACATGCGTTTCTCTGTGAATGTAAATCCCACATCTTACCTGTTCAACTGGTTTACTCCTAAAGAGGATTTGGCTCATCTGTCACTCTCACCTGTACTCAAGTGAACTGAAAAGCAGAGCAGGTGAAGGTTGAGTACTGTGAGTGATTAGTTTGATCAAATGAAAAGGGTTCCTTATGATTGCGGGTTTTTAAGCTTTTCTTTTTTTTACAGAATTACGTCAATATATTATTGAATGTTGCACATAAGCTGCTGAGAGTTGCTTGGACTCATCACAGTTAATAAACTCAGTCCGAAGTGTTTCACGTGTTCAGGCTCTGCTCTTTGGTACGGAGTGTGTTTGTAAAGACTCGTGCTGGGCAACGATTCAAATATTTAATGGCGATTAATCGCATGGATTTTTTGCGATTAATTGCATTGTTATGGCAAAGTTCAACAATGAATTATAAAGTAGTGTATTGCGCACTTTTATTTTAAAGTACTGCTACATGAACAAAAGGGCAATAACATTTGGTTCACGAGATGCAGGCAGCATGTTTCATACTTAATGTGAATATAATTCATACTTTGTTGGAATCTTATTCTGAAAACCGGATGTTCGTCTGAAGAAACCGGATGTTGTCTCACGTTAATCTTTCCGCTAACTTTCAAAGTCCTTCGCTCGCTCCCGATCTGTGCCGTTTAAATGCGTTTACCGTGAATGTCAGCATAGAGGTGCACTGACATGACTGACTGTAGGACGTTTGCTGGCTTTTATCCCACTGCTCTTGTCATCCTCTTGTTGTTATGTATATGTATCGTCTCTTGTCTTTCAATTTAAAAAAAAGGAAAAAAAAGAAATTAGAATAATACATTTTTTAAATGCGTTAACGCGCGATAAAATAATTGCCGGCGTTAATTAATGAATGCGTTAACTTGCCCAGCACTAGTAAAGACAGGAAGTGTTTTCATACACTGCCTCATACCTGAAAGTCTTCATGACTGCAGCTCATAAGTACCAAATGTACACGAGCACGTCACAGAAGAAACATTTTCACGATGACAAACTTAACGGTCTGAATCATTTCATTCACTCGTTGTTTTACACGTTCTCAGTGAACTGTCACCCTTCATCCAGTAGTTCGTTCTAACGTTGTACATCTGACATCGCTGATTGTGAAACGGTTTTGTTGATTCTTTCACACCGCACCCTTACGCTCTAATGTAAGTATGCTCACGCAGTAGTTTACATTGCAGTTCATAGCTTATTCAAACCATGCTGCTGCTGTTAAACCACGAGTACACCTGCTGCTGCTGCTGCTGCTTGTTCACGTTCAGCGAGTCCACCCTGTTCCTCTTATTCCTCCCTAGAAGCTTTCGGCACTGAAATCCTCCCCATTAGAAGGGATCTGCTCATTCTTTACTCTGTAAACAATGAAAAGAAGAGGAGGGACTTGGTGAACACACTGTGCTGTGTTACTCATCAGTCTGTCTGTCTGAATGCATGTGGTACCTGCATCCTGTAGATCTCTGTCGTAGCTACATGACCTGTGTTCATGATGTTCATGGTTGTGTTATTTAAGTGTCTTTTAATTACATTCAAAGTCTGAATAGTTCTGAATTCAGACTTTTGCTCTTACGATGGTGCATTTACTGTGTTTTCTCTCACAGTGCATCTGAATGCAGGCGACACGTTTCACCCCTTTAGATCATCTCTTTGGACGTGTGTGTGTTTTTGAAGGCTTTGTTTAAGAGAAGCCACATCATTTCACAGCGGGGCCACAGTGAGAATCCTTAGAAATGAGTCTTCCTCTGAGTTCACCTGCCTCTCTTTGTCCTCTAGATGACGGCACGTTGTTGGAGCACACCCCGCCCTCCCTCTCGGGCGGCGAGGGGGAAGGAGGAGGTGCAGAAGTAACGCTAGTCTCCTCTGCTCCCTCGGCACCAGTCACAGGCCTCGCCCCGAGCCTCACCCCGGCGTCCCAGCCCAACATCTCCCTCCTCACGGACGGCGACGCGGAGCCGCTCAGCGTGGAGTCGCTCACGCTGCTGCCGCCCGCAGACTCGCCGCACCTGCACCCCTGTGCCAGCCACATTCCCACAGTGCACTCCCTCCAGAGAGCAGGGGAGGGGGAGGGACATAGGAAAGGTGAGCAAAGAGATGAGGAGGCGCTGCCAGAGGAAGAGGGGTCGCCCACAGACGAGACGGTAAAAGAGGAAACCACAACAACAGAGTTGGTCACCCCCACTGACGAGGAACCCGAGGCAGAAGGTGAAGACGCTCCTCCAGAGGTGAATGGAGACAACTCAACGGAAACAGAGGATCCAGATGCACACTGAAACACCAGACTCTCCTGAACTGGATTAAGCAACACACACACAACCATGTTCATGCACTTCAACATATATCTCACACACGTAGGACAGGGAAGTGTGATCGTTAAACTATCCAGCGTGACTGCGGCATGTTCTCATGCAGCGACCTGTAGATAGTGTGTGTGATGTGAACAGTTGGATTTTGGAGGCGTCTCAACGTTTGTGTTTGCACATGAAGAGACTCTTTTCACTCTGAGAGGATGAATCACTGGGCAAATGAAAGAAAAAACAAGGCTTCAAGCACATTTGGGTTTCTGTTCATTTGAGTGTGTCCGGTTGTGTTTTTAGTGAGCGTGTGTGTAAAGACGCTCAACCAGCAATGTTTTTTATTCATTCTGACCGATTGTTCATCAGCTCAAAGACACACACCACATGCTGCTGTTCATCCACAGACTTTTTGTCGTATGTTACGTTCACCACTAATGTTTTGTGGTGTTGGTCACGTCTATGCTAACACACACGCTATACATACTGTCCACACTGAGTCAGCTGCACTTGCCTTTTAACCGCTGTCTGTCAGACCCGTTAGCAGTAACTGCCATTGTGTGTGTGTGTGTGTGTGTGTGTGTGTGTGGGTGCGTGTGTGCGTGTGTGTGTGTCGGGGTGTGCATGGGCTTGAATGATTCAGACACCGTGGTTTCTACATTTTGTTTAGCTCTCATTGTTCCAGGTGTAGAGTAACGATCCGTTCATTTCACATTTAATAACTGGTGACAATTAAAGCAAAATATTAAAATGGTGTGCAGCATCTTGAGCCGGGAGGAAACCTTCATCAGACGTTGGCGTGGAGTGTTGTCCCCTGATGGTGAACATCACAGCACACAGTGGGTTTCCACCGTAGTTGACGTTGATCTCTTGAGCTCACAGTTTAGTTCGGGTTGCTTGAGTGCAACAATGCGTTGGAGCAACGCATTGTTTGTTTTCAGATATGCAACAGTATTCAGCAAACCTTGACCTCGTTAGATTTGTTTTTTGTTTTCAACTTCCTCCTCGTATCATACTGTAGTTCAGAGCCTTCAGGGATCAGATGGTGTGAGTGACTCTCTAATCGGATTTGAAGGATCTGCATGGGGCTGAATAAGTGGTGCAGGAGTTATTCATAATGGATAGCAGGTCACTGAGTAGTAGTAAATAATTCACAGTCTCGTGTTCAGCGTTAGTGACACGGGTGAGCTGCTGCTTTACTCAATGAAGAGCTGAGTGTTTGCTGTGTTTAGTCAAAGAGATAAAGAAGTGGATTTGCGTGACTAAATGAAACGCTGACGTCCTCATCGAGTGACGTCATAGAACTCTGAAAACACAACTTCTGTCTGCAGGTTTGCAATGCCGGGTTGAATGTATGTGCCGGTTTCCCCCTCGGGCACTGACCTGAGCTCAGTCTTACTCTCATGCATCGCTCTCAACACTCAAATGACTGACAAAGTTCCAACGACTGGTGAACCATGAAAGTCTGGAAAAGCAACATTAACTTCTTGAGATGCTGCTCTGAGGTCAGTGTGGAGGGGCGAACCTCCTCCTCTCCAGCTGACGAAAGCTTTACTACTGCAATAATCTGAAGAGCTAACCAATGAGGGGAGAGATGAATGCAGCGGACGACTTGTCTCTCTTGTATTGTTTGGTCGTGTAGAATGAGATCGTTGTGTTTTATCCTTCATTCATGACTTGATTTCTAAATCTTAGGAACAAAAGCAGCGTTTCTCTCTCTCATCCGTTTTAATCCTTTTCTTTTCTGTTCCATGATCTTAACAGCTTAAGTCTTAATGCTCGATCATTGTCTAACTCTGTACAGTCAACACGTTTATGAAGGAGGAATCTTTTTTTTTTTTTCTCTCTCTCCGTCTTGCTCCTGTAAATAGAAGAATGATGGTGATCACTGGCGTGCTGAAGAGGCTTGGCACAATTTGTAGAGCAGCTTCCGATGGTGTGAAGGAACATGCCGCCATCTTTGACGACAACATGGTGGCATGTACCCGGTAACCATTGGAACCCGCTATCCTAACACGTCATGTCAAGCCTCCATTGTGTGTGTGTGTGTGTGTGTGTGTGTGTGTGCGCGTGTGTGTGAGAGATATGTTTATATGCTCTGTAAATGCTATTTTTGCTTTTAAATCTGTAATTATTGTTAATGAACTGAAACAGAGGAATAAATAAAGAACTGCAATAAATTATTAACAGTGAGGCTGCTGCTTGAGTCGTGTTGTCTCACACAGACGTTTGTTTTCCACTCCTTCTCCCCCCGGTCGTCTTCACAGAATCACACTGGTAGTAACAGATGTGTTTGAGCAAGGAAACCACAGGATATATCTAGCAAGGAACACACACACACACACACACCCCTGTATACTATCTCACTGAGTGTGTGAAGGTTTCCACTGATTGTTTTATGGCTACTAAAGCTGTAAACCATCCCTCCCCTAATCTGAAACTAAAGGTAAAGAGCCATCCTACCTTGCACCTCCACAACCAGATGTAGTTGTTTGGAAGTATAACAATATGTATGTATTTGCTTCTGACCTGGATTTGTGAGTGTGTGTGTGTGTGTGAGAGAGAGAGAGAGAGAGACGGCAATGACGTTGCTGTTGCACTTTCTACCTTTGCGTCGTGTTGCTGTGACTGCTGCAGGAGCCCTCAGTCAGCTTGTGGTCTGTATGTGTTGCTTTTATCGCGGTTCCTCTCTTCAAGGAAGTCGGGTTATGTGTGCGTAAACATTTGACTGGGTTCCTGGTACTGCAGCTATAGTAGTGTGCGTGCGTGTGTCCTCTGTGCTTAACCACAGTCGCAGCGTTGCATTGAAGTTTTGACTGTAGAGATCTTGTACGGTTTTGCTGCTCTGGTCCATAAAGAAGAGTTTAATGGCACTTCACAGTCAACCAAAGATTAATGACGTGTCCGTCTGCCTCTGAGGGTTTCTTCATGTTTACCTCCGTCTAAGTCCTCCTAGCTTCTGATTGGTAGTTCGGTTCAGCCTTTTCTCATTCCCAGGGTGTCAAATACCACGACTCCCAAGTAACTACAATGTGAACCCATCCGTGGGATTATTGGACGCTCATAGAGGCCTGGGTGTGAGAGATCGTAGTCTAAGGCCAAAAGAGGGAGGGAAGACTGATGGCTCAAATAAACAGGACTTCAAACAGAGTTATTTGAGTTATTTTGAAGTTACGTTAAAGATATTTAACGCGTTTTCTGTTCTTAAATTACATCGTTGACGTTTTACTTAGTTTAAGTAGTTATTTTAAGCCAAACATGGTGAGTTCCCTAAACCTAAGTGGTTTTGTTGGTCTCACAAAGCGTCAGTATGTGACGTGTTGGAATAAGAACGTGTTGTTCGATCACGTGAGTTAGAAATAAGGAAGCGTGCTCGTCGTTTATACATCCATGCTTGTGTCTCTATGCTAAAGTCAGCCAGCAGAAAATAAGCTTGACTGGAAACTGAGGGGTCTGAAGGGAACCAGATGGTCTGGGGTCTTGTCATCAGCCGGCACAAAACCCGAATGAGACATAACGTGTTAATTATTGAGAAATAAAGGTGCTGGTCGGACAGAGAAGGCTAGCCGGTTCCCTCTGTGGCCTCCTATTTAATGGACAGACATGAGCGCGCTATGAATCTTCTCATCTAACTCCTCCAGAAAGTGTTGAACGTTGTTGCTGTCGGAAGGTTTAAAGAAGGACGTTGGGGAATTCCTTGGAGCCGTGATCTACAGCAGCTGTTAGAAGAACTTTCACATCCGCACTGGGTTTAGTTGAAGCTTGTCTGGAAGCAGCCTCCCACATCACCATGTTTAAAGAAAATAGACATTTCCTGCTGTAAGCCACACATTCATTGTTTGTGTTTCTTTGTGTAAAGTTCGTCACTTTTGGTAAATCAGCGTCAAAGCCCATTCTTCTAATCTGATGACCAACGTTTCGAAGTTTGCTGTCGTCATACCGGGAATTTTGGGATGTGTCTCAACCTGGTGACTAGAACTCAGGATGTTTGGTCTGAGGAAAGCCTTGTCCGAGAAAAGCCCAGCGAGGCGGCCTGGTGGGTTAACAGCTCATAACCTTTATTCTTAATCACGTCAAATGTCAAGCTCATCGTTTTGCAAGATCTTTTCCCTTTTATTCTTTTGTCACTTTTGCCCCATTTCACGCTTTTTTTTTTTTCTCGAGGTGTCGTTTTCAGTTGGTTTCTGTAGAAGGGTGTCTGTGTCCTTTAAAGGACAGAAAACTCAGAGTGGAGGGTTCCACCGAAATCAGCTGATACCACGTTCACAGGACACCTCACTTCACGTTTCACTTCTCAAAATAGTCGGGAATGTCCTGAATACTGAGAAGCTATGAATGAAACTGCTGCGTATGAATCACTCGCCACCCCACAGGAACACACCACTGAACGTGAAATCTGTCATCTTTTCAAGGTAAAGCTTCGAAAAGTGAGGATTGATAACGTCTATAAGAATTAAGATATCCCAATCATAGTGTTTATATCAGTGACTCATGTTTCACAGAATGGTGAGTGTGTGTGTTCCACCCCTGCTCAACCGCTTCTTCAAGCTAAGATAATTATATCCTCAAGCGTGTAGGGCTTTACTTGAATCAAGCTGTGAGTGTTATATTCGGTATGACTCAATATTGTGTGTGTTAGTGGCTACGTTTGTCTAGACCCAAGAGAATAAAAAGAATTTAAAAACTCCCCATAAAGATCACAAAGCCTGATGGTTTGGTCTGAGCGTTGGAGTTCGGGTTAGGTATCAGGAAGAGGTTAGTTGAAGGTATAACCTCAAGTTGGAAATGAGAAGGAGGCTACGCTGTCCGAAAAAGTGACTCATGCTCTCACAAATGCCATGAAACCGCTAAATTTGAGCAAATGATTCTGCTTTCTAAAGTTTTGTGCACACGTTCTGTAATACACCCTGTGCTTTTTAACATTGACGTGACATCCGTTTTAGCATTTAAATTTTTACCAATACAAACTCGGGTGTCATTTTAACAGATGTACAACTTAAAGATGGTGGTTGAGAGCATTAATATAGAATGAAAAATAGTCCTCAAGTCGGCTTCATCACCAAGAAGGCTCAGCAGAGGATGGACTTGCTGAGGCAGCTGAAGAAGTTCTACCTGCCAAAGACGATGTCTACAGAGCCATCGTTGAGTCCATCCTCTGCTCCTCCATCACGGTCTGGTACCAAATTGTGACACTTCTACTCATCAATAGGGGGGTTATTTAATACTTTACCGGCTTGCTGCGGCCTGCTCCTCTTTTCGGCTCTCGGAGGCGTTGACCAAGATACCGTCTCTAAATTGTCCTATTCTACCTATACGCGGACTTTCTTAAAAAGGGTCCGTCTTACCCGTTCGTCTTTGGCGCCAGAAGGTATCTTAGTCAGCGTCCTCGTCGAGTCAGTTTCCAGCAATTGTCCCTTCGTGGTCGCCAATTTTGTTAAGGTTTAGAAACCAAAAGGATGAGAGCCTGCAGGCCGCAGGGACTTTTCTGCTGCGAGCTTCCTAGTGCGCACGCGCATCAGAAAAATTGTAAGAACAGATTGTAGCCGATCCCTCTCACCCTGGACACAAGCTGTCCGTGCCCCTTCCATCTGGCAGGAAGCTGCGGTCCATCAGTACCGCGACGTCACGACACATGAACAGTTTCTTCCTGTCTGTAGTTGGGCTCATTAACAAAGCCCGGGACTTCCACTGACTCTGACACTTACATCCGCAGGACAATCACCAAGCAGAGCGGAGACGGGAGCGCAGCGTGTCAGGAAAAAATAAAAACTTGTTATTCTTGAAAAATAGCTGAGAAGCATCGCCATTGTTGTCCGGTGGTCTGATACTTCCGCCAGCTGGAGACTCCACATTTTAGATAACATTGAACAATTCATGCCTCCTTGATCTATGCTGCAGTTGAACTCTTCAACTTGTGGTTCAGACAAAAAGAAAGCGTTGTCAGTTTCTGCGGCACACAGCGTGGATGAACGCAACGGCTCTGTGTGAGAGCGTGTAAAAGGTGTGGTGTGAGGTTCCTGTCTGAACACCGTCACACCCCTTCAACATAGCGGCGTCTCCAAAGACTAGATCAGTCTTCAGAGAAGCGCTCAGCTGGGCTTTGCTCCAATGCGACACTGACTACATGTATAGTTTCTCAAATAAATGAGTCGGACACTCAAATCAGGTAGACCCACCCGGATGTGTGGCCACACCCATTAAAGAACTTCAGTCAATAATGGAAACACTTTGTTTAAAAAGCAGTCATGTTTTAAATCTCTTCTTTAAGAGACGGTGCCTTTACGTACAGTATAAAGTGCAAAATAAAATTTCCCACTTCCTCCTGAGGAAATTTTAATCTGCGCTGGCTCCCCACTATCGGTTAAAAGTACTACACACACACACACACACACACACACTCGTTATGTGTCACCTCTGCCCCTGTTTCTGGTAAGTGTGTGCGTTTCTAACCCCACCCACCTGTCACTGCACAGATGAATCACTGTGGTGACGATACTGTACGCTACCGCGTCGCACTTCCTGTCTGTCCGTATGGCCTATTGTCTGTGTGTGTGTGTGTGTGTGTTCGTCCCGCCCTCTCTCTCTCTCTCACCAGCCCTACCCTCTCCCTGCAAATGACATGATTCGGGGAAGAGAAATACCACAGTCGAAAAAAAAGTTACTAAAAATCCAGCAAGGTTAGTTTAAATAAGTTTTATTTCAAATATAATATAAAATATCTTTAAAAAAAATACTCTTGCATATCTGACACACATGATCTGCCTGGCAGAGAGTAGGAGTAAGAGGCGGTAAGCCTCTACGTACAGTACATTTAAACCAGACCTCGTGACTCCGGATACCGTCTGACGTCCTCTTCAACATGGCGGCGGATTGAAAGAGACATCAGGTGGTATTTGAGCCATCGGCGCCGGCAAACATTCACGTGCGATGTGTAAACAGTCAACAACATTAGAGTATTACAAGTCTGCTACAAGTCCTACTGGTACCACAGCCTGCCGACGGCTTCAGCCGCCTCCAACAGGTCCACACCGTCGATGCTCTGAATGTCCTTCCACCGTCCGCTTGTAAACGTGTCCGGGCCTCCGGGGGCCACAAAACAGACCCTACAGTTTCCAGTGGAGCGGTCACAGTGGACCCCGCCGCTGTGACGGCGCGCGTGTAGATTTCCCTTAATGCGGCCTTTTCTAACTTCCCGTGCGTCCTCAAGACCAGAAGGCGCTCTGTCCGTGTGCAAGTTGTGTCTCTGGAGGTAATGTGTGTTGAAATGTCTCGCCCTGTGCAACTGAAGACCGGTACTTGTCTTCTACGATACATTTTGCAGCTTTTCGGCACCATACAGGGAGATGCTTTTATGTGCAAACACTGTTTTCTCGGTGAAAACTTCCTTCTTGAAATGAAGAATAATACACCCAGAACTTTGAATGGCAAGCTGGTCATAGTTTGTAAGGGAACTCCAACAGGAAGCCTTGGACAATGTGGGTGAGTGGCAGCTCCGCCACCCGGCTCCCTTCGCCACACAGCTCCATGATGCGCTTCCTGCACAGCTCCTGCAGCGTTGGCTCCCATCTCCTGTACGGGAACTTCAGGCTCTTCTTGGGAGAATTGACGTAATGCTCCAAGAGGGCAAAGAGCGTCGGGAAGGAGCGCTCGTTGCCCGCCAGTGAGAACTTCTGCCGCTTGTAGTCGATGCGCACGCTGACCGGCCCGCTCTTGCCGTGGTAGGACAGCGTGAAGAAGACGTCCTTCTGCCGGCTGTCGCGGATGAGGAAGCTGCCCAGCGGGGCGTCCCGCAGCATGCGATGGGCCTCCTCCACTCCCAGAGGGCCCCAGTAGAAGGCGCTGCGCTCGAGCTTGGACGCCGTCTCTGTGATGATCTTGCAGTCCTCCTTGCAGGAGAAGGTGGGGAAGTGGGTCAGATAGACGGAGGGGACGAACGCCGACCTCGGGTTGGGATCCGGGGCGGCCCGACGCTGAAGCTGATCCGACTCGGTGCGGCGAGGGCTGAGAGCGAGCTGCCTGGACAGCAGTGATGACGGGGACGACGACGATGACGAGGCTGATGAGGCTGAAGAGCTGGACAACTGGGTCTTGTCATGGCCTTCCACTGTGCTGTCGGCTACCATCCTACAGGGGAGAGCGGCCCCAGACCCTCTCCCATCTCTAACCACCACACTGACATCCTGAGAGACGAGACAAGAAAGAGCACGTTATTATCTTCACTACAAACGTTCAGTCACTAGTTTCACAGCAGCCTGGTCAAACTCAAGAGAACAGTTCCGTCTTCATGTAAAACTATAAACGTGGCAGTGAATGTCATTGTTCACAAGTACAACACACAACTTTTAGGCAATGGAGGCCATGTGTGGCTCTGATGCTCTAAAAAGACAAAGATGTGTGTGTGTGTGTGTGTGTGTGTGTGTGTGTGTGTGTGTGTGTGTGTGTGTGTGTGTGTGTGTGTGTGTGTGTGTGTGTGTGAAGGTTAGAAATACAAGTTTCCATGAAGAGGTACTCTGTTTCATATGACTGGAGTCTGCGATTAGGCCAAAATACAGTCAGCCACAGTCGGCTTACTGTACACTGACTGGAGACACACACACACACAGTTTATGGGGCTTCTTGCCGTTTTTGCTTTCTCACTTCTACCGACAATGACTGAAATCCCGGGTTGAAATCTAACTTTTTCCAGCCAATGATATAAAAGGCTACGCATGCAGGAAAATAAAGATTTTTTTGGGGACATGTGGTTTGTGGTTTGGACTCAGATGAGGTGACGAACACCTGTAGATTCTCATCAGCGGAGTACAATCTACACCAGCTGCCCTGTGTGCTGTTCACCTCCTGCATGTCCACTGAATTAATGAACAACTTGTGCTACCAACAAACAAACAAAACATCCAGGGGAAGGTCATGATTAACAGGTGATGTAATTCTGGGGGATCTTTTTAGTTTCAATGTCAGACGATCATGGGGACAAAATTCTAATTCTAATTATATTTCAGATTTTTTTTTTCCATAAATCTTTGGAGAAAATGTTTGTTATTTCAGTGGCTGCATTGCCTCGTGAAGTTTTACTTTCCACAGCAAACATCTGGACAGTGAGAACCAAACACGAGTAAGAAGAGTGAAACAGTCCATGCAACACAGTTTTCACATTTCAATCACTTATTTGTTCCACTGCACAAGGCCCAGAAAAAAACACACAAATGAATGCTGCAAAGCAGCAAAAAAAAGAGGAAAAAAATACCTCCAGTTTGAAAAGTCTTACCGTTTTGTTCTAACAACAGCGGTTGTTTAATTAAAGATCCGTTCGTCTGTAATCTCAGAGCGCGTGGAGATGAGTTGCTGTCTTGCAGGTATATCCGTGACGCAGCGCGAGGTGGCGAGCAACGGTGAGTCTGACACCTCGAGAGCAACTGAGCCGTGATTTCCACCCGTCAGGGTTTAACTCTCGTGTGTGTTTGCGTGAATGCGTGTCCTCCCGTGATAAACACTCCTTTATACTCTCGTCAGCTCCGCCCGCTTCCACGAATAGACACGACTCTTTCGCGGCAGCCAGCCAGTTTCTCTGAAACGAAAGTGAAACTGATCTCGGCTCGGCCGCCCTCTGCTCTTTCAGTTCGTTTGAACGCGCTTGTTATTTGGAGAAAACCGCAAAAGCCACATGGCAGTCGGACGTTACAGAAAGACACGGTGACAGATCCGAGTAATGGCAGCGTTTACTACACAAAGGGGTGCTGTTTTTTTGGGGTTTTAGCTGGTTTTTTGGGGTTTTTAGTGGCGTTGTATGAGCCTTCTTAAAGGCACAGTTCACCCCAAAAGAGCTCGCTGTGGGCGGCTACATATGAAACGACTCACAACCAGGTTTGTGGATTATTGTAAGTAACTTGGTCCTGAGTTCTGGAAATAGACATTACTGTTGAGTTTTATTGAATGTGTTTTTTTGGCACTTCGAGCACCACAAGCCGAGTGACATATAGTCTCTTTAAATTGGTGAAAAAGGCAGACAGCTACATCCATCTCACAATTATGTAATTGTAATTATGTAATGTTGATTTTGAGCTGAACTGTGCCTTTAATATTTGGCTTTGTAGTCAGTCTCTCTCCGTCTGTGTGTGTCATAAAAATTGTTCTATTAATTCCCTGCAAATGTATGGTTGTAATCCATATGTCATTTCAGAAGAGCACAGGATGTGCTCAGTGTATTTTTATCATTAGACATTACGTGAAATGTTCTTCACGTCCGTCATTGGTCTCAGTTGACCTTTCCAGAAGATGTGCAACATCAGGTGCATGTTTTAAACATTTGGCCCCACAAGGTAAGTCCTGTTATCATAATGATCTCAGCAGTCAGAGAGCACTCGTGTGTAATATCAAGTCCCAAAAGAAGGAACATTCTGATCTTTAGGTTAAAAAAAAAAAGAGGCAGTAGCGGGCAAATCAGTTGACTCGGGCCTCGAGAGAAACCGAACCGTGTCGCTGCGTCACTTCTTCATTTGTTGTTAATAGCTCTTCCACAGAAAGGTTTCTCCGGCCTCCACATTTGGGCTGATTCATCTCAGAAATGCTCATGTTGTGACACCCTGACAGTCATTCCACTATTTAGACTTTCAACACCAAAGTCACATCAACACAGTTCCCCTTTGAATCCCGTTGTCTTTTGTCATGTAGTATTAATGAGACGCAATTAACCCATCATACAGCGGAGCATTTGTCCTGTTCCTCTTTAGCTGTGGTCAAATGGTGGTTATGATGACCAGTGAGACTCGGAAGAGTGTTTCTAAGTAACAGCTGTTTCACTTGAAGTACACTTCTCTGAATGTTTTTACAATCTCACTTTTACTTCATGATAAGTGCGTGCGTGTGTGTGTGTGTGTGCGTGTGTGTGTGCGCGTGTGTGTGTGTAATTAGTGTTTCACGCCAAATGATTCATGTGTTCGGCATAGATCTGTTAAATAAGTACCATAATGTACAGTGAGGCCGTTCTAGATATACAGTACCTGCACATTAAAACATCACACGCTGCATCAGCTCGTCCTAAAGAGCTTGTCAAATATCTGCATACACACACACACACACACACACACACACACATAAATATGGGTATTACAGTTCAAGTAAATATAAACTTGTTTTTCAGAGAGAGCCAGGTGAACTAAGTTCCAAGTGGTCATGTTACAACAGAGCGAGGGAGGCAAAATGAAAGTTAAGGAAAGACTACAAGTCAGCTGGCATTGCTGAAAGAGACAGTGAGGCGGGGAGGCTGTGTGTAAGTCTCTGGCTGGTCAGTTTCATTTCCTCAGGACCAGCCTGGCTCAACGAGCCCTCAGATCTGCCTGCTGGTTCCATTGAATGTGTTGGTGTTAATTATGCCCACTCTGCAGCGCTGACATAAACCTGCTGGGCTTAGTTCCAGTCTTGCAGCACTCATCTTCTTCATCAGGTGTACCGAGCCCTCTGTGGCTCCAGGAGGTAGCTGCACAGTGATGCCACTTAAGTCAGTTCGGACTGAAGACTACAAGTAAGAAAAGTAAAATATGTCTGAAAGAAGGCAGCTCACCAGACCTCTGTGGCTCACTCATCACCTTATTTGCTTATATCTAGCTGGGGTGGCTTTGAGATTAATCGCTGCTACCGGTAATCAAATCGAATCAAATTTTTCTTTTTGGATGTTGAACATTATGTTCCCAATGCAAAGTTGCAGCATGTAGAATACATTCAGATCAGTGCAGCGAGATATGATTCCAGTAAAGAGAGAGAGAGAGACAGAGAGAAGGAGGGCCGGATCTCCAGCTCTCTGGCTGTCTCTGCTTAATCAGAAACACACACACACACACACACACACACTGCTCTCGCTGCACGTCTGTTTTGGATTTCTTTCGTGCATTGAAGACATATTCTAAATCACTATCGTCTCATTCTGCACAATGCATTTTGTAACGGCGTGTGCATGTGCCTTGCGTGCTCATTAGCACACGCACTGTTTGTTTGTTTGCAGGTGTGCGTGTACTCCATGAGTTTCATTTCTGTGAAACAGGGAGAGAAGCAAGAGACTGAAACAGCTTAACAGAGCCATGCAGACGACCTACAGTGTGTGTGTGTGTGTGTGTGTGTGCATGAATGAATGAATGCAGCGGTTCAACAGAAAATACACACATGCATGAATATGTAAAAATGGACATTATTGCAGTTCAAATAATCTGGGATCAGTTTTAGTTTTGAAAAGCTGTTTGTCGCTGCAGCCACATAGATGCATTGTAATGAAGCTTATTGTTTCTTTTTCACACACTTCATGGGAGCCTGCAGAGTGTGAGGGCCCCTCGATGCATGACAGATGGATGAAAAATGCAGAGAAGGGAAAATCAATTGTTTCTCGTCCTGCAGGAGCTCTTAGTATTAAACCATATGAGTCTGCATGCTTGAGAGACATGACTACTGATTATCAGCAGATGAAAAAGGCCTCAGCACATTCTGGAAGCTTCTGCAGGAGCAAGCCGATGCTTCGGTGCTGTTGTTTTTCACTTTCAGATTTCTGGGATCTGCTGAGATACGTACTGGTAACTAGTTAAGTTTCATTCTTCCAAATTATTGTCGACCTGCAGTTTTCAGTGAGCAAAAGTGTGTCACACCGCAAAGACAGACGTTAGAGGAGGAACAGGACCGGTGTGTCCTCATTTGTGTCGAGTGAAATGAAACTGTTGCATCCCAGAGGCGCTCTGTTCATAGCGTGTCCCTGTCTCACTCCACCAGTCCACAAAGGAACATCTGCACTTCCTTGTCTGGGAACAGGAACTTCCTTCAAAGCTTAAACTCTATTTGTTCTTCTTCTTTGGCCGTGGCTAACATTTGCATGGTGACCAGCGGCATGCGGACATCAGGCCTTGCACCATAGCAGAATGTACTTTCAATATGAGGACAATCTGAAAATAATGACAATGTACATTAGCTTCTTGTCCTCTGGCTTACGCTTTCAGTTTGCTTTCATTTCATTTCATTGTGTAATCATTGACAAGGGTTACTGGTGATTACAGCGTCAACAATGGGGCTTGAATGATGGTTACAGCAAACGGTTATCTTCTTGTAAACACGTCTGTTATGAGCCAGCCGTGACGCTTTTGTCGTGTACATGTCATGGCAGTAGCAGTTTACAGTGGTGCACTAAACCAACAGCTAAATGATCTTTAGGCGCCGTAAAACCTTGATTTTTGGTGTGTGTGAGTGTGTGTGAGTGTGTGTGTGTGTGTGTGTGTGTTCTACAGTTTAATTTTGTGTTGCTTATCATCACAAACCAGTCTTTGGTCTAAGATGAGCTTTACGAGAAGACAGAAGGTGCGAGAGGAAGAAAATAGAAGCAAGACGATAATCTGAATAATTAAACACATCAATGATTATGTATGATGCTTCAGTAAAAACAAAACTAGGGAAGTTTGTTGAAGAAGGTGAGAAGGTCTTCTCGTGTTCTCGAAGATTATGTTTTTTTAGATGCTTTTTGTGAAAAACCCAATATTATTGTTGTAAGTGAATCTTCTTTGGCAGCCACTTTTTTTTCGGTTGTCGCCAATCATAGTGAAACCTCATATAATAGTTAATTATTACACCTTTTGGCATGTCCCGCTCTCTTTGGCCAGTAGTCCAAAACGTCCCTCTGACCTGCAGATAAAACACCTGAATGTGAAACAAAGCCAGCAATGTCACCATGGCGTGGCTGTTAAAAGGAAATGCATGAAAGGTTTTATCCGCAACCATAAATGGTTCTCCTGAGGAGGACAAGCTGAAGAACCCTTTATGGTTCCAGCGGGCTTTATTTCTAAGAGTGTATGTAAGAGTCGGTCAGAGGGAAGACGAGAACCAGCAGGCCTCTGCAGCGCCTGATGAAGTTCCAATGCAGTAAATCTGATCCAGTAGTTCCTGTATTCATCTGTCAAAACACGATTGAGTTGGGATGAAAGTGGAAGTAGAGCTGCAGGGAAATGAGAAGCTGCGTTTCACTGAATCCCTCCTGATTATTGGAAGGAGGTAGAATTGCACTGGGACATTTGTTACTTTCTCATTCACAGTGTGGGAAACACAGAGAAATCAGCTCATATCTGATGTGCAATCTTGATCCGGCATAATCAGTGACCTTTGCACCAAAGGTAATTCTGCTAAATGTGAAAGCAGAACGTCTTCCATGAAGTTTTGATGCTTATGGGAAACGCTGCAGCATTTCTACATTGTATTGCCAGACAATAAAATCCCTCAGGCTTCAACCGTTTCCAGAGCTGCTGGATGTTAAACAAGTTCATGGCATTAGGCTCAGAAAATGCACGTTAAATGTTCGTGGAAAAACCCCTCTAAAAATCTTAAACGACAAACTCCGACAGAGTACATTCTCAAAGTAGTCACTTTGCTTTTTTTTGGTGATGTATTCGTTTGTTCTCTTCCCTTCTCTCCCCAGAATGGCTGCTTTTTAAAGAAGATATTCATGAGGCCAAATGTAGTCAAAGATCTGGAAAATAACAACAACAGAGCACTCAGAAGCTCCATGTATTCAAGTTATTTAGCTGCTCGTCCCCCAGTCACATGTCAGGAACTGAAGTGCCTTTGTGTCCTGCGTGCTCTGTCAGAACAATGCCGTGTCATTGATTTAGACTTGCGCTTTCCCAAAAGTGGGCTGCAGAAATATCTCTGGAATCGATTCATTGTCCAGGAGAACCCGCCCTTCTGTTGAAATACACAATGTCGTTCAGCAAGTGAAACAGTTTACAGTGATCCAGTCGCAGCGAGTGAATCGACAGATTTACTTGACGAGCTCTGAGAAACGTCTGGCAGCTAAACGTCCAGTATGAGCTCTCCCATCACGACGCGGAGCTTCTGATGTCTTCTGGGGAACTGTGCGGGAGAAGAGATTTATTTCTCACTGATGTGCTGCCCACACTGTGCCAGCAAAATGCATCGGTTTGCTGCCAAGGTCCATGGCTGTCTGTTGATTGATTGGTTGATGTCAGCATCTCATTACTGAGTGCTCTACTTAAGTAAGGCAGGCAGGAACATGAAACAGCCTTGGAACTGGCAGGGGAAAGTAAATATTGCAGAGTGAAGAGCTCTGGGCCTGTTGCTTGAAGAGGAGCCAAAGTCAGTGCGTAAGGTTTTAAACCTCAGAGAACGCCTCCGAAGGAAAGCTGTGTCTCATTGCTGTCGATGGCACTTCAATGATGCAACTCGTTGCATCATTTCAGGACTTTTAAAACTGCGCTGAGAGTTAACATAGAGAACGTTAATCATGTGAGATTCAGGAACAATGTCCTGAAAGTGTCGCTTTTGCCTTTTGTTTTCTAAAACCATTGTGGAGTAAGTATTAAGATCTTTACCCAATAGTAAAAACAGAAAAGGGAAACTCAGCCAGCGTTGTGTCGTTGCAGTGAGTGTGGCTGGTGTGTACAAATGAACAATGTTGGGCTTCAATGTTGGCCTTCTCTCCAACATAATGTAGCTTTATGGCACTAGGCCCGTGGTGCTCAAAGCGCCAAGAATGATACCTTTGAAGAACTCAACAGCGATATCTCGTTCCAGAAACGGCTAAAGATAATCCGCAGAGCTTGTTGTGAGCAGCTTCATGTCGGAGCTACTCAACCCTATGGCTTCTACATGAAGCTGCTCACAACAAGGGCTGTGGATTATTAGACACGTGTTTATTGATCTCGTTTGAATTGTGCCATGAATGAAACATGGTGTTCGTCAAGAAAGTCACAGTTTGTGGCAGATTTGTCGTGTTATTATTATTGTCAACGTACGTCACACATGGCCGTTACCTTGGCTTGCTAGCTGACGTAGCGCTGTTCCTGCCACAAATGTAACGTTATCTTACCTGATGTGTTTTATCCAACGACTCTTTTCATCAGCGAAGCGACAGAACGAGCAATACCTGTTGTTTGAGAACATCCTGGTACCGAACACACAGGTATGGTAGCTTCACTTACACAACTTTTGGGTGTGTGGTCTTTTTACACAATCCCATATTTCAAAAGTTCCACAACAAAATGTAACTTTCCTGACGTGCAAAATGTATCCTTTAAACTTACAAACATCTTCTGTGAATTCAAAGACGGTTTCTGTCTCTTGTGCGTCATTCTTCTGAAGTAAGGTCCCATAGATGTGAACAGGCAGTGACGGGACTTCGTCTCTCTACATGTTTAGTATTTAATACATTTTAGGGTCAAATTTAATTCAGAAAAGTAACTATTAACTGAGATAGTTAGGTACACTAGATGTTCATGTGCTCAGTGTGATGTGCTTTGGGATCATAAACTACACCGCAGACTCAAAATGACTGCTCACATTTGTTGACAATGCATGACACCATCCCCGCCGTCATGGTGTCTGGGACCTCAGATAATAACCTCGGCAGGCTAACCTGAGTCATGCAGTACAATGATGAATGCCCATCTGTTGCCCCAGCATGCCTAAGTGGTTAATCATATGAGGAAACTCTCCTTAACTCTGGAAAGTTATGGCAGCAACAATTGACCGGTCTGAGCGCTATTCCATATTTAAAGCACAGCCTCTGGGTGCTCCCTGTTTCTTGGTCACGTTTCCGACTGGACTATTCCTGGAGTATATCTGTGCTATCAGCTCCAACCAAGCGTTGGCTCCGAACACCGTATGTAAGGAGCGGACGCAGTCACCGTGACGGTGTCGTGAAGCCTTGAGTTTTGCCATTTTAGTTTTGCACAAACCAGAAGCGACAGGAGACGGTGGAGCCGAGTACAACCGAGCTCTCGAGTTCAACCGAGACAAAAGGTGACAATAAACTTTCATCAACTTCAAACACTGTGAAAGAGTTAAAGTTAAATAAGTCGAAAACACAAACAACTCCCAAACCGCACAACGCCGTGGTAGTCACACTGTCGCCCCGCCCTAAAGCACACCCCACTTTATCGTCTAGTTTACTTTAAAATGGACCACAATGTACAAAATGAACATCATGCTGTATTGAAGAAGACTTGAAACTAGAGACTGAGACATAAACTCATGTTCACAATGTTTACTGAGGTAATAAATCAAGAGAGAAGTAGAGTCATCTTCTCATAGACTTCTATACAACCAGAGGAGTCGCCCCCTGCTGGTTAATAAGTAAAACATGCATGTAGGTTTAAGGCACTTCCACATTGGCTTCATTTTTAAATCCGGAGTTTGCCGTCTGGCTGGTTCCGTTGGCAACACTGCTGTGTTGATTCAAACTTTGGCCTCGTGCCCTGCTTCTATAGACACTCAAGCCTCCAGATCCCAAATTGTTATTTATACATGCTGTATGTGCACACAGCTGTAATCTACTCAGCGTCCAGATGTCTGCTGGTATGATTCACGCAGATTCACTTTTGGTTTGAGAGTTTAGTCGCCACACGTGTTCTTTCCAAAGCTCACTTTGACAAAAGCACAAGGTGTGAGGCTGAGCTGGAGCTCTGAAGCTGCAGGGGAACCTGGCAAATTCACTGTTTCACCGTTTCAAAGCCGTGGCTTTGGTAACCATCTGCTGGAGTGGCTGGAATCCAGGGAGGTGTCAAAGACGAGCACATCGTCAGAGTGAAACTGAAAGCCAAGATTAGAGGTCTTCGGACTGTTGAGATGAGGGTTTGAGTCCTGTTGACTTGTAGGTCCCTCCTGTCTCTCCTATTTCTATGGAAAGAGGCTACAGTTGAAGAAACTGGATTGATGGAGGGAGGGGTGCAGAGAATAACTGGATGTCAACACCCAAATAGATGCATGCACACTCTGATTCAAACTACTACTGCACGCACACACGCACACACACACACACACGCACACACACACACAGGATTTTATTGTTATTGCGTAAGTGCATACTCATGCCTTGCGTTATTGTGTGTCTGCACGCTATAAAGTGTGTTTGTGTGCAAAAACTATAAATAGTTAACAGCATATTTGTGTGTGTTGTCTTCAAATTGTGGTCTTTGTCCATGTCAGCGGCCGCACTGTGATAGAAATGCTCCGTTTCCTAAGAACCCGAAAGTGAAAGTGATGCTCTGTGTGATAGCATGGCAACAGATGATGCATCTGAGCCTTTACAACCCTGATTGGCTCATGCTGCCTTGAAGAGCCGTAGTCAAAGTGAACAATTAACAGATTTGACTTGATAATAAATTTAGCATTTAGCAGAAACACTAAAGAGAAGGCTCATCTGACAAGTTGATTGTTGTGTGTGTGTGTGTGTGTGTGTGTGTGTGTGTGTGTGTGTGTGTGTGTGTGTGTGTGTGTGTGTGTGTGTGTGTGTTAACAGTGAAAACTCATCATAGCTTAATTTAACATCAGTATTCATAATTACACTTCATGTTTACTTCTCCTGATCTTTACCTCCTGTAACAAGGTCCATAGGGGCATCTCAATAAATGAACATGTTATATTATATTATGTAAGTGTTATTTACTGATTGTTTTCATGTTGGAATACATGTTAAATATTTAACTGCCAAGTAATAATAATAATGCATTCAATCATACTGGGATGTTTGCTGAAATTGATAGGATGGCCCTACATAGAACATGTTCCACCAGCCGCCACTGAATAACATATCATATTGAGATAAATAAATGAAGAGAGAGGCGTGTAGAGTAAAGCAGTCCTTCTGGGTCCTTTGTTTGTTCCTTGCTGACGTCAATGTGATATCCTGCTCACACAGAACACTGAACGAGCACCCCTTCTCTTTCTGCGTCGCTTTGTTTGAATGTAACTTGATACACCGATAGCTATGCACATGATAGCTGACACCGTGTTCTTCACTGTCCTGCAGTCACATGGATGCAAACACACCAGCACGCAGTCCGGCCCTTCCTTTTTCAGTGACTCACTCTCTCGCAGGAGTTTATCTGGGATTGCTCCACCGACTTTCAATAGCAACAAGGCCGTGCACGGGAGAGAACACACCCGCGATTTGCTGTCTTTGTTCCAAACCGTTGTAGAAAGCAACTTGCACGCAGCTTGTTCATTTGGTTTGATAACTGTCATCGCGCTGCCACGATTCATATTTAATGGTCTTTTGCTCCGAATGAGAAAGACAAGAGAAGAAGGCCCAGCTGTTTGTTGTCAGTTCAATGAGTCATGTGTTCTCTGCTGACTACGGCGGCCTGGACGTGGGCAGCAGAAAGGGTTTGATTGCTCTATGATTTAGAAACATTTGCATTATTTCTGTTAATTGAAGCAACTGATTGTGCTCCCAATTATTGCCAATGCATTTCAGGTGTGAGTGTGTCATGTGACTGTCTATTTAAGCTGATGCACCTGCGCAGAATAAAATACGTGTTTTCTCAGAACTTGACCCAGTGGCTGCAGATTGTTTGTTCTCCCAGGTTTAAATGTGTTGAGTCGATATATCTCTAGTCAAGCTCTGCAGAACAGGTTATGGGCCCAGATGCGTTAGACGTTTGTGCAAAGAGATATCCGGCGTGAGTAGCCACTGAGAGACATTTGCTTGTGTGCGTATCTCACGGATTGGAGTGCCAGCACCATGAGCGGACATACGAGTTCACGTTGGTCTCGTCTTGTTTTTAATGGGGACGAAAAGAACTATGAACTGTGGGAGACAAAGTTTTTGGGACATATGCGGTTGCAGAAACTGAAGGACACCATTTTGAATCAGCCCGCCGATGGCGCAGAAGAAAACGCACTGGCTGAGGATGCGGCGAAGAACGCGGAAGCGTACGCGGAACTGATCCAATTCCTTGATGACAAAAGTTTGTCTCTGGTCATGCGAGAGGCAGCGGATGACGGGCGTGGAGCGCTCAGGATTTTGCGTGACTATTATGCAGGCAAGGGTAAGCCCCGCATTGTATGCCTGTATACAGAACTGACTTCTTTGCAAAAGATGAGTAGTGAGAGTGTGACTGACTATGTCATACGTGCTGAGATTTCGATCACAGCGCTGCGTAATGCTGGAGAGGTTTTAAGCGATGGACTATTGGTTGCAATGATTTTGAAGGGGCTGCCAGACTCATTTAAGCCTTTTTCCATTTTTATCACTCAAAGTTATGAGACTCTCTCTTTTGCGGAGTTCAAGACTAAGTTGCGCAGTTATGAGAGCACTGAAGGTATGCGCACAGCTGCGGCCGACGACAATGTCATGAGGGCCCAGGCGCATCCAAGGAGGGCTGCCCCAGCAGGCGCAGGTGCACGCAGCACCGAGAGCGGGGACATTGTGTGTTTCCGTTGTGGCCAGAGAGGTCACAAGGTAAGAGACTGTCAGCGTGGTCAACAGTGGTACGGCCAGGGCGAGAGTACCGGACGGCGAGGAGGATGGCGACAGTGGCAGCGGGACAACGCGCGTGGAGTGTCCGAGGAGATGGATGACAACACCTTCGTGTTCAAGCTGGTGACCAGCGAGCCAGGAAGCGGTGTCACCAGAAAGGGCTTGATGGTGGACACCGGTGCCACGGCGCATATCATCACTGACCTGGCGAAGTTCAAGAACTTCGATGACCGATTCCAGTCCGAGACGCACTGCGTGGAGCTGGCCGATGGCACAAGCTGCACGGGGGTCGCGGAGCGCAGAGGAGACGCCGAGGTGTGTCTGATCGACAGCAGGGGGCGGCACCTCAGTACCACACTGAAGCAGGCGCTGTACATCCCCTCGTATCCCCAAGACATCTTCTCCGTGAGAGCTGCAACTTATCGTGGGGCAACGGTGATCTTCAAGGAAGGAGAAAACGTCTTGCAGTATAGAGACGGTACGCGCTTCCTCATTTATGAGCATAACAGACTGTTCTATTTGCCTACTGTGTCAGTAAACAATGACTGTGATGATCAATGTATGAGCTGTCATGATATTCAGACGTGGCACGAGATTTTGGGGCACTGTAATTTTGATGATGTCATGAAGTTAGAGAATGTTGTGGATGGAATGTCAATCAGGGGTAAAGCGTCCAAATCCATGATATGTGAAGTGTGTACTCAGGGCAAGTTCACTCAGAGCAGAAACAGGAAGCCTGATGTGAGGGCCAAATCAGCCTTAGAGCTGGTTCACACTGACTTGTCAGGCCCCATTGACCCAGAGTCCAAGGAAGGGTATAGGTATGCACTTTCCTTTACTGACGACTATTCAAGTGCAGTGTTTGTGTACTATCTAAAGTACAAGAGGGACACTGTAGAAGCCACAGAGAGGTTTCTAGCCGACACAGCCCCATATGGGAAAGTGAAGTGTATCAGGTCTGACAATGGTACAGAGTTCACAGGGCAGGGTTACCAAGCTCTGCTGCGTAGGAATAGAATCAGACATGAAAGATCAGCACCATACTCACCACACCAGAATGGCACTGCTGAGCGTAACTGGAGAACCCTTTTTGACATGGCGAGATGTATGCTCTTGGAGAGCCAGTTAGCCAAGGAGCTATGGCCGTATGCGGTCCAGACAGCAGCAGTGGTGAGGAATAGATGTTTCAACAACCGCACCAGAGAGACACCTTACTTTATGCTGACAGGAAGGAGACCTAATGTCTCCAGGATGCAGAAGTTTGGTACTGTATGTTACGCCTACAGGCAGGACAGGAAGAAGCTAGAGTCAAGGTCTGACAAGGGCATCTTCGTTGGTTATGACAAGAACAGTCCAGCCTATATGGTCTACTACCCTGACAGCAGGAAGGTGATGAAGCACCGACTGGTGAGGTTCATGTCCTGTGTTGAGGGACAGCAGACTGATGACATGTCCGACGATGACACTGGTGTGCAGTCTAACGCAACCAGACCTGACCCTGACAAACCCGAGCAGAACGACATCCCAGAAGCTAGGCCAGGTCCAAGCCAGATAGGCCTACAGACAGGTGGAGTCAAGCCCGAATCCCAGTCTCCACGGAGATACCCTGCTAGAGAGAGGAGGAGGCCAGACTTCTATGGGATAGAGAGTGATCAGGCTCAGATCAACATTGATTATTGCTACAGGATGGTTTGTAATGTACCGCAGACGTTCAGAGATGCTGTGTCTTCATCCAACTCAAGTAAGTGGATAGATGCAATGGATGAGGAGATGAAGGCACTGAGGGATAACAACACATTTACTCTGACCACCTTACCTGAGGGCAAGAAAGCAGTGGGGGGTAGATGGGTGTATACTCTCAAAACCAATGTTGATGGATCTGACAAGTACAAGGCCCGCTATGTAGCCAAGGGATACAGTCAACGGATGGGTGTAGATTATGGAGAAACGTTTTCTCCTACTGCCGACCTGACTAGTGTGAGAGTGTTGATGCAGAAAGCTGCCCAGGAGGATCTGATCCTGCATCAGATGGATGTTAAAACCGCCTACTTACATGCACCAATTGATTGTGAGATTTACATGGAACAGCCAGAGGGTTATGATGTAAAATCTCAGACAAATGGGAAGATGGTGTGTAGACTAAAGAAGTCACTATATGGGCTTAAACAATCAGGTAGAAACTGGAACATAATGTTGCATGACTATCTATGTGAAAATATGTTTGTACAGAATCCAGCCGATCACTGTGTTTATGAGAGAGAAACGGAACATGACAAGGTGATCCTACTGATCTGGGTTGATGACCTGGTTATTGCAGCCAGTGATGAGAGTGCTTTAAAAGCAGTAAAAAAGATGCTTGCTGTGAAGTTCCAGATGAAAGATTTGGGCAGACTGAAGAATTTTCTTGGTATCACTTTTGACCAGTGTAATGGATGTGTGACCATGTCACAGCAGAGCTATGTTGACAAGGTGCTTGACAGGTTTAATATGCAGGATTGTAAGCCCAGGTCAACACCTTGTGAACCAAAGCTGCATTACACTGATGAGAAGCTAGGTGACCCCAGAAAATACAGAGAGGCAGTGGGTAGCCTAATCTACCTAACCTCATGCACCAGACCTGATCTGAGCTTTGTTGTAAGCAGACTGTCACAGCATTTCAGTGAGCCGACAGAAGAGCAGTGGACAACTGTTAAGCATGTACTGAAATATTTGAAGGGCACAAATGACAAAATGTTGTGTTACAGAAAATGTGATGAACTGAGGTTGTTTGCTTACAGTGATGCAGATTGGGCAGGTGATGCAACTGACAGACGCAGTACAACTGGTTATTGTGTTAGTCTGAGTGAGAATGGTCCTCTGATTTCCTGGAAGACCAAAAAGCAGCCAACGGTAGCACTGTCAACTTGTGAGGCAGAGTATATGGCGTTGGCCGCAACCACACAAGAGTGTCTTTACTTATCTCAACTGCTTGAACATCTTGATGACTGTCTGTATGATGTACCTAAGATTTTTGAAGATAACCAAGGTACAATTGCATTAGCCAAGAATCCAGTGAGCAGACAGCGATGTAAGCACATTGATATAAAATACCATTTTGTGAGATCAACTGTTAATGACTGTAAAGTATGTTTGGAGTATTGCCCAACAGACCGGATGGTAGCTGACCTGATGACAAAACCAGCTACTAAAG
This sequence comes from Melanostigma gelatinosum, assembly GCF_949748355.1. NCBI lineage: Eukaryota > Metazoa > Chordata > Actinopteri > Perciformes > Zoarcidae > Melanostigma > Melanostigma gelatinosum. The sequence continues at coordinate 22,739,250 of NC_136646.1, read as the reverse complement.
CAAAGCTACTTACTTTTTCCATGTTCTTGTTTGGGGCATAGCCAGTTAAGTGCAGTTAAGTGCAGTTGGTTTCCATGTTTTTCCCCTTGTATGATTTATGGTTGTCAATAATGTGTGATCAAGTGGGGGTGTTAATTGAAGCAACTGATTGTGCTCCCAATTATTGCCAATGCATTTCAGGTGTGAGTGTGTCATGTGACTGTCTATTTAAGCTGATGCACCTGCGCAGAATAAAATACGTGTTTTCTCAGAACTTGACCCAGTGGCTGCAGATTGTTTGTTCTCCCAGGTTTAAATGTGTTGAGTCGATATATCTCTAGTCAAGCTCTGCAGAACAATTTCATTGTGTTCTTTTTTTACTTGTATAACTTCTAAGAAGGGTTATAATGGACACATTTCTACACTTTTCCTCTCCCATTCCTGGATTAACTTCCTGCAGCACTCTGATGGAAACCGTGACAATGTTCCATGTAAAGTAAGTCTGTGGCTGAGCATGATGAGGAATGTAGACAGAACTGCACTCTGCTGCTCAGAAACATGCTCACCGTCAAACGTTTATACCGTTTGAGAGAAACAAGCAGGTTTCTCATGTTCCACCTCATCCCGAACATCTAAACCACAAAATCAGCCTTCCTGTAGTGCATCTGTTTTTTGTTTGCATCAGTATTAATGTAAACAACAGCAACTGTAGAATTCTCTGGGCAGATGATATGGATTCCACTTCAGGGAAACATTGTCGGCTTTTTCTACATTTCAGATCCTCTGTGCTGCTATTTTAGCGAGTTATCTTTTGAGGTCACTGCCAGCTGTATGTTGCAGCATCCATATCTTGGCTCCGCCTCTCCTCAGGACCATCAGAACGATCGACTTACAGGAACACACACAGCTTACCGTACACGCTCATTAATCGTGATTCTGATCTTTCCACTAAACACTGTCAGTCATAAGCTTACCGTCGATAGACACACACACACAAACCCACACACTACACTACGCCCACACACACACACACACACACACACACACCACAGCTCTGTGGTCGACCCCCTTTTTTTTGCACTGACTCAGTTTCATGAAGTCATGTGACCTCTTATCATCTTGGTCGTACTTGGTGTGATTATAACCCAGACGAGCGTGTCAGTACGGACGTGTGTGTGTGTGTGTGTGTGTGTGCATCTATACCGTGACCTGTTTACAAAAACACACATGTCTGCATATACACACTTGTTTTTTGGTCCTTCTGCACATTTCAAGCCTCATACATACGTGACGTTGTGGAAACAGTATCTACATAGAAGCGATAACAGCTGTTCCCTATGATGCAGTCATCTTTATTTCAAAGAAATGAAATGATGAAATGAAAGTGATGTCACAGTTATTGAACAAAATTAGGAAATAGTTACTGTTACTAAAACAATGACTGTTTATTGGTGGTCAAATACTTGCTGTCCATGTTTGTCTAGACTGTAAACTGTGTGTGTGTGTGTGTGTGTGTGTGTGTGTGTGTGTGTGTGTGTGTGTGTGTGTGTGTGTGTGTGTGTGTTTGGAGTGGTTTTGCTGTATGAAGTCATTAAGAGAGAAGTGGCACTTCTCTATGATATTTAAACATTTCAGAAGAAGAGGATCTATGTAAGCCATTTACAGTAATTCAACACGGAGACACATAAACAGAACTTTGATTTAACCCATAAGAACCCAAACTAATTTCCCCTTAAAGGAGAATTATAGGGGATAAAACAAATATTTTCTAAATACAATACCGCCTGGAGCCAAAGATCTGAAATGTTACATGTATGTCACGATGGCCTTTAATATAAATGATTACTCATTTGAAAATCACTCAACTTGGCCTTTGTTTAAGTTGTGCCTTTCTAGTCGCATTTCCACAACACATATCAAAATTATAACTTTTCAGATTTAACCAAAAGATATTTGTCAGATTTGTTTCACGAGACAAACATGTCTTCTCCTCGGATGATCTTCAGCGCATCCTGAACACTGCATCGTTCATTCTAATCCATACTGAGGAAAGAAATATTGAAATGACTAATGATGATAGTTATATCTTGTGTGTTTGTATTTACTGTCATCAAACATGCTTTCAAAATACATATTACGAATAATTGAATCAATTTGACATCATTTATGTTTATATTTGTTTAAATGTCTTTTGAATTGACCAACAGAACATATTTTAATTCAAAATAATTGACTCAGCTAAATCAATTAAGCAGCTCATTACTATTTTTCTTATTGTGACAAATGCGTGAAATTGTTTTTGATGTATCTGTCACAACAATATTTAGATAACTTTTTATATATAAATGAGTTTGATGAACATGGTTGGAACAGTTTAGATGTAACGTAGAACGTGCTGTCAACACATTTGAGTTGTTAAATGTGTTGAATCTTACCTTCAGCAACAGAAACAAGCTTTTCAAAATGAGCTAGTTCTGACCAGCCAGGCAGCTGGTACCCAAATGAACTCACTGTCATGACCTCACACTGCAATGACTTACTGGTGCACTTGTACAGAGGGGAGCCGTGTTCTCCTCACTCAGATAAGGGAACATGTCTGCTCTAAGAGATAGATGTTCAAGGATCGAAAACCACCAAGAAACCTTTGTTTCTGAGCGGTAGGTGAGAATATCGACACCACTCTCAGATAGAGTTGGAGCCAACGGGCAGTTAGCTTAGCTTAGCACAAAGACTGGAAACAGGGGGAAACAGCTAGCCTGGTTCTTTCCGAAGCTGACAAAATCTACCCACCAGCTCCTCCAAAGGTCACTTATGAACACAACCTTTTCTGTTTAATCTGTAAGTTTTAAACACTATTTTTACCAGTTGCCAGGCAACCAGCGGAGTAAGTTACCAGTTAAGGCCAAGAACTAGTCCTGCACATAACCTTCTGTAAAGTGAAGTGTCATTTCGTTTTTTCATATTCTCATAACACTCTGCAAGAAAGCAAATAAGCATACTTGCAAAAAATATTGACCAATGATGTTAATTATTACAGCGTATGTCTGATGACAACGATTAACATCTGCAGGCAGGAAATCTGACCCCGAGCTCTATTTTTGGAATTCTCATTTAAGCTAAATGTGTGTCAACTGATATATTTGCCACAGAATAGAGAAGCTTTTGGGGGTATTTTAAGATATAAAAAGCAAAAGCGCATGTTTCAATTTCATTTTTATGAATTTGGCAACTGATATTGATTAACCTGTGTTGATGTTGTCTTAAAGGGGCTTTATTGTTTTGATTGCATACACATCAGCATGGATAGGACTTCATTCCTGTGTGGTCGATGCTGTTGCTCAGTTTAATATAAAAGTTCTACCTTTGTGGAACTATTTCACGTGTCAGCAAATTCTTACACACAGAAATCCGGCACACGTGTATTTCTGTGCTCAGTTAACACAGTATGTCCTGTGATTGTCGTATTTGTGCTTCTGTCAACTGTAATCATCAGCAAAAGAGAAAACACGAGATCTTACCTGTTTGCTTGTGAAAATAACGCATTGAAATATGTTTCATAAAATCACTGAGATGTATATATTGAGCTGAAGGAACTGAGGGAAATGTAGGGAATCCCAGACAAACAGATTGAGGAAAAGATGGTGAATAACAACAAAACAGGTTGTGGAAAATGTTTAAACTTTCACAGAAAGGTTATCCAACAAGTATTTGAATTTGGGTGTTTCCTTCAACCCTTCATGCTCCAGTTTGGCTGTGAGGTCAGTGAGCGCAGACACTGTCAGTTGATGGTACAGCATGAACGCTACAGAGATGCAGCTCTGTCTCCCTCTAGTGGCTGGTGACGATTTAGACACTGGTCTAAATACTCAGAGTACCAGGACTCTATTTGTATATTATATGTTTCATGCAGTATTATGTGAAAGAATACATGATAAACTAAATAACACGTCTGATGTATATTAAATGATTTGCACATAAAAAAACCCACTTGCCATTTAGAGTGAAAACTAAAAAGAAATACAACAAGCAATAAGATGAAAGGTGACATGAGAAAAATAAAAAGGCCAAAAGTTTGTGCATGGCAAAAGGTGGAAAAGTACGAAAAGCTCCCGAAATGATGAGCCGGAGGAAGACAAGCTGACTGCATTTCAGCTCAAAACTACAACACGTGGCCACTAGAGTGCACCGTTTGTGTGCTTCAGAAGAGAGAGAGGGAGAGAGGGAGAGAGAGAGAGAGAGAGAGAGAGAGAGAGGGAGAGAGAGAGAGGGAGAGAGAGAGAGAGAGAGAGAGAGAGAGAGGGAGAGAGAGAGAGGGAGAGAGAGAGAGGGAGAGAGAGAGAGAGAGAGAGGGAGAGAGAGAGGGAGAGAGGGAGAGAGAGAGAGAGAGAGGGAGAGAGAGAGAGAGAGAGGGAGAGAGAGAGAGAGAGAGAGAGAGAGAGAGGGAGAGAGAGAGAGGGAGAGAGAGAGAGAGAGAGGGAGAGAGAGAGGGAGAGAGGTCATGATAAGGTGCTGTGTGGGTGTGTTTTGCCATATGAGAGATGGAGATCGCCTCTCGGCTTGAGGTAGACAATTTCACTATTTTCTCTCTCTCTCTTTTTATTTCCCTCCATCTCATGATGAAATCCAGTATTTCATACAGTATATACATTGCCGTACCATACACAGTGTAATGAGTGTTGTTTGTATTTTATTGGTTGCTCATTGCTCGTTTGATGTTCAAAGATCAAGGAAGTGTAGCAATTATTGTTGGTGCACATGTTTGTGCTTGAGTGGGCAGGAGGCACAGCGGAACATTTGCTCTCTATCACACTCACCTTAGACAACATAAGCAGCTCACGTTGAACCATTACATCGTGATCGAGTGCAATGAAACTCCTGTGGAAAGGTTAGCATGTACGCCATCGAACGCCACCACAAGTGATCCCCGGTGGGAAGCCAGAGAGGGACTTAGTTCTTGCAGCTGTACTGGCGACGCCTGTGCTGAGGCCAGCTCCATGTGAAGGGGTTCATCTGGACCTCCATGCTTGTTGTTCCCTCCTGGTGAAGCTCCTCTCCGACAGGTGAAACCAAGCAGCCGGCACAAGAAGAGAAATGTTGTGCGCACCCTCCCCGGGCCGACAGTGGGAGGTATCAGCAGAAACAGCCCCAGTGAGGGGGAACTGGTTCCAATGTGGGGGAAAAGGGGAAAACGTGCAGAAAAATACAAGAATAAACCGTCATTCAGCAAAGCCCTGTCTTGTGTGCTTCTACAGCCTTGTTGATTGTTGTTATAATATCATATTTTGCTTCTAGAGCTTGTCAAATGTCCATTATGTGCCTGTGTGTGTTTCGGTCTCATGGATAACATGTTTGATTATTTCATTTGTAGTGTTTTTTGTGAACAGTATGGAGAAATGTTTTTATTTTAATAAGAGGAAGAGAGGAAGAAATGTTCATTGGACATTATATTATGATATTATATTGGACATATAATACATTAAGAAGCTCTGATGTACAATCGAGGTTCTCAAAGTTCCGAAAGAACCAAAGCAGTCTCTGAGTCCGAGGATGTTTTGCGAGTCTGAGTGGACGTCTAACGTCCAACAACATGCTCTTCATCAGATGGAATTCATCTGAAATGGGGAATCTAAAATACAGCTGCACAGTGACCCACGTGTGTAGATTGTCTTTAGCGACATTTGAAGGTTTCATTTTCAAAAACACAAAAAGCCACCTGAGAGTCGTCCGTGAGAATCTGAAACCGATGGATTCTGCCCTCATGAAGACAACTGTATGTAAGCAGCAGTCTTGTGATGACTCATGACTCAAAGAGTCAAATTAACTTTTATTTACAGCCGTCGTTCTGTAGAGGT